>NC_037092.1:31604722-31912916 GCF_002994745.2 Rosa chinensis
TTGTTTAGATCCTTTGGATATCCTCTTCACAGCTACATATGAGTTCAAGTCCTTTATGAATCCCTTATAAACCCCACCAAATCCTCCCTGGCCAAGCTTTTCTTCCTCTTGAAAGTTACCAGTTGCCCGGACTAAATCGCCGTACAAAAACTTTCTGGGACCGGTCCCTTGTTCAAATTCATCGTCAGTGGCATCACCAACGATAGGATCTTCATCACTGTCCGTCGTTTCTTTCTTCTTCCAAAAGATAAAGCAGACCAAAGCCAACCCACCAACTAGAATAATACTTGCACCAACCCCCAACCCAACAACTAGTCCTTTATTGCCGGAGTTGGGATCAGAACTAGCCATAGGGCTAGGCGCAGGAGCAGAAGGTACACTTACCGGAGTGTTGTCCCTGGCATTCTCATCAACCAGAGGAGTTGAAGTAAAATTCCACGAGACGATCCTAAATATAGCAGAAGCGTTACCTGTTGAAGCCGAGAACCCAACAATGACCCGATCCGGTAAGACATGCTTCATCAGATCGACTGTGTGATTAATATAGCTCATCTCCTTGGCACCATTCTTCACAAAAGTTGTGAAGGCAACGCTAAGATTTTTTGTGCTAGAATTGTAACTGATCCGGACATCATTGTTTTGTCCATCGATAATACTACCATTCCAAGGCCTGGTAGTCAACGACTTGACAGTGTTGACGTCGATACCCACATGATCGTCGGATTCGAATGGGTCGTCGAAGGTTTCATTTGTGTTGGGGATGGATTCGTTGACGTTCTTGTAGATATCAAATTCCACCGCCACAAATGGGTACCGATGATACAAGGGGAGGCCGAGAGCAAAGCCGTCGTCGTTTGAGCTGTTGAGTTCGGACCCGTCTGGCGCTAAGAAGAAGGCCAGTCCATCACCGGCACCCCATGTTAAATTGGCATCATCTGGCGCATAAATGGAGAATGTAAAAGTTGTGGTGAAATCGGCGAGTTTTCTGGTTGCATTTTGTCGGAGCAGGAAGGGTTGCTTGTAGGTAGCTCGACCAGTTCCACCCTTTGGTTGGTCTTCTGCGCTTCTGGTGAGGTAGAGAAATCCGTTGTTAATATCAGCGACTGATTCTAGAGTTATATTGGCAATATCATCATCTTGATTAAAGCTCGGGAAATTAAAGCTTAATGGAGTTGCAGAAGGACAGAAGAGAAAGATCAAGAGATACAGTCTTGGTGCAAGAAGGAATCGAAGTTTTCCTGACCAGATTGATCCCATGTCACCGGAGTGATTGACAACCATTTTGAGGAGAGTTAGATAGCCAAGCCGTTTTGGATCGCAGACCAAATATTGGTGCTAGGAGTAGAGTCATTGCTTTCCAATTATTCCCAACACTTTTATCCTTTGAGGACTTGGACAATCCATGTGCAAGTCTTTTGAAGACTTGACTTGGGCCGGTACAATTCCTGTGCAGGAAAGAATGAAAATTATTCTATGCACCGACGGTGTAAGTGACCCAACCCTTATAAAATAATCTCAACCCTTGATATTTATTATCAACTTTATTTTTAATAAACAAAAAGTGTATTTAATGCAATCTAACCATTCATTTATGTTGGTGCAAGTGCACGGCGGTGCACTGAATAATCTCTCAGGAAAGAAAGTCTATATCCTTAATTAAACCCCACCCCCTACTGGATGGTATATACTTTAATTATGACAAGACCGCACATGCATGTCATCGAAAAAAGACCGCACATGAATGCTCGCAACTTGACTTGGTTCGCGGAGTGGAATTTAGAAGAGCAAATGAACATTTGCTATTTTCATGAAACGAGAAATCAAAATTTCTACCAACGGTTGCACGAAAAGTCAATTATATTCATTCTTGTAATTATGCAGAAAATGTAGCATGGTCCCAAATTTCAATTTTAAACCTTAAATTTTGAAATAAACGAGTCTTTCCTACAAAATACAAATCGGTACATCTTTATCTAAATATATTTTTTAATTTTCTACAATATAGTCTTTAGTTTCGATGAATCTAAAAGGAAGATGTCACACAAATTAGAGAACGCTTTATAATTTCATTAGCAATATAATAATCATAATAATCTTTTATGGAGAAAACAATATCACAATATTTTTCTTTTTAACCATTTTTTGTTTTGGTCGAAGTTCGAATATGATATTTACTTTTCTTTATGACATACCGAGAGAAGTTTGTTGTTCTTTTTAAATCTTTGTACTTGAACAACACCAAAGAATCCTCAACTGTCTTCGATGCTTCTGCTGACTGTCTCCTGCTGACTATGTACCAGGACAATGCTTATGATAGGGAAGACCCTGCAGGTACTCCCAACAACAATCTGATGAGTCTTTTTCTCTACATTGTTGGGCATAGACTCTATCATTTGGTCCTTCTAAGATATTTACTTTTCCTTAATTTAGGCTCAATTTTATTGGAAAATGATGATCAACCAATCCATTCCGAAATGCACACAGACCAAGCTGTGCGAAATTGTCCAGGAGAGCATGGTGGTAAATATCAAAGCTGTTTAAAAGAATTAAAAACAGAAAAAAAAAAAAAAAAAAAAAAGCTAAGGGTGAACTTTCTTCGTAGTGGACATAGCATTAAGTGACGATTCTTGAGATAGGCCCCTCAGATTGATCAGAGAGAAACTAGCTATAATTGAGACTGAAAAGTACTTTTGCACGAGCGCTTGACGAAATGATTAGGAAACTTAGGATTTAGGTTGCACTGATCCGATCTGGCATTAAGTTACTAATGGTTACATTTCGTGGTCGGTCTTGAGTTTTGAGTAAAAATTATAAAAGAGTATTGGTTTTTCAATTATTGCCCATACTTTCTCCTTTGAGGACTTGGACAATATCTTTTCAACTCTTTTGAAGACTTGGTCGTGGCGTTCATGTCTTTAAACACCACCCCGCCCCCGCCCCCGCCCCCGCCCCAATCAGCTGGTTGGTGAATAATTTAATTATGACAAGACCGCACATGCATACAATTCGCAACTTAATGATACCCAAACTCATTTGCAATTTTCATCAGACGACGAGGAGTGGACTCCCTATTTCCCTTGTACTAAAAATCAATTTTCATTCCTGTAATTATCAAAAGTGGAAAATGTTGCATGGTCCCAAATTCAAATTTTGTGGAAAATGTAGCATGGTCTCAAATTCCAATTTTGTGGAAAATGTTGCATGGTCCAAATTCCAATTTTCTGGAAAATGTAGCATGGTCTCAAATTCCAATTTTGTGGAAAATGTAGCATGGTCCCAAATTTCAATTTTGACCCTTAAATCTTGAAACAAACGAGTCTTTTAAGTGCATCTTTATTTAAATATATTTTTAAATTTTCTACAATATAGTATTTGGTTGTCGATGAATCTAAAATGAATATGCGATACAAATTAGAGCAAACTATTGTCAGTTCACTACTCATGTTAAGAGCTCGTGTTAAAAGTTGGAACAGATTTTTTTAAAAAGATAGATGACTTGAAAAAGTAATGAGATACAACAACAACTAATGATCTTTCCTTTTTCTGATTATTTGCAGCAACAAAATAAGCTAGTCAAGGATGCTCTCATGCAATGTTACCAACATGAAGAAACCTATTGCGCACAAAAAACCAAAGCTAACTGGCAAAATTGGTGAGATAGGAATACAAAGTTCTTCCAAACTTAGGCTAGCTTAAAAAAAAAAAAAAAATCAGTTTACTACCCTATAGTTTGCACTCAACATCATGTCAGTCTTTCCCCTTTCAATTTTATCAGCAACACCCTCGTGCTTTCAATTTCGACCAACCGTGTTCGAAATTTACTGAGACATCCAAATGATCCGTTAAGTGATGACATGGCAGTGACAAACTAATCGCGTGGGCCCACTTGAAGGGCTAAAATGGACATTTCACTGTAATTTTGTTTGCCTCATTTTTCCTTTTTCTTTTCGACACCCGAATCTACAGAATACCAACACTCAGACTGGCAAATGCCTTGACATAATAGGAATCACTTCCCTTATTCAAATTGGATCCCACCGCCGGCGGTTCTAGGTTTTCTTCCACTAATTTATCAAATATATCCTTACTTGTATCCTTCACTTGAAATGGAGGAGGATTTGAAGCCATCTATCCTAATCCTAGCAACAAAATCAAAAGTTCTACCCCTTAAATCCCTATAAAATTTACAAAAAGCTTCAAAATTAGAGCTAGAAAAAAAAAAAAAAAAACTCAGATCCATAACCTGACGCCTCAAATCCATATGAAGTTGGATTCGGATCTGGACATCCTCAGCGCCATCGTCGTGTTGCTCTTTGACGTCGGCTGTCGGTGCTTTGATCTATCATACATTAGGAAGCTTTTGATGTAGAGCGACCTAGACAAGCTCACTGCCAAGTTCGATCCTGAAGTGGTAGACTTGGTCAACCTCCAACAAAATCGGCTCAACGACGTTGGGTCGGATCAACTCAAACTTTGGGTTTCTAAAATGGTGGCCCAGGTTCTCTTTCTGATCGGATTCTGGAATCGGGTCACGAAGGAGCAGGGAAGAAAGCAAGGATGCTAGCTTTGGGTTTGAAAAAGGGAAGGCGGTGAAGAAGAAGGTGGCGATGGCGATGGCGATGTCGATGAGGAAGAAGAGGATGCACTGCTTGCAAAGCATGTAACAGATTAGGTTGGTCTATGAGTTTCAAGTTTTGTTTTGCGGGGGTAATTACAGTTCGTCTTCATTGTGGGTGTGGTGGCTGGGTTCTTCATTGTGGGTGTGATGATCGGGGTCTATAGCTTCAAAAACTACTCGGTGTAGATTGGAGTTCAAGCTGGCCCCTTAAATGGAGTGAAATGTCTATTTTAGTCATTCAAGTGGGCCCACACGATCAGTTTGTCACTGCCACATCATCACTTAACGGATCATTTGGATGTCTCAGTAAATTTTGGACACGGTTGATCGAAATTCAAAGCATGAGGGTGTTGCTGATGAAATTGAAAGGGGAAGGACTAACATGATGTTGAGTGCAAAACGCAGGGTAGTAAACTGAAATTTTTCCAAAAAAGAAGTAGCTTTATTTCAAAAATCAAAGATAGCCTAAAGATAACCACCACAAGTGATCGAGTTGGTAAGAGCTTCCAAGTGTGGAATCCCCACAGTCGGATTCGTATCCGACTACGCTGATTGGAGTTTGAATCCCAACATATTCTTGGTGGTCGAGGGGGAAGCGTTTAGACATGACCTGCACATGGACTAATCTCTGGGCCTAGAAAGCCTTTAAAGATAACATGTGAGATTGATTGGAAAAAAAAAATAATATCACTAATGTCTTTGTGTAGGATTTCAAGAGAAGATCTCAGGCATATATAAATTATTAAATCCAAGCTTTAATTTTTTTTTTTCTAAGAAAGGCCAGTGCGGCTGCCCTCAAACCTTGATTAATGAAACTGCAGAATACATGGGGGAAGGGGGGGGACATGGTGCCTAAACCCCATATTACAATAAGCATCATGAGAACTGCATGAGATAATAACAAGAGTCTCAACTAAAACAATGTATAAGAACTAACAAAGAGTCCTCTACTGGCTACTATAACAGATATTGATAATACATCTTTACTGAAACAGGTAACTACTAACGAAATCTTAGATACGTGAAATCTATTGGACCACTTAAAGCTCTTGGTCCTAATGAATTACATGTTATTTATTTATTTAATTTATTTATTTATTTTTATCAAAGCTGTTAGTCTGAGGGAAGGGATACTATTATTCCTATCAGACCAAAGCCAACCCACACCAACCCCCAACCCAACAACTAGTCCTTTATTGAGAATGCTATTGTGCTTTGTTGGAAAATCTGGCAAGCCAGAAATAATCTCATCTTCAGGAACATATCTGCTAACCCAAACATGGTGGTGCATGCTACAGTTGCAGTTGGGAATTCTTATAGAGCTCACAATCCTTCCCACATGAAGAGCTTTGTTACCAACTATGGACTGATCATGTGGCTTCCCCCCTTGCAGAACAAATTCAAACTCAATTTTGATGGCTATGTGAAGCATGACAGGATGGCTGCAGCTGGTTTTGTCATTAGAAACCATGCTGGCTCCCCTGTGGTGGCTGGAACTAGGAAGATTGGCTCCACTACTGTTCTTGTGGCGGAGTGTAGTGCGCTCAAAGATGGTCTCCTCCATGCGCTGCATCTCAACTGCTCTAAGATTCTAGTGGAGGGTGATTCAAAGCTGATGATCGACTGTGTTAACAAGATTAGTGACCCTCCTTGGAAAATTCGTTCTCTTGTTCGTGGCATCCAAGGCATCTCTAGTATGTTTGAGGAAATCTCTTTATCTCATATTCCTCGTGAAGCAAATTTTGTGGCGGACGCAATTGCCTTCCTTGGACATCAATCTTCAGATGCGATTATATGGCGAGACAAACTTCCTCTTTCAGCTTGCTCGGCTTTTAATTTAGACCAATTTAGTTTTGGTATTGTTAGAGGCTTTGTGTTGTAATTTTCTTCTCCTTTTAAAAAAAAAAAAACAACTAGTCGTTTATTGCCGGAGTGGGACTAGAACTAGCCATAAGGCTAGGCGCAGGAGTAGAAAGTACACTTACCGGAGTGTTGTCCCTGGCATTCTCATCAACAAGAGGAGTTGAAGTAAAACTCCACGAGACGATCTTAAATATAGCATAAGCAGCTTCACCTATTGAAGTCGAGAACCCAACAATTACCCGATCCGGTAAGACATTCTTCAGATCAACTGTGTAAGAAAATAGCTCATCTTTTTGGTACCATTAGTCAAAAAAGTTGTGAAGGCAACACTAAGATTTTTTTGTGCTAGAATTGTAACTGATCCGGACATCATTATTTTGTCCATTGACAATACTACCATTCCAAGGAACGGCAATCCGTGACTTGATAGAGTTGACATCGATACCCATATGATCTTCGGATGGGTCGTCGACGGTTTCATTTGTGTTGGGGATGGCTTCGTAGTTCTTGAAGATATCAAATTCCACCGCCACAAATGGGTACTAACTATAGAAGGGGGAGACCGAGAGCATGGCCTACTGAGCTGTTGAGTTGGGACCCATTTGGCGCCAAGAAGAAGGCTAGTCCATCACCGACACCCCATCTTAAATCGGCATCATTTGGCACATAAATGGAGAACGTAAAATTTATGGTGAAATCGGCGAGTTTTCCGGTGGTATTTGCTAGGAACAGGAAGGGCTGGTTGTACTTGGCTAGACCAATTCCACCCGGTCGCTAGTCTTGTAGCTATTCATGAGGCGGAGAAATTTGTTGGCGTGAATCACTCTCCATAATTGTAGGAATTGTAGTATAATTAGGATTGTATAGTTAAGGAGAATATCACTGTGTAATTAGTTTAGTTTCCTATTAGGAATGTGTATACTTTGTATATGTACTCCATCTATGGAGAAGATCAATATATCAGAAATTCCCAAACTTCCTCTTTGTCTTTGTTCTGTTTGACTTGGTATCAGAGCAGAGATCCGCCTGGACTCTGTTCGTTTGTTTCCGTTGCAAATGTGTCTTTGTACTCTTTAAGAGTTTTTCCTTTGTCTTCATCCTCTGTTCCTTTTTCCCTAAAACCCTAAAGTTTGCAATACCTTGTCGTCAACCTCTCCTTCCTTAGCCGTGTCAAATTTTGTGGTTTGTGTTGCTGCTTGAAGAAGAAGAATGGCAGATTTGTCCCTTAGTTCGTTGTTCAACAGTCAGGTGACTTGCAACTATTCTAAAATTGTTGGCCACTACAAGAGTCAATGCCCCAAGTTGCTAAGACTCAACTCCAATAACTCTGGTTGGAAAAGAAGTAACAATGGTCAGAAAAGCAAGGTGGCAATCCAACTACTGCAAGAGCAAGAACCTGATTTCTATGATGTGGAGGGTCAAGATCAATATAAGGGTAATGTTTCCCTAATTCAAGAGAATCGAGGTAAAATTGGTGTCGCTTTAAATGTTTCTGGCTTTACTGGTAGTAATACATGGATAATTGATTCTAGTGTGTCTGATCATATGACCTATGATAAGTCTTTCTTCATTACGTTGTCCTCCCCATCTATAACACACGTCTCTAATGCCAATGGTGAGTCTTTTTCCGTTCTTAAGAATTGGGTCAATCCAGGTTACACCGTCCATTACTCTTTATAATGTCCTCTATGTACTCTCTTTATCTCATCATCTTTTGTCTGTGTCTCAATTAAATACATAAAACAAATGCTTTGTCACCTTTTGTCCTATGTATGTTATCTTTCAGGATCTGTGTACTCGGGTGATAATTGGCAAGGGATCGGAGATCTGAGGGAGAGACTGTTTCACTTGAATTGCATGTACGGAGGACCGACAGAAGCACCATCAAGTCCACAAGGTCATGTTGCCCTGACATTGAGTTCTGATCGGATGAATGAATTGTGGTTGTGGCATCGCCGTTTGGGCTACCCATCCTTTGGTGTCATGAAGAAGTCCATGCCTTCCCTTTTTTTGGGAATAAGTGATTCTAGTCTACATTGTGAAACCTGTTATTTAGCCAAGAGTCATAGGTGTAGTTATCCTTCTAGCTTTCAGTCTAGCACAATGCCTTTTGAATTAATTCATTCCGATTTATGGGGACCTTCCAAAAGTTCAACTCTATCAGGAATGCATTATTTTGTTTTATTCATTGATGACTTCACCAGATTAACTTGGGTTGTTTTGCTTAAGTCAAAAGATGCAATTTTCTCTGCCTTTACAGCATTCCATAATCTTGTTCGTACCCAATATGATGCTTGTATTAAGGTCTTTCAGTCTGATAATAGGGGGAGTTTGTTAACCATTCATTTCATGATTACTTCCAATCTCATGGAATTGTTCACCAAACCACTTGCCCATAAACACCAAAACAGAATGGGGTCTTTGAGCGGAAGAATCGTCATTTATTAGACATGGGTCGCACCCTTCTCCTTAGTGCCAATATGTCTAAATACCTCTGGGGAGAGGCAATGTTGTGTGCCTCCTATCGTATTAATTGTCTCCCATCTTCCTCTCTTTAAGGTTGTATTCCATTCGAGGTATTGTCTAGTTATGTCTTTATCCCATCTCTTAATACCTTTCCTGCTCGTGTCTTTGGTTGTGTAGCCTATGTCCATCTCTATAAGAACGTTCTAAATTAGATGCAAGGGCTCTCAAGTGTGTCTTTGTCGGGTATGGGACTCAGCAGAAAGGATACAAGTGTTATCATCCTCCCTCTCAACAATTTTATGTCACCATGGATGTGACATTCAGTAAGAATACATGTTATTTTCCACCTTCTACGACTCATAGTCAGGGGGAGCAGGGTGTTTTTTATGAAGGACAGTGCCAAACAGGGCCAACGATCGATTGCTTTATCTCAAACAATCGATCATTTAGTGAAGAGGAAGTGTCCAGTGCCCCAGAAACCAACGACACTCCTACAGAAATAGAAAAGGCAATTGCCGAACAGAGCGTTGCGAGTTCCGAAACAGAAAAGGAAATTGTTGAATCGTCTACTCTTCACCATGCAACTACCGAACAGAGCATTATGAATTCCGAAACAGAAAAGACAATTGCTGAATCGTCCACCCTTCAAGAAGAAGCTCCTAATCATTCAATCTCTCCCTCTCCATTAGTGTTCTCCCCTGTTCAATCTTCATCTGAGGTACGTAGTAGTTTGTCTTTGTCTGATAACTCACCTTTGTCTAATAATGTTACTCCTTTAATTGATTCTACACATGTTCAAACACGAGTCTTACTAGAACGGTCCAATCGTGGCCAGCCTGCCAAGAAATATGAACCAAGTTTGTGTGCTAAGACCAAATATCCTGTAGCTGATTATGTGTCTACTCATAGGTTTTCTAAACCATATGTAACATTTGTGAATCAATTATCTTCTGTGTCACTTCCTAGTAAAGTGCAGGATGCAATGAAGGATGAGAAGTGGGCAAAAGCAATGGCTGTGGATGTAGTACCCCATAAATTCGTTATTATTTTTTGAAGATTTTCCGAAATCTGAATTGTGGTTATAGGATGGTTTCGTGGCTCGTTGACGGAGCGGAAGTGTTTCGGACGAATTAATTATTTGAAAAGTATGGTTTTAGGGGGGTGCAAAGGTTGATTTTTTATACGTTGGGATTCCCCAAAAACTTCCTTCACAAAAGTCATAGAACGCGTCGATACGAGTTCGTGGACATGGGAAAAGCGAGAATCGGAGTTCGTATGAAGAAGTTATGGGCTTCGGAAAAACTTTCCATTTTTGTATAAAATGACGAATTTTTGAGAAAATTGTGAAAGAGCCCAGATTTTCCAAAAAGGAAACCCGAGCTCAGTCTCTCTATCCCAAGCTGGCGCGCAGCCCAGCCATTTCGCTGGCATCGTTCTTCCTCCTTCTGCCACCATAGGACATGAAATCAAGTGGGCTTTCTTCTCCTCAATCTCCTCTACACGTCTGTGGTAACCATCTGGTGTGGGACGAGCTGTGGTAAGCATTGCAAGGCCAAGAAGAGGCCGCTTCAGGGACGAAATCGCCTTGATCGGAGTTAGCCATTCCAACCACCATAGCCGGTGGTTCTTGAGGGCTTTTGGAGCCCTGAGGAAGTAGATGCTTCTCCCAAAGTGGCTTGGAGCGATTTCATTTGTGGAGGACAAATTGAAGCTTTGAAGTTCTAGGGCTTCAATCGATCCGATTTGTTCTAAGGTGTCACGGCCTTGATTTTTAACACAATAAAAATCGATATATAACCCTATAATTATACATGCGTGATCGTTCAGTCATCAACACAAAATACCTGGAAAACTTTTTCCTTTTAAACCAAGTACATACTGATGCCCTGAACCCACTATGTCAATATACACTCGCTCCAAAGAGATATATTACACAAGCTTACGAATTAAATTGTCACAACAAGATAATAAATAAATGCTCCTCAGAGCTTACTACAAGCGGAAGTCTTAATAACGGTACAGTCACAAAATTAGCTTCCTACCGTAAAGCTGCTAGTACGCTACTTCAGTTTTCAGCCGCGATTTCCCTGACCTGCAAGATTAACCCCTATACCATTTGAATGGTGCACCGGGTCGCCACACAACAAACTTGGTACGCTTTTGCAAGCCCATATGAGAAACTCAAAAACACACACACCATGTTTTCCCCAAAACAACACATTCTTTTCCCAAAGGAAAACAACACAAATCACCCCGTGACAAAAACCATATTAATTGAAACTCTGACAATTCAATATGCATTTCCCAAAAATCACAATAAAAGTCACACCGTGATGAAATCATAATAACTGAAACTCTGACAATTAATATGATACACAAGTCCTCCCTGGACATTTAAAAGAAAGAATCCCTGACACACCCTTTTAAAAACACGTACTCATGAGCATCGAATAGCTCCCCGCTACCCCTCATGATGTAAAATGGCAACAGACTAGAGCTCTAACTAATCGTATCCACAAACTCGGCCAAAGGCGTGAAGTCCCGATTTATTTCCTTGAGGTCACTACCACCAACCCCGAATCCTCAGACCTCCCGGTTGTCGGATCAAAACATTTCAAAGTGGTCGCTCTGGACCCAAAATGTTAAATCAAATCAAAAGGAGAAATCACCACTTGTAACTCTCAGATCTTCCGACTCCCGATCGTTAGATCAAAACATTAAGCAACTCACACCAAATCTTGACACTTTTCAAACAATAGAAATTCCCAATTCGTAAAACAATGTTTCCCGAAAAGTCAAGCCCCAAACAATAGAATGAAACCCATCAATCCCTATTGCTTAAATCACCCATCAACCGATAAGAATATACATATTTCAAGTAAATAAATATATATATATATATATATATATATATACGTGGTCATTCACTCAGGAATGCCACTAATACCAACTATAGTTTGCAGTTAACTAAATAACTCTCAAAACAATGAAGGTAACTTCGTTCGTAAATGAACATTGTGAAATTACTCACCTCAGAATCCCGCTGCATCTTCTAAACAGATCCGAACTAACACTCACACCAACAACTCGTCCAAATCACCTTTAGAAGCACCTAAGCACCAATGATCTCAAATCAGTGAATTACCAAGTGATTAAAGTTTGAATCCCCAAATCGAACAACAACCTTGAGAGTAACGCCAATTGAGGCAAAACCTCGTTCGAAACCACCCAAAGTCTCTGGAATGCTACTACGATCGATAAGTCAAAACCATAAGTCGATCGGATAGTCGGATCCTCAAGGAATCGAAACATCGAACAGTCCGAAACCATAAAAATCACAATATAATCATACGATCTCCAAAAATTACATATTATATATCGAAATGCTCGTATCGATGAGTAGATGATATATATACCAGAAACTGTCCTTACATGGCCGGAAAGCTGCCACCGGCTCCGCCACAGGCGGTAGTATCGCTGCCGGGTCAAACTCGACCACCGGAAAAATCAATACCAACAAACATGATCATCATGAAGAGTAGAGCAACTTTCATACTTGGAGCTAAGTCTGGATCGGTCTAGATCGTCCAAGATCAAGCTTGCAAGATCAGCCAATCACTGCCGTCTGATCAAGCTCCAGATTCACTGTGCACCACTGATCTTCAACCCTTGATCTTCCACTCCACACATGAATTCGTCCTACAAGGCGGGTATGAGCATGATCAGAAGGAGGAGGACATTCCAAAACTAAGAAGGATCGGCCGAGAAGTCACCGGAAAAGTGGATTTCTGGTCGGGTTAGTCCGCCGTCACTGTTCACGTCTTTGATCTCCGTCCGGGTTGCTCCACTGGTGAAACTGACACCAAGGGTCGACGGAGAAGGGCTGGGCGAATCAATCTGGGCCGGGTCTGCCGTCGTGCTTTGCCGAAAAACAGCGATGGGTCCGGGTCGGGTCGGCAGGACTTCGTCGGGTCTGAGGAGAGAGAACGGAGAGAATCAGGGGGAGAAAAGAGAAAAAAGGGAAATTTTGTCATTTAATGAAAAATCCCGAAATTTCTCCTATTTATATAAATTTTCCAAATTTTCAATCGCTCATAACTTTCTCATACGAACTCCGATTTTCGTGTTCCACATGTCCACGAACTCGTATCGACATGCTCTACAACTTTTATGAAGGAAGTTTTCGGAGATATCCAACAAATAAAAAGTCAACCCTTGCGCCCCCCCTAAAATGACGCTTCCTAAATAATTATTCGTCCGAAACACTTCCACTCCGTCCATAGGCCATGAAACCTTCCAATAACCACAATTTAGATTTCAGAAAATCCTCAGAAAATAAATACGAATTTCCGGGGCATCACATAAGGTGCTTGTTGGACTTGTTGAACGGATTGCGGCAATTGTGCTTGTTTTGGTTCGCGTGTGAAGACGCAGTGGGATTCAAAGGTGAGTAAATCTCATGATATTTGTTATGAGCATGATCGATATTTGTTATGAGCAAGATTACCCTATTGTCTTGGAGTTATTAGGTTAACTATGACTATAGATGGTATTAGTGGCATTCCTAGGTGAATGACTATGTGTGTGTGTGTGTGTATTTACGTGAAATATGTATGTATTGGTGCAATTGTTGTGATATGGGTAGCATAGGACGTATTGAGTTCAGTATCGTGGAAATAATGAAATTAAGTATTGAATCTTGGTGATGATTTCCATGCAAAGCTTGTGTAGGAATATTTGTGTAATGAATTGTTGAAATCAGTATGATGAATCTTGGTGATGATTGTCATGCAAAGCTTGTATAGGAATATTTGTGTAATGAATCGTTGAAATGAAGTATTGAATCTTTGTGATGATTGTCATGCAAAGCTTGTGTAGGAATATTTGTGTAATGAATCGTTGAAATCAGTGTGACGAATCTTTGTAATGATTGTTTTCTGTGTGATCACCGGCGAAATCTGTGTGACGACTCGCTGGACAATGGCTATTTGTGTGATGACCGGTGAAATCTATGTGATGACTCGCTGGACAATGGCTATCCGTGTGATGACCGACTAAATCTGTGTGATGATCAGCTGGAAAATTGATATCTGTGTGATGACCCTCGAAATCTGTGTGATGATCAGTAGGATGATGGCTATCTGCGTGATGACCGGTGGAATCTGTGCGATGATCAGTGTGATGACTACTCGGTAGAGGAGCTGAATTGTTATTAAGTTAACAATGATCGAGAAGACTGCTGTGATGGTCGGGGTTACCTACGGACATCAGAGTGTGAGGTTACAGTGACTACTATGATTTGAATTGCTTGACTTAATGTGACTTCTGAACTAAGCTATATGCAGGGGTTACTATGAATTATTTTGCTTGCTTGAATTGTGATTTCCTTGTTTTCTTCTTGATTTTATTGATTGACGGTTTGATTTATCTTAAGGGCCATAGTGGTGACGAATGGTACTCTATGGTGAGGATAGGAAGGTGATTCATTGCTTTTCACCTTTAATGTCATGCTGATGACAAAGGCTTCCAATAGGGAGGGAATGAGTGTGATTTTGGAATTTGCCGTAGTGCGTTAGAAGGGTATCAAACATTGCTTGAGGAAATCTTGTTTGACTGAAATTTGTGTAATTGGATGCTAGGATTAAGAATCTGATCATGAGGCTTTAGTCACCAGTTGACTTATGTAAGCACGATATGGAAGGATATGGAATTGATGGCTGTAGATGTGAGATGTGTGCTTATCGTTGTTTAGGTTGAACCGTTGAGGTGACTTAAGAAATGTGTTTTGCTTTGTGGTTTTGAGTTTACTCATACGAGCTTTCATAAGCTTACCGGGGTTGTTGTGTGGCAACCCGGTGCACTATTCAATGGTGTAGGGGTTAATCCTGCAGGTCAGGGTAATCGTGGCTGAAGCTGAGGTGGGGTGGCTGAAGCTGAGGTGGCGTGCTGGTAGCATTATGGTAGGAAGCAAATTTTGTGGCTTTACTGTTGGAAGGACTTCCTTGTAGTAGCTCTGAGGAGCATTTACGTTTTATTTTGTTGTGACAATTTAATTCGTATGCATATGTAATAGGTGACTCTGCTGAGCGAGTCTGTATTGATTAGTGGGTTCAGGGCATCAGTATGTACTTGGTCTAAAAAGAAAAAGTTTTCCAACTATTTTGTATTGATGGCTGAACCATCACGCATGTATAATTATGAGATTATATATCGATTTTTATTTGTGTTAAAAATCAGGGGCGTGACAGTGGAGATGGATGCGCTTAAAAAAAATCAAACGTGGGAGTTAGTATCACTACCTCCTGGAAAGAAAACAGTTGGGTGCCGATGGGTGTATACAGTGAAGCACAATTCAGATGGTTTGGTGGACTATAAGGCAAGGCTAGTAGCAAGGGTTATACCCAAAATTATGGTGTGGACTATGATGAAACTTTTGCACCAATAGCAAAGATCAATACAATCCGGGTACTTTTGTCTCTAGCAGCTAATCTTGATTGGCCTCTGCGACAATTTGATGTTAAAAATGCCTTTTTGCATGGTGATTTAAATGAAGAAGTATACATGGACTTGCCTCCAGGATATGGTACTTCCACTGGAGTCAAGGTGATGTGTCGTTTAAGGAAGTCCCTATATGGCCTCAAACAATCTCCAAGAGCTTGGTTTGGTCGATTCACGACATGCATGAGGAGGATTGGGTATAGGCAGAGCAATTCAGTTCATACCCTATTCCTTAAGCATCAGAAGAGTAAAGTTACAGCTTTAATTATTTATGTGGATGACATGGTGGTGACAGGTAATGATCTTAAGGAGATTAAAAAGTTGCAGAGTGCATTGTCAGCAGAATTTGAAATGAAAGACTTGGGGAGTTTGAAATATTTCTTGGGAATTGAAGTTGCTAGAGGAAAAGATTGTATTATGTTGAGCCAGAGCAAGTATGTCCTTGACTTATTAGTAGAGACGGGTATGCTCGATTGCTAACCAGCTGACACACCCATTGAGCAGAACCATCGGTTAGTTGAACATCCAGATCAAGTACCCACAAATAAGGCAAGATATCAGAGGTTAGTTGGAAGATTAATTTATTTGTCACACACTAGACCAGACTTAGCTTATGCAGTTAGTGTTGTGAGTCAGTTCATGCATAATCCTAATAAGGCTCATATGGAAGTTGTAGTTCGGATCTTGAGGTACTTGAAGTCTGCTGCTGGAAGAGGGTTGGTATTTTCTAAGCATAGGCATTTGGATGTTTTGGGGTATACAGATGCAGACTGGGCAGGTTGTATAACTGATTGACGGTCCACTTCCGGATACTTTACGTTTTTAGGTGGGAATTTAGTTACTTGAAAGATTAAGAAGCAGAAGGTGGTGGCCCGTTCTAGTGCAGAAGGTGGTGGCGCGTTCTAGTGCTGAAGCAGAATATAGAGGAATGGCTCATGGAGTTTGTGAGATGTTGTGGTTAAGGCACTTGTTGAGGGATTTGGGGTTCAAGCAGAAGAAAGCCATGCCCTTATTCTGTGATAACAAAGCTGCAGTTGACATTGCTCATAATCCTGTCCAACATGATCGCACAAAACATGTGGAGGTTGATGGACACTTCATCAAAGAGAAGCTGGATCAACAAACCATTTCTTTTCCCTTCGTACCTACTGAGGAGCAGTTGGCGGACATTCTTACAAAGGGAGTTTCTAGCAAGGCGTTTTGTGACTCACTTGACAAGTTGGGCGTCTGTGATCTGTATGCTCCAACTTGAGGGGGAGTATTGGCATGAGTCACTTTCCATAATTGTAGGAATTGTAGTATAATTAAGATTGTATAGTTAAGGAGAATATCACTGTGTAATTAGTTTAGTTTCCTATTAGGAATGTGTATATTTTGTATATGTACTCCATCTTTGGAGAAGATCTATATATCAGAAATTCCCAAACTTCCTCTTTGCCTTTGATCTGTTTGACTGATACCATGTTAAACAATGATAAGCGTGGCTCATGGCCCACCATTGTACCGATACTGTCCCAAATTAACCACCCATTAGTTGTTGGGTTTTAATCACAAAAGGCATCGGTATAATTGGGTGAGATCCACTCACTTATAGGTTATATAATATATTAGAAATTCCCAAACTTCCTCTTTGCCTTTGTTCTGTTTGACTGATACCATGTTAAACAGCGACAAGCGTGGCTCGTGGTCCACTATTGTACCTATACTGTCCCAACTTAACCACCCATTAGTTGTTGGGTTTTGATCACAAATGGCCTTGGTACAATTGGGAGAGATCCACCTACTTATAAGTTATATTTTATTTGTCACTTTTCCAATGTGGGATCTTTCCTCTCCAACACGCCCCCTCACGTGCAACCTAACTCTAGGTCTGCACGTGAAATTAATTAACAATCCAATTCCCACATTGGAAATTAGGACATAAGTCTCATATTGGAGACTTGGCCAATATAACAATCCAAGGCCCAGATCAGACACTTGATAACAATCCAATCAGAATTTTCCGATGGCAATATAAGGAACCCAAATTTGGGCCCATGACAATTGGAGACCCAATTGGAGAGAGACCCTTCTGATACCATGTTAAACAGTGACAAGCGTGGCTCATGGCCCACCATTGTACTGATACTGTCCCAATTTAAGCACCCATTAGGTGTTGAGTTTTAATCACAAAATGCCTCGGTACAATTGGGTGAGATCCACCCACTTATAAGTTATATTTTATTTGTCACTTTTCCAATGTGGGATCTTTCCTCTCCAACCAAATTCGTTATCAATATAAGCGCTTCATTCTCAAATTATATTGACAATATCTTCTTGCTTAAAGCTCGGGAAATTAAAGCTTAATGGAGTTGCAGAAGGACAGAAGAGAAAGATCAAGAGATACAGTCTTGGTGCAAGAAGGAATCGAAGTTTTCCTGACCGGATTGATGTCATGTCACCAGAGTGATTGACAACCATTTTGAGGAGAGTTAGATAGCCAAGCCGTTTTGGATCGCAGTCCAAATATCGGTGCTTAAGCAAGTAGGAGTAAAGCCATTGCTTTCCAATTATTGCCCATGCTTATCCTCCTTTGAGGATTTGGACAATTTCTTTTCAAGTCTTCTGAAGACTTGGACGTGGCCGACCATGGACTACGTACAATTCATGTGTAAGAAAGAGTGTTCATATCTTTAAACGCCCCTCGATCAACGCGTTGGTGAATACTTTAATTATGACAAGACCGCACATGCATACAGTTTGCAACTTGACTTGGTTCGCGGAGTTTTTTTTAAATAAACTTCATTTGCTATTTTCATGAGACGACGAGGAGTGGACTCCCTATTTTCAGTGCACTAAAAATCAATTTTCATTCCTATAATTATCAAAAGTGGAAAATGTAGCATGGTCCCAAATTCCAATTTTGAGCCTTAAATCTTGAAACAAACAAGTCTTTTCGGTGCATCTTTATTTAAATATATTTTTTAATTTTCTACAATATAATCTTTGGTCGTCGATGAATATGTGACACAAATTAGAGGACACTATGCAATTTTATTAGCAATATAATAATCTTTTATGAAAACAACATTGCAATGTTTTTCTTTTTTACCCTTTTTTCTTTTGGTTGAAGTTTGAATGTGATATTTACTTTTCTTTATTACATACCAAGAGAAAATTAATATGTAATAAAGAAAGTAAAAAGAAAGAGAAAATTAATGGCATGAGATCAATTAGTTCTGGACAAGATGATACTTACTTAATTTGGTCGTCAAATGTTCAAAAGCAGAGAGAAGCATAAAATTTGATTAGTGCAAGAGATGTATATGTGTCAAAAAAATTGAAGAGAGAAAAAGAAAGTAATGTGTGTGAACTGTGGACTACTCGGAGAAGGAGAAAGGTAATGAGAGCGAAAATCACTTTCCTTGATTTAGGCTGAACTTTATTGGAAAAAGATGATCAACCAATCCATTCCGAAATACACACAGACCAAGCTGTGCCATAGCCCTATTGAAAGGGATTTTGGAGACTAATTCTTAGGTGCGGCTACCCGCACCACGTGTACGGTGCTGCTGCCCAATCAAGTCTTAGAGTTTTTTGTCTTTGTTCCGAAATTGTCCTTGGTTTTTAAGTGTGAAATACCCAAAATACCCCCCTACTTGGGCACTGATTGGTTAGCCGCACCACGTGGCTGTACGACTGTCCCACGTAAGAACCTCTCGATTTTGGATGAATACTGCCTTGCAGGTGACTGACTCATTAGACCATCTCCAACAGATGGGTCTTTTGCCAGATGGACTAAATACTTTGACTAACCAAACTATTCTCCAACCCATTTGCCTTTTACACGTGTATTTGACATAAGACTCTCCTCTGTCAAATTTGACAGGTTCTTCACTCTCTCTCGATCTCTTTCCCTTTCACGTCTTTCTTCCTCTCCTCTCACCCATAACTTCAAGCTTCCTCTCCTCTCACCCAAAACTTCAAGCTTCCTCTCTTCAAGCTTCTTTTTTCTTCTTGAATATTAGGAACATGGATCAAAAATTTTCAGATTAATCTTCAGATGCTGCAAATGAGGAATTTCTACAAATTACTGCTCTTCAAGAGAAGGGAAGAAGAAGACGACGGGGTTTGTGAGCAGCTGTTTGGTTGTTAACAGTCCAATTAGGTGAGAAACTGAGTTGCTTTTATTTCCAATAGCTTGTTGTGAGAAATTGAGTTGTTTAGAATGTGAACTGAGTTTTGATAAATGCATATGCGTTAATAAATGCAAATGAGTTAAAGCATGTTTGTATTGCTTTCTCTGTTAGCAAAATGGAAAGGAAAGTTGATGTGAGTCAAAGCATGTTTATATTGCTTTCTCTGTTAGCAAAATGGAAAAGAAAGTTCGATGTGCAGTAACTAGATGAAATTTGCTTTCTCTGTTAGCAAAATGGGAAAGAAAGTTGATGAGTTAAAGTTTAGTAACTGAATGCATGGTAAATAGGATTGTTGTTTTGTTTTTGTTAATAGTGATGTATGACTACTGTTTATGTTCTGTTAAACTTTGCAGACTATATACTAATCGTCACCTACATCTGCTGGTGCCGAATGCATTGATCTTAATTGTACTTGGGTGGAGTTGGTGAAGTTTGACCCTTGCTTCCTTTATACATATTTAGTCACTGATTAAAGGCATATTTCTTGTTGATCTTCATGTTTAAGGCTTTTGGAAAATTCATCTGTGATATGATTCTTTGGATATATTGATGTAGCATGATGGCTAAATATGCGTTTCCTTGTTGACAGCAATTATGCTTAGCATTATATACATTGAGGTTTGCTGAAGACTTAGTCTGACGATAGTGTGATCTCGAGTTGGGGAAGAATTTTTCATCTGGCCGCAAACAGGATATCCAGAGGTTTGTTATTATTGTCACTTTCTACTTTCTCATGGGTTCTTTCAAATGATTTAGTTTGGTAGTCAGTAGCTTATGATGCATAGTTTTTGTTTACTGATGCATCAAAAATTCATAATATCTACTTTCTGTTATTCATTATCATGTATCCTTACCTGAAGTCATGTACGTTTGGTTGAACTTAGAAATTGATAGCCTATCATTGTTCTTGTTTTTTGCTAGGAGCTGTTCAAGGTAACTTCAGGACATAGTCTGTTTGCAATTGTCAATGGAAGGTGTGTCGAAGACCCTAGATCAAAGGCATCAGATTTAACAAGCAATTCACTGTCAGGGCTTGAGATAGCTACAAACCGAGACATTATTGGGATTGCTTTAGCCAATCTTGTTGTAAGTTCTAAAATCACATCATGACAAAACAGTTTATGTATTTTCATGAGCTATAATTGTCTTCACTTGCCATTAACTTTTAATTAACAAATAAATATCAAATATTGCAGAGGCTTCACTGGAAACTTGCTTCAAGATCAACTCATGGACTGATGCTGACGTCTCCACTCAGGCATGTTCACAATGCTCATGATAAACTTTACAAAATCACTGATTCAAAGGCTCCTCTGTTACGACCCCAAGAACTTAGGTAATGTTTCTTTTTCCTCCTATGGAAACTGTAAATTTTTTTAATGTCACAAGTGTAAAGGCACCAATTTTCATAGTCCTAATTAGTGCAAGGAATGAATATTCTTGTGTGTTATGGTTTGGCAGCTTGACATACATGACTAGCAAGTTCCCGTTGGTTTCTATATTAGAAATGCCATAATGTGATTTTACTTTGCAAATTAAATAAAAGTTGGTTTTTTTGTGACATATAACAATGGAAGTGAGGTGATGATAATCTCTTATCATTGTCAATGATAGGGTTTATGGTTCAATGATAGAAATGTAGCTCCTCAGAGTTTGCTTATTGAATTTATTCTGAGGCTCCACTTTCGTGTTTACATTGTCTGTTCCATTACCATTGTTCTTAGTTGGAAATGTTTACATAATTGGGCTTCGAGGAGAGATCATGGCATGATGTTATACTACAATAGATATGTCTATTTTATAGGTTTACCCAAATTGATTTCGAAATTTCTTAATTCAATTGACTGGTCCGAAGTTAACATAATGGTGATTTTTGATAGCTTCTGTAAATTATAAAAACAGTAGTTCTCCAAAAGCTGATTTTTTGAATTTCTTCAAATTTTCAGTTTAGGATGCAGTCACCAAATTTGTTTTCTTGTTTTGAGTTGCTGGTTTTGTAAATAGAAGTGTAGGACCATACAACATTGATTTTTGTGTTCTTGAGTTAAATGCCTCACTAAGCTGCATTGATTTTTATGTTCTTTTTCTGCAGATGAGTTAAATGCCTCACTAGATGCGCAGGAGTTAAAGCCAGACGAGTTGACCACCTACTAGATTTGCAGTAAAAGGTTATTTGTTCTTTTTCTGTAATATCTTGTTCCTCACTGAGGATGAAGGAATATCATTTAAATTAGTTACTTTTTGCTGTCATGTTTCATTTTGTGAGACATTCAGCTTTGGTGAGCTTGGTTGGCAGAATAGACTATCAACTACATGGTCTTTAATTGTTTCTATTACCTAACATGTGACTAATAAAGTTGATGAGTTAATGTGCAGACTGATGTCTTAAATTGATGAGGACTTGTGCAGATTGATTTTTGAAGACTAGTTGCTCTTGTGGGGGACAAGAAAGCCTTCAATCCATTTTAGTTTGTATCAGTATGTTGCTATGTATCAGTTTGTTGCTATCAAATTCAAGCTGTTTCTGTTTCCTGCTAGTTGACTGCTTGATTTTTTGCTGTTTCTGTTTCTGTTTCCTGCTATGTATTCCCATCTTGATATATTCTCATAATCTCAATTGCATCTCTTAAATGGAACCATTCATTGTATGATCTTTGATTACAACAAAAAAAAAAAAAAAGGAAAAACAACATAAATAGAATTTTATATATTAAAGTAATATTCAAATTTGACATCTCCATTGAAGCTAAAAATAGTCAAAATGTTGCTATATCAAATTTGCCATGTCATATGTCAAATTCAAATTTGACCAAAGCCAAATAACAAAGCCATTGCATGTGACTCATTAGCAGCCAGTCACGGGCAGTAGAGAAATTGTCCAGGAGAGCACGGCTGTAAATATCAAAGCTGTTTAAATGAATTACATGTTTTTTATTTATTTATTTTATCAAAGCTGTTAGTCTGAGCCTCACAGCTAGTAAATTACTAAGGAACTTTAGCGGAATAGCTCACAGACTTAAGAGGAACCTGCAACTCCCTTCTTCCTTGGTGCAGCTTCAGTACCTATTCAAACAAACAAACCAATTAATCGCAAAACTAAAACCAGAGTAAACATCAAGGAGTACAAAACTAAAAGGATCAATACCTTCTTGAGCTGTCAAATCCTTAGGCAACGAGTAATCTGCAGAGGAAGAGGAAGAAAGTGAGTCGATGTGATGGAATTTATGAACAAACAAAGCCTAGATTCATAATCACCTTAGATACATACTCTCATATATGTGTTTGCAAGGCTGCAAGAATGCCCTACTATCAAGAGGAAGACGAAGAAAGTGAGTTGAAGGGAGAGGATCAAAAGATCGATGTGAGACTGTGAGTCGTGAATGAGGAGTGATGTGAGAAAAGTTTCGAGTGATGGAGAGAATGGAGGCACAGCGGCGGAGAATGAGAGAAGTATAGGTCTTTACTCTTTAATGGGTTAGTCTGAATCTCAATCGTCCAACCTAGGTCATCTAGAAGGCTGGTCTCCACTCTCCAGATCCAACGGTAGCAAACAGTTACATTTCTAAAAACATATATATATATATATATATAATATTATAATTTATATAATATATATTATTTTACGGGATTTTAAGCGCCTATATTTATATATCGTACACTCCAAAGAGCAACCTCTATAAATTCAAAGAAAATGGAAAAACCGACCGTTGGATGAGATTATTACAATAAAATATGAGTGTGGTAAAAAATTTAGTCAATTTCACCATATTTTCTAATCCGATCGAATTGGTCAACCGTCGTCACTTGTATGTCTTCTTGGTTAACTGATGGCTTGACGACCGCGAAACGTGCTTATTTTTTCACATCACGTCTTTAAATATGCCATCGATAGATGTGCGTGTACATAAAAAAAGACGTTGGCCTATACCAATTTGCCTCCCAAAGTTGTATGACTTGTACATTGCATTTAAATTATTAAGGTTCATTCTAAAGCAACCATGAAGTGGAAAATGAATTTAGAGAAACCAACCGCTCGATGGAGAGATTGTAATGTTCTATGGTGGTTGTAAAAATTTCAGTCAATTTGGTTCTCGTTTCGAATTTGATCAACTAGGTCAAACTTAGTTACTCTTATAAACCTATATTTATATATCATACACTCCAAAGAGCAACCCCTATCAATTCAAAGAAAATGAAAAAACGGACCGTTGGATGAGATTATTACAATAAATTATGAGTGTGGTAAAAAATTTAGCCAATTTCACCATATTTTTGAATCCGATCAAATTGGTCAACCGTTGTCAGTTGTATGTCTTCTTGGTTGACCGATGGCTTGACGACCGCGAAACGTGCTTATTTTTTCACATTACGTATGTAAATATCTCATCGATGGATGTGCGTGTACATAAGATAAAAATTTCAATTTTAATTACAAAGACGTTGGCCTATACCAATTTGCCTCCTAAAGTTGTATGATTTGTACATTGCATTTAAATTGTTGAGGTTCATTCTAAAGCAACCATGAAGTGAAAAATGAATTTAGAGAAACCAACCGCTCGATGGAGAGATTGTAATGTTTTATTGTGGTTGTAAAAATTATAGCCAATTTGGTTCTCGTTTCGAATTCGATCAATGAGGTCAAACTTAGTTACTCTTATAAACCTATATATATATATATATATATATATATATATATATATTATACACTCCAAAGAGCAACCCCTATCAATTCAAAGAAAATGAAAAAAACCGACTATTGTATGAGATTATTACAATAAATTATGAGTGTGGTAACAAATTTAGCCAATTTTACCATATTTTCGAATCCGATCAAATTAGTCAACCGTCGTAATGATATTTAGAATATATATGCACATATTGTCATATTCTACATAGAAGTATGAGAACTTCCACACACACACACATATATATATGTGTGTGTGTGTGTGTGTGTTTATATATATATATATATATACACACACACACACACACACATATAGTCATATACATATATGTATGTATACACGTACACACACACATATATACATATATATATATGTATATGTGTGTGTGTGTGTGTTTAGTCATATACATATATATATATATATATGTATGTATGTGTGTGTGTGTGTGTGTTTAGTATATAACACACACATATATAATAGTTTACGGGCCGGGACTAGTGGGCTTTTACTGGTCGGACCGGCGGGCATCCATCGGCCCACTTGATCCGCAGGTTTTTGATGAGGCCTAGTTTGAGGGAAGGGATACCATTATTCCTATCAGACCAAAGCCAACCCACCAACTAGAATAATACTTGCACCAACCCCCAACCCAACAACTAGTCCTTTATTGCTGGAGCCTGGAGGTGGGACTAGAACTAGCCATAGGGCTAGGCGCAGGAGAAGAAAGTACACTTACTGGAGTGTTGTCCCTGGCATTCTCATCAACCAAAGGAGTTGAAGTAAAACTCCACGAGACGATCTTAAATATAGCATAAGCAGCTTCACCAGTCTTAGTGCAAGAATGAATTGAAGTTTTCCTGACCGGATTGATGTCATGTCACCGGAGTGATTGACAATCATTTTGAGGAGAGTTAGATAGCCAAGCCATTTTGGATCACAGACCAAATATTGGTGCTTAAGCAAGTAGGAGTAGAGCCATTGCTTTCCAATTAGGGCAATGATATAAGGCCTCAATGAGGTTTAAGATTTGTGGCCTCAAGTCTTAGGTGTCATGTCATGTAAGCAAATACAAATTTTATTTCAATTCCACATAATATATCTTGCAACATCATACTATTGCAATACCAACTTTACCTTTTAATATTTCCTTTTAGACGTTAGGGGGTGAATCAATTACATTAATGAATTTAATTAAGTGACGCAAAGAAAGATCAACTATTAATTATGTACTAATTTAGGAGATATATCTACAATTTTTTTACCAATATTTTCTTCATTTAATTAAATTTTTTCCTATAATTTTTCTTTCCAATGGCATTAATATATTGAATTAGTGTCAAGAAGTAGGCATTAACTTTTCTTTCCAAATATTGATTAATTTCGTCCAAAACAATAGCATTAATAAATTGAATTCGGAAAATATGTATGTCTAAATTAAGAGATAAGAAAAAATTTCATGTGAGTAGCAGCCATTAATTATTATCTACACTCTAAATATAAGGGAAAAAGCAAACAAAAAATAATAACCACAAATATAACGTTTAAACTGTCACGCCCCGAATTTTGAATAAATAAATTCAAATCAGAAACGCGATAACTTAACAATCACAAGAAAAACACATACAAAATTTTTTCATTTAAATTAAGCAACAAAACAAACTGAGCTCACAATGTCAATACTGACTCGTTCTTTAGAGTCACATATTACATCACCAAGTGTTTACAAATTAAACCGAAGAACAATTCAATAAGTAAACACACCCTCCACACTCACAACACAGCGGAAAACTAGAACCAAAATACCATACTACGTCCAAGCTATGACAGCAACAAAACCTCATCTTTGATGATGATTACACTGACCTGCACAATAACCCCTATACCATGGAATAGTGCACCTAGATTGCAAACAACAAACCCGGTAAACTTTTTAAGATCGTATGAGTAAACTCAATTAAAATGACTCACGTCACTCATGTTTATAATTTCTCAACTCGTGAGATAAATTAAAGCAACAACATTTAACTCCACAAACACAACCAAACATCCAATCACACTAGATAAAAATTAGTAATCCCTGCATAGAAATTAGTTCAAGAGATCACCTAAAATCACACAATTCAAATCATAGCAACTCCTGCATATAGTTTAGTTCAGGAGATTACATTAAAACAAACAATTCAAAAGGTAGTAATCCCTGCATATAACTTAGTTCAGGAGATTACATTTAAAATCACTTCCACAATTCATTCAAAATCAAAGTCCCACATGGACGACAAAAGAAAGCACAACCAAAACTCTCTTTTATAAATATATACTCATGAGCATGATAACACAAATTATCCTCCAAGCAGTACATTGCACTCAAGAGCACGATAACACAAATTATCCCCCAAACAGGACAGTGTACTCAAGAGCATGATAACTCACAGTTATCCCCCAAGCAATACATTGCACTCAAGAGCACGATAACACGAAATTATCCCCCAAGCAGTGCATTGGCAGACAGACTAGAGCTCTAACTGTATTGTAACTTGTCACCTCGGCCAAGGTTCAAGTATACAATGTAATTGCCTCGATCACCAATAAGACAAAAGGTCCTTAGACCTAAACATTCAAAAAGTCCACTTGACTCGAAATGTCACAATCAACTCAAAATACTTTTTTAATACAATTTCATCAATCACTCACATGATGAATCGTACACCGTTACACTCAACTCAAAATACCCTTCAACACAATAAACTCTTCAACACAATAAAATCAATCAACACTTACATGATATATTGTATTCCCGTAAAGAGTAAATGCTCGAAGTAATAATCCAATCAAGTCTCAATCATTACTTCACCAATGTCACACCATCCAATATATATATACGTAGTCATTCACGCAGGAATGACCACTAATACCAATTATAGTTCATATATATTAAAACCAAGAAATTCATTTTATACTTAAATTCATTTTTTTACCTGTGAGCCGTAGCCCTATGAACCGTAATCGATCGAGTTCATATTATTTTAAACAAATCTTTATTTTCAAAAATGATTTACAATTATCAATCAATTCCGACATTAAATAACTCGGTTCGTAAATGAACCACGTGAGATTTACTCACCTCCAAATCCTACTGTGTCTTCACACAAACCAAGACAAGCACAAATCGCCCAAACTCCGCTCACACAATTTTGTCAATCACCTAATCACATCAAGGTCACACTCAATACAACACAAATCACACAATTACAAGACTATCCAACAGTCAGATCCTCATCCGAGACCATCCAACGTCTTCGGAACACTTCTATGATCAACAAATCAAAACTACAAGTCGATCAGATGGCCAAATCCTCACGGAGCAAACATCGATCAAACCGAAAACCCTAAACTTGAAAATTCATAACTTGCTCATACGATTTCCAAAAATTACAAACTATATATCGAAATGCTCGTATTGATGAGTAGATCGAAATCAGGAATAGAAACTATCCCTGGGGTGGCCGGAAGCTGCCGGAAAACACCACCACAGTCCACAGTGGCGGCGCTGCCGCCCATCCAAAGTCAAAATTTGACAAAACATCCAACACAAAAGATCTTCATCTCAACTCCAATTACAACTTTCATAACTAGCACAAAGTCATAATCGAAGCCATATGGCCGGAATTTACCTCGAAAGCTATGAAACTCGATGAACCCTAGAATCCCAATCTTCAAAATTCGACCTCCACACTTTGAATCGTTGCAAGCCACCTTGGGAGAAAGCATCTACATCCTTTGGGCTCCAAAAGCCCTAAAGAATCACCGGTTATGGTGGCTGGAACCGGAAGTTCCGATCTGGGCTTGACGCAGTGCCGCCGCCAAACTTCCCGGCCTTGCACCGTCCTCCACAGACCTTAAGAGGAGGATGAGGCGAAGAGATTATGAGAAGAATCGCGGCATATGGTGGCCAGACGGTGGATAAATCGGTCGGCGAAGGTGAGAGGCCAATCAGGCTGAGGGAGAGAGAAAGTTTTCCGAAAATGGAAAGTTGGTATTTTTTTGATATTTTCGGATTTTTTTCCTATTTAACCAAAATGGAAACTTTTTCCTAATGAGATAACTTCTTCATCAACGCGCTCTACGACTTTCGTGAAGAAAGTTTTCGGAGAAACCCAACGTATAAAAAGTCAACCTTTGTGCCCCCCCCATGTCATACCTTCTGAATAAAAGTTCATCCGAAACACTTCCGCTACACCCTCGAATCACGAACTCGTACAAACAAACACTTTATTAATTCCTGGAAACCATTAGAAATTAATAACGAATGTCTGGGGTATCACATAAACCCTAGCTACATAAAAAGAAAAAAAATTAACAAAAGAATATATATATATATATATATAGAATATATATATATATATATATAATCATATGAATATGTATTTTTCACATTATATTTTCAAAATTTACAGGAATCCAACAAGGGCAATGATATAGGGTCTCAATGAGGCCTAAGATTTGTGGCCTCAAGTCTTAGGTGTTATGCCATGTAAGCAAATACAAATTTTATTTCAATTCCACATAATATATCTTGCAACATCATACTATTGCAATATCTACTTTACCTTTTAATATTTCCTTTTAGACGTTAGGGGGTGAATCAATTACATTAATGAATTTAATTAAGTTATGAAAAGAAAGATAAACTATTAATTACGTACTAATTTAGGAGATATATCTACAATTTTTTGACCAATATTTTCTTCATTTAATTAAATTTTTTCCTATAATTTTTCTTTCCAATGGAATTAATATATTGAATTCGGTAGTGTCAAGAAGTAGGCATTAACTTTTCTTTTCAAATATTGATTAATTTTATCCAAAAAAATAGAATTAATAAATTGAATTTGAAAAATATGTATGTCTAAATTAAGAGGTAAGAAAAAATTCCATGTGAGTAGCAGCCATTAATTATTATCTACAATCTAAATATAAGGGAAAAAGCAAACAAAAAATAATAACCTCAAATATAAAGTTTAAACCCTAGCTATATAAAAAGAATAAAAATTAACAAAAGAATATATATAATCATATGAATATGTATTTTTCACATTATATTTTCAAAATTTTCAGGAATCCAACAAGGTCAATGATATAGGGCCTCAATGAGGCCTAAGATTTTTGGTCTCAAGTCTTAGGTGTCGTGCCATGTAAGCAAATACAAATTTTATTTCAATTCCACATAATGTCACGCCCCTGATTTTTAACACAAATAAAAATCGATATATATAACCCCATAATTATATATGCGTGAAACGTTCAGCCATCAATACAAAATAAAACTTAAATGCTCCACAGAGTTTTGCTACAAAGCGGAAGTCATAACAATGACAAGGCCAACAAAAAAATGCTTCCTACCTGAAATGCCGCCAGCATGCCACCTCAGCTTCAGCCACGATTACCCTGACCTGCAGGATTAACCCCTACACAATTCCATTGAATAGTGCACCGGGTTGCCACACAACAAACCCGGTAAGCTTATGAAGCTCGTATGAGTAAACTCAAAACCACAAGCAAAACACATTTCTTAAGTCACCCCAACCTAGCGTCTCATTACACAAATTTTCCCGTCAAACAAAACCTCCTTAGATAATGTTTGAAAATCCCTCGACGCACAACAGTGAGTCACAAGGATCACACTCATTTCCTTCCCACTGGAAACCTTGTCATCAACATGACATCAAGGTGAAAACAATGAATCACCTTCCTATCCTCACACAGAGCACAATCATCACCACTATGGTCCTCAAAATAAATCAAACAATCAATCAATCAAATCAAGAAGAAAACAAGGCAATCACAATTCAAAACAAGCAAAACAAGTCATGGTAACCCCTGCATATAATTTAGTTCAGGAGGTCACACTAAGTCAAGCAATTCAAATCAAAGTAGTCATCGTAATCCCTCACTCTGACGTCTGTGGGTAGCCCCGACTATCACAGCAGTCCTCTCGATCTTTGTTAACTTAATAACAATTCAGCTCCGTTAACGAGCAGTCATCACACTGATCATCACATAGATTCCACCGGTCTTCACCCAGATATTCATCATCCTACTGATCATCACATAGATTTCAAGGACCATCACATAGATGGAAATCATCCTACTAATCATCACACAGATATCGCCAGTCATCACAAAGATAGCGATCATCTAACTGATCATCACACAGATATCGCCGGTCATCACATAGATGGAAATCATCCTACTAATCATCACACAGATATCGCCAGTCATCACAAAGATAGCGATCATCTAACTGATCATCACACAGATATCGCCGGTCATCACATAGATAGCGATCATCACATAGATTCATTGCTAGTCATCACACAGATAGCAATCATCGCACATATTCATCACACAGATTTCGTCGGTCATCACATAGATAGCGATCATCACATAGATTCATTGCTAGTCATCACACAGATAGCAATCATCACACAGATATTCCTACACAAGTTACACATATATTTCTACACAAGCTTTACATGACAATCATCACATAGATTCATCATATTGATGCCATCGATTCATCACACAGATACTCCTATACAAGTCTTACACGACAATCATCACAAAGATTCACCACGAAGCCACTAATACATGAGTACATATGTATATATATATACCCCATAATATATATATATACACACATAGTCATCCACTCAGAAATACCACTAATACCATCTAAAGTCACAGTTAATCCCATAACTCCAAGACAATATGGTAACTAGGCTCATAACACATATCGCGAGATTTACTCACCTCGAAATTCCTGCTGCGTCTTCAATACAGAACAAGGCAGCCACACCACAAAACAATCGTCCAAGGATACCTCGTCAAGTACCTGGTCACATATGGTTTCAACTTAGTAACGATTCACATTTGATTTAAGTTCGAAACCCCTGTTTTGAACTAAAATCCCCAAAGTGGCGCCAATCGAGGCAAAACCACATCCGAGACCTCCCAAAGTCTCCGGAATACACCCACGATCGATGTGACCAAACCACAAGTCGATCGGACGCTCAAATCTTCACGGATCGAATAAATTCACCGATATGAAACGGCAAAAATCATAACAAATCCATTCGAACTCCAAAATTTGCATATTATATATCGAAACGCTCGTATCGACGAGTAGAAGACATATAATACCAGAAACAGTCCCATACATGGCCGGAACACCACCGGAACGCCGCCACAGGCGGTGGCGCACCGCCGCCGGCCAAAACTCAAAATCTCACAAAACTCCCAACATCAAAAAGCTTCATCTAAGCACGCTTGTGAACTTTCATAACTGGATCGAAGTCAGAAAACAAGCTTAAGGGATCGAAAACTACCTCACAAGCCGTGAACAGTAATCCAATCCGAGTTGATCAAATTTTCACGTAAACCGGTCGAAACAAACACCAAGGATCGATCAGGAAGCTTGTTCTGAACTCAACCCAAGAAGCCTGAAGCCATGAGGTCGCCGGAGTTGTGTTTTCCGGCCGGGTCCGAAAACACAAGGCTGCACCACCTTGCAGCGCCGCCGTGGAGAAGAATCGGCGATAGAGACCACCAGAGGGACGACCAGATGGAGGAGGCGACCCTGCTGGCCAAGTTTCACGGCCGGAGACCGCCGCAGTTGGCCGGAAAAGTCGGGTCGGATCGGTCGGGTTCGGGTCGGGTAAGGCGGTTTTCTTCGATACTGAAGGTATCGACCGAGAGAGAAAAAGGGAGAGAAAAAATGAGTTTCCGGAAATGGAAGGAAATGAAAATAGTAAGTTTCTCCTTCGGGAAACTTCTATTTATACTAAAATGGAAATTCCTTCCAATGGCCATAACTTTCTCATACGAACTCCGATTCTCGCGTTCCACATGTCCACGAACTCGTATTGACGCACTCTACAACTTTCGTGAAGGAAGTTTTCGGAGAATCCCAACGTATCAAAAGTCAACCTTTGGCAACCCCCCTAAAACCACACTTTTCAAATAGAATTTCGTCCGAAATACTTCCGCTCCATCCACGAGCCACGAAACCGTCTAACAACCATAAATTAGATTCCAGAAAATCCTCGGAAAATAAATACGAATTTCCGGGGCATCACACATAATATATCTTGCCACATCATACTATTGCAATACCAACTTTACCCTTTAATATTTCCTTTTAGACGTTAGGGGGTGAATCAATTACATTAATGAATTTAATTAAGTTATGAAAAGAAAGATCAACTATTAATTATGTACTAATTTAGGAGATATATCTTCAATTTTTTGACCAATATTTTCTTCATTTAATTAAATTTTTTCCTATAATTTTTCTTTCCAATGGCATTAATATATTGAATTAGGTAGTGTCAAGAAGTAGGCATTAACTTTTCTTTCCAAATATTGATTAATTTCATCAAAAAAAATAGCATTAATAAATTGAATTTGGAAAATATGTATGTCTAAATTAAGAGGTAAGAAAAAATTTCATGTGTGTAGCAGCAATTAATTATTATCTACAATCTAAATATAAGGGAAAAAGCAAACAAAAAATAATAACCTCAAATATAACGTTTAAACCCTATCTACATAAAAAGAAAAAAATAGAACTGTCTGGAGCGAGTTCTTTGCTAGTTGGTGTGTATTTGAATACAATTGTTTAGTAGAGACTCATGGTATTATTTCAGTATGTACTCTAGGTGCCTATTGTAATCAGGGGTTTAGGCTCAATGTCCCCCCCTGTATTCGACGGTTTCATTAATTAAGGCTTGAGGGCAGCTGCACCAGCCCTTTATTCAAAAAAAAAAATTAACAAAAGAATATATATAATCATATGAATATGTATTTTTCACATTATATTTTCAAAATTTACAAGAATCCAACAAAGGTTGAATTCATATACACGTTATGTAAATCTATTGATCGAATGTATGTGCAAATCTATTGACTAAATTACATGAAAATTTTCTATTCTTAGTTGAAGAAAAAAAATTGTCGTTTAAATCTAAATATGAGTGTGAAAAAAAAAAAGAAAAAAAAAGTCAAAATAATTTTTTTTAATTATTTTTTTAAAGAAGAAAGCCAAAATAACTTACAGTCATTAGATCTTGGAAGGATAAGATGATCTTTTTCACAAGAATTACATGACATGATTGAGAAATTTTAAATACACACCCCTAATCACTTAATACACATCCCTATTATTTTATATTTCAAATTAGATTTTGTAGGTAGGTTAAATGACCAAAACAGACATCTATGCATTAGAACAAGAAAAAAATAGTCATATTTTCCTTATATTATTCTATTTATGTATAAATAGTTAGATAATGTCACGCCCCTGATTTTACACACATGAAAATCGATATATATAATCCCATAATTATATATGCGTGAACGTCCAGTCATCAATACAAAATACCTGAAATCTTTTTCCCTTAAACTTACACACATATTGATGTCCTGAACCCTCAAAGTTAATATACACTCGCATCCAAAGAGTTATATATTACACAAGCTTACGAATTAAATTGTCAACAACAAAATAACACGTAAAGGCTGCTCAGAGTAACTATACAACGGAAGTCCTTATCAAAGGTAAAGTCACAAAGATGGCTTCCTACCGTAAAGCTACTAACTCGCTGCCTCAACCTCGATTATCCTAACCTGCAGGATTAACCCCTACACCGTTGGAATGGTGCACTGGGTTGCCACACAACAAACCCGGCAAGCTTTTGCAAGCCCGTATGAGTAACTCAAAACACATATGCACAACTCACGCCAAAAACGAGGAAAACCTTTCAACTCGCGAATAAAGAAAACATACCATGCTTCCAAAATCAATACTCTTTTCCCAAAAGAAACAACGAAAGTCACACCGTGACAAAATCATATAAATCGTTAACCTAACAATTCAAATATGATAAATTGATCCAACCTGGATAAAACAATAATTAGGTCCAACCTGGACAAAACAGCAAATAGGTCCAACCTGGACAAAACATCAACACAAATAAATCATACCTATTGTTAACCTAACAAGTAGAATATGGTAAATCGATCCAACCTGGATAAAACAAGAAATCGGTCCAACCTGGACAAAACAACAAATCGGTCCAACCTGGACAAAACATCAAATCTGTCCAACCTGGACAAAACATCAACACAAATAAATCATACCTATTGTTAACCTAACAAGTAGAATATGATAAATCGATCCAACCTGGATAAAACAACAATTAGGTCCAACCTGGACAAAACAGCAAATAGGTCCAACCTGGACAAAATATGTACCCAGGAGTCTTAAGTAACCTACTTAGATCCCTAAAGTACGATGGCAAACAGACTAGAGCTCTAACTGAATCGTAACCTGTCACCCGGCCAAGGTTCAATCTTACGATATAATATTGCCATGAGGATGCAACCTGCAACCCCGGATCCTTAGGCCAACCTGACCCTCAGATCAAAACGTCAAATCAAATCAAAAGGAGAAATCACAACCTGTGACTCTCAAATCTTCAGACCACCGGTCGTCAGATCAAAACGTTAAATCAATTCAAAAGGAAAAATCACAACCTGTGACTCTCAAATCCTCAAACACTTTTCAAAACAATAGAAATACCATTTCCCACCAATTGTTTTCCAAAAGCCACAACCCAAAACAATAAAAAGCATCGTTTCATGCATATTGTTTCACAAATCCACAACTAATACATGAATACGTATGTATATATATACATCCCATAATATATATATACACACACATAGTCATCTACTCAGAAATGTCACTAATACCATCTACAGTTTGCAGTTAACCAATTAACTCTAAAAAAGATAAGGGTATTCCCGTTCGTGAATAAACTTCGTGAGATTACTCACCTCAGAATCCCGCTGCGTCTTCAATACAGAACCGTACTAACACTATCACCAACAACTCGTCCAATTCACCTTTAGAAGCACCTAATCACCAATGATCTCAAATTAGTAACGATTCACAAATGATTTAAGTCCGAAACCCTTGTTTTGAACCAAAATCCCCAAAGTGGCGCCAATCGAGGCGAAACCACATCCGAGACCTCCCAAAGTCTCCGGAATACGTCCACGATCGATGTGACCAAACATCAAGTCGATCGGACGCTCAAATCCTCACGGATAGCATAAATCGATCGGTATGAAACTGCAAAAATCATAACAATTCCAAACGAACTCCAAAACTTGCATATTATATATCGAAACGCTCGTATCAACGAGTAGAACATATATAATAACAGAAACAGTTCCTTAAGTGGCCGGAACACCACCGGAACGCCACCACAGACGGAGGCGCACCGCCGCCGGCCAAAACTCAATATTTCACAAAACTCCCAACATCAAAGTTCTTCATCTAAGCATGCTTGTGAACTTTCATAACTGGAGCGAAGTTAGAAAACAAGCTTAAGGGATCGAAAACTACCTCACAAGCCGTGAACAGTAATCCCAACTGAGTTGAACCGATTTCCACGCAAACCGATCAAAACAAACACCATAGATCGATCAGGAAGCCTATTCTGAACTCAACCAAGGAAACACGAAGCCACGAAGTCGCCGGAGTTGTGTTTTCCGGCCGGGTCCGAAAACATCAACCTGCACCGTCTTCTACTGCCGCTACCACCGAGAATCGGTACTAGAGGACACCACAGGGAGGAGCGCACGGAGGAGTCGAGCAGATCTGGAAAGTCTCGTCGCCGGAGATGGCCAGAGCTCGCCGGAAAAACCGGGTCTGATCACCGGGTTCGGGTCGGGTCGAGCGCAGGTGATGAGAGAGAACGGAGGATTCTGGTTTCCGGAAAAGGAAAATGCAAAAATGGAAATAGTAAGTTTCCGAAAATGGAAACTCCTATTTATAAAACTTTCCCAAAACTTCAAACGCTCATAACTTTCTCATATGAACTCCGATTCTCACGTTCCACATGTCCACGAACTCATATCGACGTGCTCTACAACTTTCGTGAAGGAAGTTTTCGGAGAATCTCAACGTATCAAAAATCAACCTTGAAACCCCCCTAATTCCACACTTTACGAATAAAAATTCGTCTGAAACACTTCCGCTCCGTCCACGAGCCACGAAACCGTCCGATACCCATAATTTAAATTCCGGAAAATCCTCTGAAAATAAATACGAATTTCTGGGGCATCATAGATAAACACAACAAATTTCTATACATGGCCTCCCAATTTAATACAAGAATAAAGTTAGAAACTATCTAATTTAATTTTTCCTTAAATAAATTGTAATTAGATGAGGTTAGAGACCATAATATTTAGAATTTCAAAATCAATGGCATTAAATATTTTTAAAACATATCGCTTTGCTCCCATTTTTTAGTTAATTTCCTTTTTTGTTCTAAGTGTTACGATTAATCAATTTATTTAGGGTAATTCTATTCAGACCTCCCAATTTGCTCTTTAAACCTCCCTCTCAATTTTTTTCATCAAATTTTCTAATTTACCCTCATTCTTATTTTTAACATTTTTCCGTTTTCCTTCAACTGACTCTGGAAATTGACTATCTCGATCATCATCTCCAACCTATCTCTTCATTGCATGGTCTTCTGCAAGTCTAATCAACAGATGCTAGGACTCTTAACCTTATTTGTTGTAAACCATCTTAAAAATGTCCATCATATTTCTTGATCGACATGTGTAATTTTTTAATTGGGTTTAGGGTCTTTCAAATATGAAACTGGACTTATAATCAATATAAGTTTTTTGATAATGTTCTCACTGACCGAATTCATGTTTTCGAATTAAAAGATAAATTATGATTGAGATTAAAATCTCCACAAACACATATATATTCATCTCCACCATTTGATTGGCTAGCCAAGACTTGCTGTGAAGCGGCTGCGATTTGGTGGGTTAACACCTTGATGGGGAGAATTTCTATTAGAAGTGAATTCCGATGGTCGTGCCGCAGTGGTCATAGATAAGTGAGGGGCCCTTTGACCTGAGTTTGTGAAACTCATAGGCCGTGTGAGAAATTGAATAAGAACAAGGGAAAGGCCTTGGTTGGTTTGAATATGAGAAACTAAGATTGTTTTGAGTTTCTGGGGATTAGGGAGAGTGATCAATTATAACTGTAGTAGGTGGAGCATTTGGAATGAATGAACATAGACTTCTCAGGTACAGAGTTGCAACATTTTTTTAAATTTTGTTTAAGCTTAAGGGGTAAAATTGTGATTAAAATTTTATAAAAAATAAGAGAGGTCCAAAAAGTAAATTAAGAGGTCTAACTAGAACCACTCATTTATTTTCTAATATAAAACATCACAGGTGAAAAAACTTTTAATTGTTAATTTGTTTGGCCCCTCTAATGACAACTATTTAGTTCCACCACTATAGAGAAACTACTGGTATAGTTTTGGTTGAATGTTCAACTCATAATTTTATACTTGATTAACATGGTGTTTGGTGGATGAGAGCTCAAATAACACAAAATCTATTTATATGCATCTATTTAAAGGGAACAATAATAAATCTTTATGGATTTCTCAATAACTAACACAAGTAATCAATATGGTCATTTACAAAATGTGAATATACTAATCATATTAAATAGTAACCTTAATATAGTCAAAAAGTATGATATTTCATGATTTTTGAGATTAAGGGTATTTTAGGTACTTTGGGTTGTGTATTTAGTAAATTATTAGAATAAGAAATTAAATAGGTGGTGTATTAAGTATGGAGTGTGTATTAAGTAATTAGGGGTGTGTATTTAAAACTTCTCGACATGATTTGACAAATAGGTGATGTGTGCAGATGACATGACATGACATGACGAAGTGATGTTAGCTCAGTGGTTAGAGCACCCACTACCTATGTACAAAGTCATGGGTTCAAGTCACCATGGGGGCAGGAGTGAAACTCTATGATCCTCTTTTTAAAACAGGAAAAAAAAAAAATTGGCACCTAAAATTGAGGTCATAAATCTTAGGCCTCATTGAGGCCACAAATCATTTTCCTTCCAATTATTGCTCATACTTATTCTCGTTTGAGGACTTGGACGATTTATTTTCAAGTCTTCTGAAGACTTGGACGTGGCCGACTATGGACTACGTACAATTTCTTGTACATGAAGTCTCGATCAACTGGTTGGTAAATACTTTAATTATGACAAGACCGCACATGCATACAGTTCGCAACTTGACTTGGTTCGCGGAGTGGTTTTTAAATAAACTTCATTTTGCTATTTTCATGTGTGATGCCCCGGAAATTCGTAATTATTTTTCAAGGAATTTCCGGAATCTAATTTATGGTTGTTGGACGGTTTCGTGGCTCGTGGACGGCGCAGAAGTGTTTCGGACGAATTAATTATTTGAAAAGTATGACTTTAGGGGGGTTCAAGGTTGACTTTTGATACATTGAGATTCTCCAAAAACGTCCTTCATGAAAGTTGTAGAGCTCGTCGATACGAGTTCGTGGACATGTGGAATGCGGAAATCGGAGTTCGTATGAGAAAGTTATGGACGTTTGAAAAATTTGGAAAGTTACTATATATAGAAGTTTCCCGAAGGAGAAATTTACTATTTCATTATTTCCTTTTCCGGAAACCATCTCCTTTCTCTCTCTTCTCTCTCGGCTGCACCTTCAGAATCGAAAATATCCGGCTGACCCGACCCGAACCCGGACGATCCGACCTGACTTTTCCTGTGAACTACTGCGGTCTCCTGCGACGAAACTTTCCAGATTGGATCGTCTCCTCCGTCTGGTCGTCCCTGTGGTATCCTCTAGCACCGATTCTCGGTGGTGGCGGCGGTAGAAGGTGGCGCAGTTGGGCGATTTTCATTCTATTGTTTTGGGGCTTGACTTTTCGGGAAACATTTTGTGGGAATTGGAAATTTCTATTGTTTTGAAAAGTGTCAAGATTTGGTGTGAGTTGCTTTGATGTGATTTGAATGTTTTGATCTAACGACCGGGGATCGGAAGATCTGAGAGTCACAGGTTGTGATTTCTCCTTTTGGTTTGATTTAAGGTTTTGATCTGACGACCGAGGAGGTCTGATGATTGGAGGTCACAGGGTGACATCTCCTTTTTTGTGAGTTGAGTAACTTTTGGGTCCTGAGTGACCATTTTGAAAGGTTTTGATCTAACGACCGGGGAGGTCTGAGGATTCGGGGTTGCTGGGAGTGACCTCAGGCATATATATCAGGACTTCACGCCTTTGGTCGGGTTTGTGGATACGATCTGTTAGAGCTCTAGTCTGTTGCCATAGTACATCATGGGGGGTAGCGAGGAGCTATCTGATGCTCATGAGTACGTGTTTTTAAAAGGGAGTTTCGGGGATTCTTTCTTTTAAATGTCCTGGGAGGACTTGTTTATCATATTTAATTGTCAGAGTCTCAATTATTATGATTTTGTCACGGGGTGACTTGTGTTGATTTGGGAATGTGTTTTTAAAAGGGAGTTTCGGGGATTCTTTCTTTTAAATGTCCTGGGAGGACTTGTTTATCATATTTAATTGTCAGAGTCTCAATTATTATGATTTTGTCACGGGGTGACTTGTGTTGATTTGGGAATGTGTTTTAAAAGGGAGTTTCGAGGATTCTTTCTTTTAAATGACCTGGAAGGACTTGTTTATCATATTTAATTGTCAGAGTTTCAATTTATATGATTTGGTCACGGTGTGACCTTTATTGTTTCTTTTGGGAAAAGAATGTGCTGTTTTGGGAAAACGGGGTGTGTGTCTATTTTTACGAGTTGATGGGTTTCCTCATTGGGCGAGTTGTGCATGTGTGGTTTTGAGTTACTCATACGGGCTTGCAAAAGCTTACCGGGTTTGTTGTGTGGCAAGCCGGTACACCATTCAAACGGTGTAGGGGTTAATCCTGCAGGTCAGGGTAATCCTGGCTGAAACTGAGGTAGCAAGCTAGCAGCTTTACGGTAGGAAGCCAATTTTGTGACTTTACCGTTATTTGGACTTCTGTTGTAGTGAGCTCTGAGGAGCATTTACGTTTTATCTTGTTGTTGACAATTTAATTCGTAAGCTTGTGTAATATATAACTCTTTGGAGCGAGTGTATATTAACTTTGAGGGTTCAGGGCATCAATATGTGTGTAAGTTTAAGGGAAAAAGATTTCAGGTATTTTGTATTGATGACTGAACGTTCACGCATGTATAATTATGAGATTATATATATATCGATTTTCATGTGTGTAAAATCAGGGGCGTGACATCATGAGACAACGAGGAGTGGACTCCCTATTTTCCTTGCACTAAAAATCAATTTTCATTCCTATAATTATCAAAAGTGGAAAATGTAGCATGGTCCCAAATTCCAATTTTGAGCCTTAAATCTTGAAACAAACGAGTCTTTTCGGTGCATCTTTATTTAAATATATTTTTAAATTTTCTACAATATAATCTTTGGTCGTCGATGAATATGTGACACAAATTAGAGGACACTATACAATTTTATTAGCAATATAATAATCTTTTATGAAAACAACATTGCAATGTTTTTCTTTTTTTCTTTTTTTTTTTGATCGGAATGAGAAACTTTCATTAATAAAACTATGGTCAATTACAACCATTGGGGTTAAGGTGGCCTCGTCAAAAACCCTGCTTGATCAGAGTAAGTAAAAAAGAGTACCACCCCCCATACATCAAGAAATTCTATCATTGTCTATGACTTCCTCCAACCATGGGGGTCCAGCTTCCTTCCAAAAACTCCAACCCGTTGCTCTTAGTGCCTGCCTTGCCAAAATGTGTGCAACCTGGTTACAACTTCTATTTATTTTCCTCCATTTCAAATCTTCAAATTCTAGCATCAACATACGTACTTCGTCAAAAATGGCTCCTTCAATACTTAAGTCCAATCCTGATTTGTTCAATGCGAAGATGACATTAGCCGCATCACTCTCCAATTCAACCTTCCTACAACCTTCTTGCAAACAGAGCTTCAGACCATGTAAAACCGCTAATGCCTCAATTGCTAATACAGGAGGGTTACCTGGGATTACCTGGTGAGCCGCAAACTTGAGTTGCCCCACTTCATCTCTTAAAGCCATGCCTACCCCTGAGACACCACATTTTCCATCTGTAGCAGCGTCCACATTCAATTTCAAGAATGGTCTATTTGGTGGGGACCATTTTTCAACTTGAACATGAGCCTTCATTTGACTAAGCCCTGAACAACTTTGAGTAGAAGTCCTTGCTTCCAAATAAATATCCAACCATTCTTTAGCATTAAGGATTACCTGCTGCCCTTCAATCCCTTTATTTTCATGTTTGAAGCTATTACGATTTCTCCAGATCAACCATGCCACCACAGCAAAGAATTGAAGCTCCTCTTTTGTGGACGTAAGAGCCACATGTTGGAACAAATCAATGAAAGCTGGTTCATGCCAACCTTTATAAACACCATTTAAAAAAGAGTGCTTCCATACTTTCTTCGCTGCTGCGCAAGACCATAAACAATGGACAGTTGTCTCATCATCTTTTCCACAACGAAAGCATATAGAGGAGTTTCCAATTCTGCGTTTAGTTAGATTCGCTGCACAGGGCAAAAAGTCATGGCAAGCACGCCATAAAAATAATTTAATCTTGTTTGCAACATTCATCCTCCAGATAGTATCCCAGACCAGACCGTTCGACGCTCCGCAATTACTGCTTCCAACCCCCCCAGTCTTGACCACCTTTAATTCAGAGGCTAGCCAACAACCTGATTTTACAGAGTAATGGCCATCCTTCTTGTAGTGCCAGATAATTGTATCAGTCTTTCTACCTCCCGCTAGGGGAATTGAGAGGATTGTTTCGGCCTCATGAGGTAGAAACAAATTCTTCACCAGCTGATCATTCCATATTCCAGGCTGCATCATTAGATCCTTCACTTTAATGTGTTGATGAGTATGGTGCGGAGGTGTAACGACCTTAAAAGTCCAAGGATTTGGCAGCCATTTATCCCCCAAACACTAACTCCTTCACCAGTGCCCACTCTCCATCTGACTCCACTAATCAATAAATCACGGCCCCATATTAAGCTACTCCAGATCATGGAGTCACCAGTTCTTGAGAGTGCACCTGCCCAGTTTGTCAATGGGAAATATTTAGCTTTAAGGATCGAATGTACCAGAGAAGTTGGCTCCATGTTAATTCTCCAAACAGTCTTTGCTAATAGAGCTTGGTTGAAATCTTCAAGGTCTCTAAAACCCAGCCCGCCTTGCTTCTTACTCTTGCACAAAAGATTCCATTTGCTCCAATGTATACCTTTCCTGCCATTTGCATTACCCCACCAAAACTTCGCCACCTTTGATTGGAAAGTTTTGCAGATGCCCTTTGGAAGCCTGAAAACATTCATGGTATATGTGGGAATGGCCTGAGCAATAGCTTTAACCAAAACCATCTTCCCTGCTTTCGACAGAAACTTGCTTTGCCATCCACTAAGATGAAAATCCAATTTTTCATTCACCTTCTTGAACATCTCACGCTTATTTTTACCAGAAACTGTTGGGAGGCCCAAGTATCTTTCATGAAAAGGCACTGTTGGAACCCCTAGAAGCTCTTGAATTTCTATCTTGACCGACTCTTGGACTCCCGGACCAAAAGAAAGTGCTGACTTTTGAAAGTTAACCTTTTGGCCAGCAGCAGCTTCGTAGAGTAATAAACACTGTTTGAGATTAAGAACTTCTTCAACATTGGCATTTGCAAAAATCAGGCTATCATCCGCAAACAGAAGATGGTTGATTGTTGGCGCTGAATCTGCCACCTGAACTCCATTTACAGAACCCTCTCTACAAGCTTTTTGAAATAGACCAGACAGCCCCTCAGAAACCATCAAGAAAAGATATGGTGATAATGGGTCGCCTTGCCGAATGCCTCGAGTAGGCTTGAAGAAACCTACTGCTTGTCCTTGCCATAACACTGAAAAGCTCACCGATTTTACACATCTCATTATCAAATCAACCCATCTTGGAGCAAAACCCAATTTAAGCATTATCTCCTCTAGAAAACTCCATTCCACCCTGTCATAGTGTTGAAAAAGAAAAATCGCATCTCCAATTTAAATTTATCCTAGCCATATATGAAGCACAAAGTTCCAACAAAAAAGAGAAAGATAAGACTTTGTTTCAATTAAAGGATGTGGACGTGGCAAGTTGGAGATTGATAAAGTTTGTTACAAAGTCAGTCAAAGAAATAGGAAGTGATAGACTTGCCGAAGTAAAGCTGGGAAAAATATATATATTCAAGAAAGGAAGAAGAAGATATATTCAACATTCTGGTGTCTTGTTTAAAATGCAAAACCAAGTGATAAAGGCGGTCAAACCTTTTTCATTCAAATCTACTTCATTGCAAGACGCCTACACATGCAGTTTCATTTTTTTTGAATCAAAAACTCTATCATGATCAGCAAAACAAGTGGATGATTGTTGGAAAAAGGAGGCATGCATGCAAATCAACGTCCAAGTTGTTTAGTTGGACTCTTCAACTATGATAAGATCAAAGCCAAATCCCAGCGGCTTTGTGGGGATGCCCCAAACACCTACAAACTTGGTCAAACCGATTTTGAATATCAAATCATTCAAATTCAAACTGGAGTCATCCTCAACTCAACCTCATCCATTACTCTCCTATAAAAGGAGCTACCATACCGGGGGAGAGGGGAGCAAAACAAAAAGAGAGGGCAGAGAGGCAACGAAAGAAGAAAAAAGAGAAAGAGAGCAGAGGGAAAAAAAAACGCAGGAGCAGAGAAAGAAGAGGAAGGGAAGAAGAGAAGAATAATTCGAAGCTAAGAAGAGACCACGAGAAGCTACAAACATAGAGCAGTGGGTATAATTTCTTCTATATGCTGTCAATTATCATTTTTCACTCAAGTGTTCTCTTTGTTCTACATTATATGATTACAGAAAGCTAAATAGGTGATCATGTAAGACTATGAGCACTCCAAACAAGAAGTTGATGGTCTATCCTCTCTCCAAGAGTCCCTCGTTGCTGTCATCCTCACAAATCTCACCAACGGCTTCCGGGCAAGACACAAAGTCGACATCAAGCCCTCATTCACAGCCGTAGTGTCACTCCATGCTGCACTTGCTTTCGATGCCTATACTGCGGTGCGTCCTGCGTATAGGTGGCGGAAGCAAGCTTCAAGTTCAAGGGGGTTCACCATACTTGTTTTTGATGCCTGTATCGCGGTGCGTCCTGCATATGGGTGGCAAAAATGGGTATGTCAGGTGAATGCTTGGTGGCTGCCAGTTCACGTCAAGTACGGTCCTGCAAAGTTCCCGAGTTCACAACAGTGGGGAAGTTGCTCCAAAGTGATCCCTGTGCAGGGTTTCAACGCCAAGCTACGGCTCCACCTGCATCAAATTCATCATCAGAATCATGCCCCTGAAAGCAAAGTGTTTACCTTTCTAGGGAAGGGTGTTTACCTTCAACCACAAGACTGCAGGGTGTTCGGCTTAACTCACCTTCAATCACAAAGACTACAGCGTGTTATACTCGACTCACTTACGAGCACTACACTGCAGAAAACAAGGTGGAGGAGCTATGGGAATTGTCTTATACTTGAGGCAAGCACACAAATGCGGAACGCATCACGAATGCTAGAGCTGTTCCTTGTGGGCTACTCCAGCATGCATCGAGGATTGTTCTCGTGCAATCAATCCTAGGACTATCTGAAGGCCACCTGACAGACCGGAATGAAACTTGGATGTTTCCTGCAAAATGAAGAAACAAGCCACAGAGATATGTGAATCGTCTCCAAAGAAAGTAGTAGGCATACTCCTGTGGTTAGATTCTCTTACCTCGAAGTCACAAGCACCAAATACTGGGGTGGTTATGTTTTCTTCAAATGATGTGGTACCTTCAACACACAAGTCCAATACGTGACTAAGCCATGGTGCTACGATAGCTTCGATTGAGAATTAAAGACAAAGAGCATTAAATTGCTTCGGCTTTGAACATGAGTCAAGCAACAAAGACCAAATGGCTTTAATTATGCTTTCTTTCTTATCTCTCACTGTGACCATAAAGCGGTGAGATAATGGTTTAATAATACAAGAAGACTAAAGAAAGACCATGCCAAAGTAATGATCACGTCTTCCATTAAAGGTCTGGCGGTGGGAAACTTGTTATCACACTTGAAGACAAAATGCATAATTATCAAACCATGGTGCTGTTGTAGTTTTATTCTGAAATGGGGATCAAATGGCAAGATGACAGAGAGCTACTGTCCAGGTCTTCGAAAAAGAGATAAATTATGCAATTGAATCGGTGGCATAAATAAAAAATAAAAGGGCTAATTGAAGCGGTGCCGTACTCGTGTAATTCCAATGGAAGTCTACTGCGGGTCTTTCAGTTTCTGTTTGTCGAAGACGAAAATTGGGCTCAAGTTGGGTGCATATGTAAAATTAATGGGTGTCCATATCACTCTATGCCTTGCAAGCTTTTGGGTTGTTTTGGTGCACTACAGAGCCTACTTCAAACCATTATCACGCTCAATAAACTTCAAAGCAGCCCAAATCCCGTTTCAAGTCCCAAGGCCTATTAAAAGCTCCCAAATCAAATCAGCGGACGCTCCATAAAAATCGGGTGTCCACCAAAAAAAAAAAAAAAGTGTTCTTTTGACGGATTCGAAAGTAATACACACACATCCGTCGAACACAAAAGTTGGTACAAAACCGAAAACCCAATAGAATGAACTACAGTGGTTTGATCCCTTTACAGGGTATGTAGGCAGTCTAGCGACCCACTAGATGCAACCGCAACTCCAAACAGAATCCCTGACTCCACCAGTCAAATTCAGCCAGTCCCAAATGAATCACTGACTCCAGTCAAATTCTCCCAACACCAGAAAAATCAAATTCATTCCCAAATCACACAAATAAAGTCCAAACCAAATTCAAGGACTTTAAACACTTTCCCAAACACAAATTCAAAATAAATGGGTCATCTACCCATTTAAATCTCAAATGCCGGAACTACATGTGGTTTGATCCCGCAAAGGGTATGTAGGCAACCTAGAACCAAATTCATCTAGATGCAACCGCGTCCTAAACACAAAATCGAATCCCTGGTTCACTTACACCAAATTCATCCCAAACACTACTCTCATTCCAAAATCAAAAGCCTCCAATGAGTCATTCACCCATTGGGACTCTTGAACTACGAGTGGCTTGATCCCTCTCCAAGGGTACGTAGGCAACCCATTCAAATATCTGGGTGCAGCCGCAAAAACAAACAAACACACATCCCATCAATTGGTTTCTTCATAAATGGAATCAAAGGGTGTTTCCCTGTAACAAGGGATTGTAATTAAGAGACACATTCTGTCTTGAATGGGTCGAACCCAAAATAATAAAAACTCTATTCACTAAATGAATACGAGTGAAATTATGTTGGGTGACATTTACGCTCACTGTGTGCAGATTTTCTCTCAACACATAGGCTTTGCTAATGTCTAATTTCAAAACCAATTTAGGCTCATGCACATCAGCTTGAGAACGAATAGAATGAATCAGCTCAAAAGTAGTGATTATGTTATCATGGATATGCCGTCCCGGAAGAAAAGCCGATTGGAAGGGGGATATCACCAAAGGCAGAATTCTCTTCATTCTATTGACCAAGGTTTTTGAGATCAACTTATAAAGAATTGTACACAAGCTTATTGGCCTGAAATCAGTAACATTGACTAGAATATCAACTTTAGGAATCAAAGCCAGCAGAGTGTGATTAACTGACGACACATCAGCTCCTTCATTTAGAACTTGAAGACAAAATGCAGTCACCTCATCTCCCATAATATGCCAATACTTCTGAAAAAATAGTGCCGAAAAACCGTCTACTCCTGGTGATTTGTTAGGAGCCATCTGTTTCAAAGTAGTCTCAATGTCTGCTTTACAAAAAGGACTCAACAAGTCATCATTCATCTGAGTAGTCACTACCGAAGAGATACCATTCAACACTAATTCAGAATGATGGCTAATTCCTGTTTGAAAAAGTTGTTGGAAAAACTGAACAAAAGCCTCCTGAATGCCCTCAATGCTCTCCTGCCAATTCCCATTAGCATCGGTGACCCCCTGTACTCTGTTTCTCCACCCTCTATATCTTGTAAAATTGTGGAAAAATTTCGTATTACAGTCCCCTTCCCTTAGCCAATTCACCCTCGAACGTTGCCGCCAAAGATCCTCATTAAAGCTCTCGAATTTCTCTAATTCTCGGAGCACACCTCTTCTCTTCTCTTGAATTTCTACCTGGGGATTATCAAATGGTAACTGCTTCAAATCTTCCCGTAATTGGCTGATCCTTCAGGGAATATTCCCAACCTTCTCCATGTTCCAATTCTTCAGAGAACCACCAACATACTGCAATCGATCTAACAGTCTCTGAGTATTCGAACAAGAATCCCAAGCAGATTTTATTGCCTCCCCACAGCTCTCTTCTTTAACCCATAATGGTTCGAATTGAAATCTTTGTTTTACCTTCCTCTGCTGTTGTAAAACACCACCATCTGTCTTGAAAATCAAAGCAAGGTGATCAGAGGCTCCGGCATCAACATGAAACTCGTGAATATTTGGCCATTGAGTAAGACCAGACCTATTGATGAAGCCTCTATCCAATCTCTCCCAAATGTGCCCATTAGACCAAGTAAACGCTGATCCAGAAAACATAATCTCCAGTAAACCTCCATCCTCAATTGCTTCCTTGAACCTACGCATCTGCGCCTCTGGTCTAACACTACCTCCTCTTTTTTCTTCCATACTGATTAGCTCATTAAAGTCTCCGAAAATACACCAAGGACCATTTACATTACTCGCAATTCTCCTTAGGAGTTCCCATGAAAAAAATCGCAAGGGAGTATCTGGATTACCATAAAACCCAGTCAATCTCATCACACAACCTCTAAGAACTACGGATACATCAATGTGAGCTTGTGAGGAACCCAGTACTCTCACATCCAACCCTGCCTTCCAACACAAGGCTAGGCCACCACTTTTCCCTTCCTTACCAGCACTACCCACTACCTCATAATCCTTGTACCCCAGCTTCTCACACAACTTCTCCATAGGTTCCTTCCGCTTTTTAGTTTCCATCAAAAAGAAAATATCAGGGGAATGCGCCCGTAAAAGACGTTGTAGAGCTCGGAAATTGTGCGGGTTCCCCAAACCCCGCACATTCCATCTCAAGATGATCATTTCTCGTGATGGGCTCGAATACCGGAGCCCATCACGAGTTTGATAGTGTCAGTATTGCCACCATTAAAAACTTTCTTCGGAGAGGTTCCTTTGGCATCCTTCCGTCTTCCTTTGCCTCCCACTGCAAAACCTTTACCCCGTCCACCACCATTCTTACGTTTAGCACTCTCTGTAAACTCATCCGTCTTCTGAACACTGCGCTGCTCCTCCCCAATCTTTCCCTGATCAGAAAGCTGAGCCTTCGTCAACAAACCAATAGATTTATCTCCCTTCTTCTTTTGGGCTCTCCCCGACTTAGACGGCATGGTCTGTGTGGGCTTATAAATATCTGACTCTTTTAAATGGGTTACCTCCGCTGGTATCGGCCCAAAAGATACAACCGACTTCCCTTTTCCTCCCACATTACCGCCTTTTTTTAAATCAATTAATTTCAAATATGCATCTGTACTAGCCTTCACAAACCCCGTAGAAATCTCCTTTAGATTTAATTCCTGCAAATTCGCATCCTGACTTAACGGCTCAAACTCTGAAATCAACTCCTTCCTGATTTGTTGCTCAGCCGATGCAAGATTCCCACGCGCTTCAACAGGTAGCAGCACGCGCCGTCGTTAGAGCAAGTTCACCCGTGGGTCGCCAGATGAGCGTGCTAGGCCGAGTAAATCTAGACCATTGCTTTTCTTAGGGACCCAAACTCTTGAAAGGAGATTAACTCATGACATGTGGCAAGTGGGTGGGCCAACAATTTTAATGTGGACAGCCGTGGGTTAATTTACTTTTTTACCCTTAACTACTTCTTTTGACTTTAATTCCTTAATATTACTTCTTCTTCTTCTTCATTTTTTTTTTTTTTTTTTTTTTTTTTTTTTTTTTCTGAGAATAATTTCTTTATTCGTCCAGTTCTGCTACTGTACTTGTACTCGTGTTCTGCTACTGCACTCGTCATTGCCTGATCCTGCTACTGCACTCGCTGCACTCATACTTGTCCAATCTGCTACTGCACTTGTACTCGTGTTCTGCTACTGCACTCGTCATCACCTAATCCTGCTACTGCACTCATACTCGTCCAATCCTGCTACTGCACTTGTCATCGCCTAATCCTGATACCGAATATCACCATTCAAAACTAACTCAACCAACTTCCAAACTACCATCACAATAATAACAATTTGGCAAATTCAAACATGCAAGTTCATGTAATCAGGGAATCCCATTTTCAATCGCATCAACCAGGGACATTCAAACCCCAACCAAAGCAACTATAATTCACCCACAAACTCCAAGGCCTTTTCCAATAAAATTTCAACTCACCTTATTTACAGTAACAAGAAATGGACCTTAAGCCGTTGTCCTCACTTCACGACAAGAACACAACAATTCTTGAGAAATTCCCTTCTCCTCAGTTTCACCAACTCTGTAAATTAAACATATCAAGCATCAGTTCTCATGCTAACAGTAAGAATCGAGCTAGTAATAACCTAAGGAAACCCGAAATCAACACTGTGAACAGTTATTCGAACGGAGACTGTAAACACCCGAATCCAACTTCCCCCAAAATGTAATCGAATTCAAAATCTATGAAAGGAGATTAAGTTTCATACCATGCATGGCTCAGTCCCTAACCAGATTCGTCGGAAAATTCCCAGAAAGCTCGCCCGAAAGCTTGAGACTTCAGGCTTCAATTCGACTTCATCTGAGCTTCTCTGTGAAAACCCGAACCATAGACGTGATCGAGACACCAAGACCATTCGAACGTTGGTGGTCCGCCTCCGCATCACCGCCGGAATTTATAGAGAACCCGCCGAGATACTTAGAGCTTTCGAGCTTCGAATAGTATTCATCCGATGTCGGATCGAGAAATTAAGGACATGGATCACACCGCCGCACAGATGGTTCGATCTCTGTCGGGTAGATCGATTGGGTCCCTAATTCTGCAGAGGTCGCAACCGAGGTCGGGCTCGAGAATGGGTCGAGGCTTCAAGCTATCTTGATGCTTATCTGTTTTGGATTTTCGTTTTGGGTGTTAGTATTTGGTCAGTGGAATATGCGTAAATATTTCATCAAACTGAGCATTTTGGTCATTTTTCATTAAAATTAGGAGTCAGACTTATATTATTTGGCTTTTGGGCCAGGGCTCATGTCCTTATTTGTATAAATCTTTTTGAAAGTGAGTTTTCTGTGTTTACATCTTTGATCATGTGCTGCTATGTAATTTTCTATAGAATTAACAGTCGAGTATGATTATAAGAACATCTAAGAAGTGAAAGTATTGAACAACTGAACATCACAAGGAAACATTTTGGGAACTCCGGTTGGTAAGGCTATATATAAAAAAGGCTTGTCCTTGTGGTTGAAACCTGGAGTACATTGTTTTTTATTCTAGGATTTTAATTGACCATGTTATTACAAGCACTAGTACAAGTTCAGCTTGTAGAATTTCTTTGATTTATGGGCATGCATCCTTATCAAGGAGAGAAGTCCTATTTCTAGAATTCCTCCCTCATACGGTCATACCATATGGGAAATTAAGACGGCTGAAGTCATCGGTCTGATTAATGTCATATGGGGTTCGCAGATGTTGGTAAATTGATTGATCTTGGCTATAATATGGGGGTGAAGATTTTTTAAAAAAGTAGCAATTATTTTTCTTATGGAAACGAATTTGAAAGTTGGTCTCAGTAGATTTCGATAATAGTTTAATTTATCTAGATATGCAATTGGTAGAACTGAAACTCATGGTGGCGGTTTGGGTCTATTGTCGTGGTTAGATTGGCATATGGATATTGTAACAACATCAATTGGCACATAGATGGTATGGCAATTTCCCCGAATAATGTTCCTCACAGGATTATACGGTTTTATGGTAGTTCTTTGACAAATCTGCGGACTGTTTCTTGGGAGCTACTTCGGCGTATTTCCGATACATTGAGTTCAGACTTGTTCGTGTTTGGAGATTTTAATGTGGTTCTTACTTTGGAGGAAAAGACAGGTATGCGTGAGCGTCCTTTGGTTCAAATGCTGAGGTTCCGAGTAGTACTTGAAGAATGTAGTCTCTCCTCGGTGCCTTTTGAAGAATATCACTCTACTTGGTCAAATGGACGGGAGGCGGATGACTTGGTAGAGGAAAGAATTGATCGGGGATTTGCTAATGTGGAATTCATCGCCTGCTTCCCACATATAGTGTGCCACCATTTGGTGTCTAATTAAGTTGTCTGATCATAGACCATTATTGTTTGAGATCCTCACTGAACTACAATGGGCGGCTTCTAAGGTCAAGAAAAAACGCCGATTTCAATTTGAGGAGGTATGGGTTTCAGATGAGAATTGTAGAGCTATTGTTGAACAGAGTTGGGCAACTGGTTACGTACTGAATGTGTGGCATCTTGTGCATAAGCTTCATCACACTGGGGTACTCATGTTTTTGGTAATACTGGAATGCAACTTCAACAAGTACGCCGTCGACTAGATGAGGCGTATACATTGGATCACAACTCTATGGCTACTTCATATATCTCCCAACTTGAATCTCAACTTTTGGAATTAAAGAAAAGCAATGGTCTAGATTTACTCGGCCTAAGTTTGGGGATATGAACACAAGACATTTTCACGAAAGAGCCTCAGGTAGAAGAAGGACTAATATGGTGCAAGGTTTGTTTGATTCGGGTGGCATTTGTTTGGTTCGGATGGCATCTGGCAAACTGATTCAGAGACTACTGGCCTGGGAATTTATTCGGTGCTTATTTCTCCAACGTTTTTTACAAAGTTATTGACAAACTGATTTAAGGCCTTTAGTTTTTTTTTTTCTATTTGGAAAAAAAATTTAAAGACAAATCCACTTAGAAATTACCATACTACTTGTAATCAGTTCACTACTCGTGTTAAAGAGTTGGAACAAAAATGTTTTTGGAAATATTTTTAAGAAAATAGATGACTTGAATAGTAGAAGTAATGAGATACCATGACAACTAATGATCCTTCCTTTTTCTGATTATTTGCAGCAACAAAATAAGCTAGTCAAGGATGCTCTCATGCAATGTTACCAAGATGAAGAAACCTATTGGGCACAAAAAGCCTAGCTAACTTGCTAAACCGGTGAAATAGAAATACAAAGTTCTTCCAAACTCAAGCCAGTTTAAAAATAAGAAGTACCTTTATTTCTGTTGAGTAAAAATTGACTTCGGATAGTGGCTATAAGGAGAGGGAGAGAAAGAGAGAGAACAAACCTTGAAACAAAACTCAATCCTTATAGCCACTATCCCTCAACACTATCGATCAAATGATTCACATTACAATGCAACAATGTAGCTAAACCGCAACACAATGTGTACAGTTTATCAACTTGTATGTGAGAATGATAAAATCTAGATTGAGAGAGAAAAATTGACTCGCCTACTGAAATTAGGGGTAAAGTTTTGTTATTTTCTCAGTTCTGTTTTACCTAGCCACATCATTGTATCTTGAAAAGTTCCAAGAAAGGGCAATAGGAGTATTAAGAAAATTGCAGTTATGTTTTAGTATTTCTCATTTCCCCAAGTAGAACAAGAAAAAAAAATGTTAAGAGCTTAAATGCTTAATCAAAATAAAGTTTATACGAAAAAGATGATGAAGCTCCCATAGAACACCAACATCAACAGTATGAACCTTAAACCCACAGCAGCCTCAACACCCCAAAACTCCGATTCTCCAAATTCAACCAGATTCAATTTCAAGTATGAAGATCAAAACTACACATTCCTGAGCAACAACTAGAGTCAAGAACAAAGCGGGGAAAACCAGCGCCGCCGTCATACACGGTGGCCAAAATCACCCACAATACCAAATCTCTTAAATCTAAAAAAAAAAAAAAATCAAAACTATGTACACAGAAATTAAAGCGCGAAGAGTAGATCATGTTTCATACCTCACTTACCATCGAAGGTGACCGGAGTCGCCGAAAAATGTGCCGGAACCACGGGAAGTACCGAGAGCTTCTTGGCTTCGATTCACCTTTTTCGGAGCTCTTCTGTGAAAACAAAAGCCACAGGGATTTCGGCTACATCAAGATGAAGTCGTGCCCACTGGTGCGACGCCGGGAGTCGGCCGGACGACAGAGAAAAGGCTGGGTCGTCAATGCAAAATGGGTCAGGAAGGGTCCGGTGGGGTCTGATCAAATAGTGATTAAAATGAACAGTCCAGGTCATGCCACCTCATAATTTCTATTTTTAAATAATTCTTGGATTATACTAACTTCCAAAATCATAAAAAATAGCTCGGGTGTCTAAAAAATACTCCAAAAATTCCTACAATCTAGTAACGACGTCTAGTTTAAGCCTACGGCTCGAAAGATAAGATTTGACAAAAAAAAAATTTAAATAATTTTCAAAAGCTATAAAGAGTTTAAAAAGAATTGAAATTTAAATAAAAATAGCTCAAAATAATCTTTCTTTCAGAAACAGGAAACTATTTAAGGAAAACTGAAATTGGGAGAGAATTAAGTCGTACTTTCATTGATAATAGGGGGCTCTTTATATAGAGGATTACAAGACATAGAATCATAGTTGTACAAGGAAACATAACCGTATAATTAATCGGATATCTATGAATATCTTCGAGAATATCTCCAATTCATAACCCTATTATAACTAGGTCAAGTAACCAAGAGTTTGGGTCATACACATATTCTGGATTTACTTGAACACTCCCCCTTGTGTCGCCCAAACGTGGTGCTCCTCTCGTTGCCTCATTAAAAACCTTGCTGAGTAACAAAAACTTAGTGGGACAAAAATAACCTCGGTCGAAGGGAAAAAAGAGCACAACACACTCTTCACGTTTCGAGACCATACATGTAGACACCTCCCCCTTATGTCTGCATCTCCCCTTGATGACAACGGTCATGAGAGTTCAGCAAACTTCCTCAAACGATGCTACCAACAAGTTTGTCGAAAGTGGAGTTTAGGCAATGACTTAGCGAGCAAGTCTGCCACACTGTCCTCAGATTGAACCTAGTTCACTTTGATCTTGAGGAGAGTCTGTTGTTGCTAATTATTGGTGTTGTCACTTTTGATGTAGCCTTGCTTCATTCTTTCAAAACAAGCAGCATTATCCTAAATGCTTGCAGGCTCATCTACGGTAAACTTCAGACCACAATTGCTTCGAACATGCTTAATTATGGATCCAATCCATAAACATTCACGAACTACTTCGTGAAGAGCAATAATCTCTGCATGGTTCAAAGATATAGCGACTAGGGTCTGTTCTGTAGACCTCCAAGATATCACGGTCTTTACCCATGGTGAACACTTAACCAGTTTGGGAATGATCTTTGTATGGGTCAGAGAGATACCCAATGTCAGCAAAACCTTCCAAAACACATGTCGTTTTAGGATGGGGATAGTTGACGCAGGCCAGTGTTGGTGGCGTTCCTGGTGTGTGATGGGTCCGAATCCATCATCTCTCTGTAGGGATAAAACAAGCCTATATCAATTGTACATCTCAAATACTGAAAGATATCTTTTACACTGATCTAATGGCGTCATGTTGGTACAAAACTATATCTAGTTAACAAGTTCACAACAAATGAGATGTTCGGTCTTGTGCATTGAGTTAAGTACAAGGATGCGCCTATTGTACTCAAGTATGGCACTTTTGCTTTTGCATGTGTAATACCCCAAAAATTTGTTATTAATTCCTAAATGCTTTCGGAATTATTAAAGTGTTCATTGGTATGATTTCGATGATTGTGAATGGAGCGGAAGTGTTTCGGACGATTAATTATTCAAAAAGTATGGTTTTAGGAGGGGTGCGAAGGTTGACTTTTTATATGTTAGGATTATGTGAAAAGTTCCTTTAAGAAAATTGTAGAGTGCGTCGATACGAGTTCGTGGACATGCGGAACGCGAAAATCGGAGTTCGTATGAAGAAGTTATGACATTTGGAAAAATTTTCCATTTTTGTTAAATAGGAAAAAAAATAAAAAAAATCAGAAGTTTCTTCTTTCTCCTCTCTCCCAAGCCATTTCCCAGCAGCCAACTTCTACTGGTGATTTCTCTCTCGTCCGGCCACCAATCGACGAGCCGTTTGTTCCTATCTTTTCGCCTCACTCCCATCTACAACTCTGTGAAGTTTCATGACGTGGGTCAACCCGTGCAAGATGCAGCAACTCTGGGAAGTTTGGCGGCGACGCTACAGATCACCTTGGTTGGAGTTCACGTTTCTGGCCACCATAGCCGGTGATTCTTGGGGCTTTTGGAGCCCAGAGGATGTAGAAGCTTTCTCCCAAGGTGCCTTGCAATGATTCAACTCATGATGATCGAATTTTGAAGATTGGGAAACTAGGGTTCTTCAGGTTTCAAAGCTATTGAGGTAAAATTCAACAATTTGGCTTATAATTTGACTTTGGTGTAGTTATGAAAGTTGTAATTAGAGTTGAGATGAAAAACGTTTGTGTTGGAAGTTTTGTCTAATTTTGACTTTGGGTGGCCGCCGCCGCCGCCATTGTTGTGGTGGCTTCCGGCCACTTCCGACCAGCCCAGGAACAGTTTCTGTTCTTCTTTTTATTCTGCACATTGATACGATCATTTCAATATATAGTTTGTAATTTTTGGAAATCGTATGAGCAAGTTGTGAATTTTCCGGTTTTCGATTGTTTCGGTTCTGATCCGTGTGGATCAAACCGTCCGATCGACTTGTAATTCTGATATGTTGATCGTAGAACTGTTCCGATGACCTTGTGTGGTCACGGATGAGGATCCAACCGTTGGATCGTCGTTTAAGTGTATTTATTGAATCGGTTGCTAAGTTAAGGTCGTATTTGTTTAGGTGATTGACGGATTTGATTGGCGAACGATTTGTGAATCGTTATTTTTGAGCTATTACGAAGACGCAGCTGGATTAGAGGTGAGTAAATCTCACGTGGTTTATTTACGAACCGAGTTACATTATTGTTCGGTTTAATCATTAAATTGTGAAATCGTTTTCGAAACAAATTATTTATTTTAAAATATATGAACTTGATCGACAACGGTTCATGGGTAAGTTAAAACAATGTTTTGATATAAAATGATTTTCGAGAAGTATAATTTGTAAAACTATAGTTGGTATTAGTGTCATCCCTGAGTGGATGACTATGTATATATATATATATATATATATTTACTTGAAAAATATATATGTTGGTGTAATTGGGCGTGTTACGTTGTTCACTTTTGTTGTGTGATGTGATATTGAGGAAAATAAATAGAATTTGAAAGAAAAGAGGTTTTTGTCGGTTTGAGTGTTGATTGAAATGTGTACAATTTTGATGATGGTTTTGAGTTGAGAAAACAATAATTGGAAAATGACTTCATAATTGTTTTGAGGTTGTTAGAGTTGAGGAAACAATTGTTTGTGATAACCAGTGTGGTGATATGTGAGATGATTTGTGTGATGATTGTGTGTAAATGAAGTGGGTTGTGGCTATTGAGTGATTGGTGTATCAATGGTTGATGGTGTATTATTTTCTAGTTTATTTCTATTATTAAATTGCTATTTTCTTTCGTAATCTCCTGAACTAAATTATACGCAGGGATTATCGTTGTCTGAATTGATTGGTTTTAATGTAATCTCCTAAACTAAACTATATGCAGGGATCACTATGATTTTGGATTGTGTGCTTTTATTGATCTCCTAAACTAATTTTCTAAGCAGGGATTACTGGTTTTATTTACTTTAATGATGTGAGTACAGTTGTGGTTGAGACTCGTAGTGAATCAAGAAATGTTTTATCACGTCATTGTGGTGATAAATGCTTTATGTTGTGAGGAAAGAAGTGTGATTTCGTGGTTATGTTGTCGAGACTGAAAATGATTTGAAACGTCATTGAGGTGACATCTACTTTTGTTGAGACAAATGAAGGATGGTTTTGTATGTTTGGTTGTGTTTTGTGGAGTTAAATGTTGTTGCTTTAATTTATCTCAAGTTTCGAGAAATTATAAGCATGTGTGATGTGAGTCATTTTAATTGAGTTTACTCACACGAGCTTGCAAAAGCTTACCGGATTTGTTGTTTCAACCCGGTGCACTATTCCATGGTGTAGGGTTTATTGTGCAGGTTAAAATATCGATTAATCGTCATCGAAGCTGAGGTGTACCTCTTGTAGTGTGGACATTGAAGTATATTGGTTTTAGTCTTCTGTTGTGTAGAGAGTTGGTGAGCCGGTTTACTTATTGAATTGTTGTTCAGTTTAATTTGTGAACACTTGGTGATGTAATATGCGACTCTAAATAACGAGTCGGTATTGACATTGTGAGCACGGTTTGTTTTATCGCTTACTTTAAAATGAAAAATTTTCTATGTGTTTTTCTTGTGCTTGTTAAGTTATTGCGTTTCGGATTTGAATTTATTTATTCAAAATTCGGGCGTGACAGCATGTCTTCATCATCATCCTTTGGAAGAAGAAGATCCTTTTCAGGATCAAGATTACAGACGATCATAGGGGTGCTTGAAGGCTTGACATTGTCAAAATGCCTAAGCATCTATCAACACGATGCTCAAGTTCCAAACCGAGACATAATCGTGTTCTCCCAAAATCATTCATCTCAAACTCGGATTTCAAGTGTTCAACGGTTTCCCTTAACTCTTTAGGGGCTTCCAATGAACGACGATAGAATCTGAAACTTGTTATGGAAACGCGCGAGCATATCCCTTCCCAATCAAGTAGTCACTTTAGTGAGCGTTTCAACCTTATTGTAAACGCGCTTCGTGGTCTAGAGCCACTTGACTTGGGTAAATGAAGTTCACCATGAACCTTCATGTATATTTCGTATTTAGATCCCCATAGTGATACGTAGTGACCACATTTGTAAGCTGCATGTTCAGTTATTCAGAAACTACTAAACTAACAGCGTAGTGGAGTGCAATGACATCCATTACAAGAGAATATGTCTCATCGTAGTTGATTCCAGGGCGTTTTATGAGAAGCCTTGCGCCATAAGGCGAGATTACTATCTCTTTTTCTCACCACACTTTCTAATGAAGACCTATTAGTCAATAGGTTTTATGTTAGGAGGTGTTGGCATCACTGGCTCGAAAACCTTCCTCTTCGTTAGAGAATCCATCTTAACCTGGATCGCATCTTTCCATTTAGGCCAAATTTCTCTATGTTGGCATTCATTCATCAACGGAGCGTGGTTTGATATCATCAGACTCAACAAACTCATGCACAACTACATCATCAATTATGATGGAGTTTCTATCCCATGCCTCATGTACATTAGTGTAATTTTCAAAGAGCTCTATATTCTCAGGAATAGGTTCTGACGTTGAGGCGTCTCCCAACGATAACCATAATCAGAAAGATTCTCATGAGACAGATTTTGAGTCTTGATGATCAAAGGATTAGAATGTGCCAAAGTATCCTTCTGCGGCCATGGCCTATAACGCCAGAGTGCCACTCTCTTTAGAGTTGGCACCATGCCTACTTCCATGTAGGGTGGCGTTATGTCCTCTCTTATGGACGTCCATATTTGCAGTAGATATGTGTGATCTCGTCACTTTAATAGGGATCGAGATGAGAGATAGTGGGGACAGACCACCATAATTCCTGTCGTTCCTGCTGAACATTTGTGTTCTTATCTCCCCCTAACGACTGGAAGACTGTCTCATCAAAGTGACAATCCGCAAATCTAGCGGTAAAGAGATCGCCTTGCAAGGGCCTTAAGTGGAGGATGATTGTTGGAGTCTCAAATCCATCGTAGTTGTCCATTCGTCTGTAAGGACGCATCATAGTACGCTGTGGTGGTGCAATTGGTACATAAATGGCACACTCAAATTGGTGTAAGTACGAGATGGTACCCAGTCACTAGCTATAATGCAAAGGTAGCTAGATTGAATGGTGGTGGGTCGTAGACGAATTAGCATAGCTACATGCGATATTGCATCACCCCAAGCGGATATAAGGAAATTGGTACGCATTACCAATGTTCGGATGATCATCGTAATCTTTTCCACGAGACCATTTAGGTGTGTATATGAGGATATGATGTCCAACATCAGTCCCATTGCAATAACCATCGAAAGTCTTCGATGTAAACTCTTTAGCACTGTCAAATCTAATTGAATGAATAGGATGATCCGGAGAGTGAGCCCGTTGTCATATTATATGTGCTAGGAGTGTAGCATAAACAGCATTACAAGTGGAAAATGGCACAACACGTGACTAGCGTGCTTGCTTGTCAACCAACATCATGAGATATTTATACGTCCGCAAGTTGGTTGAACTAGTCCACAGAATCCCCACGGACTCTATGTAAGAACAGAATGAGTATTGTCATATCCTTTGCATAGGACAGTCTCAGTCCTAATTTACATAAGGAACGGGCTTTGTAAAACGAGTGAGAGGCCTTAGAAGTAACCAATGAGGATACCTAAGAGTCTAAAACGCTATTTGAAGCAAAGTTGGTGATTGTAGAATCACCTAGGGCACCATCACCATGATGTACACTATCCATGGTGTCATGGATAAGGACTGTGGCGTCATGGATAAGGACTATGCCAACCCTAGGCTGGTGGTGGATGGCAGTGGCTCCGGAGGTAGCGGCGGCAGTCACACTCAGTCCAAGAATCAACTTTTGATTCATGCTTCGTTTCACTCGAAAGAAAGGATATCCGTGTGAAGTCTTTAGTAGACAGATCATCATATCATGACTGGGATGACCTATCCTATCATGACAAAGCTAATATGTATCTAAATCCAAGAGATCTTCTCTCATAAATTTATTGGATTTAATAGCTCGAATAGTGACATAGAGTCCACTAGAGAGACACATAAACTTCTTTAAGATGCGCATTTGTTCTCCATCGTTAGAGGTATTGCAAAGGAACTCATTTCCGTTCTCTACATGCATTTTCGCATGGAATCTGTTGGCTATTCATAGGTGCTATTTGTCTTAGGAGTGTAGAGAGTTTCTGTGACAGTAATCAAGGTGCCATTTGGCAATGGAAACTTAGGCTATTCCATGTCCTTGAATTAATACTAATGGTCCAGCCATGGTAGTCACAAAGTAATATACTCAAAATCAAAATGGAGTCATAATGAAAAGAACTCAAAATTTTATTCATAAGCCAATGGAGTACATCATTGTCTCTTAACCATTAGGAGAATCTAATCCAAATGCTAGCTAATGCAAAGCAAAGGTAGTCGTTTGACTTCTTTCGGTAATTCCAAAATAAATATGACCAGATGAGTAGAGAGATGTTGGTGGAGCAAAGCTCACTAAAGTACCACTTATCTCAAAACCTTTCTAAACATCATACTTATTTTGGATGAGCCTATGTGGAGAAAAACTAAACCATTGACATCTACTACAAAAACATATGGCAATTGCCTATTACATATTTTGGAAAATAAAAAGACTTAATCAAAATAGCCAGTCTCTGGATCTTGGTCTTTGAAGTCTTCAACCCTTAGAGCGAGATCATCATCTTAAACTTCTTGCTCCATGTAATTTGCTTCTCTTGCTTCACGATATGTCTTCTACGCGTTAGCAACATTCTGGGCTGCATTACATGCTTTAGCCCAATGTCCGGACACTTCACACTGAAGACAAGCATCATCATGGTCAGGCTCCCTTGATCAAGGAGCACCAAGAGCACGTTGGGGACGGCTATAATCCTTGGTGGTGCCACCACCATAGCCGGAGGCTCTGCCTCTCTCTCTCTTCACACATTGACCTCTACGGTTCCGTGCATGCCTATCTTGGTGGTTTCCTTCCTCTTTGGGGTGAGAATATGAACCAAAACATCCAGAATGATCCATTTCCTTAGGGTTTCGCTCCTGGCGCCCTCTCTTAGGGGCGCGACTATAATTAGACTCTGGAATTGGCTTTGCTCCCACGAGTCTAGAGTTATAGTTCTTCACAAGTATGTTTTCGTGCTTTTTAGCTATGTTCATGGCTCCAATAAGCTCATGAAATCTTGTGATGCGTCCGACATTGACATCAATCCGATATTTCTTGGCTATCATCAATGCAGAGACGGGGAAGGTAGAGAGAGTCTTCTCGATCAACATCGTATCAGTTTTTTTTTGCCCACAGAATTCCATCAAAGACTTGATACGAAGTGCTTCTGAATTGTAGTCAAGTATAGACTTGAAATCACAGAAGCGAAGGCTATGCCATCTCACTTCTAAATCAGGAAGAATGTTGCCAAAACGCTGCTCGAGTTCTACCCATAGCTTTCTAGGGTCTTCCTCATTGAGTTACTCATTCTGGAGCGCGTCATTCATGTGCCTTGTCATGAGAATTATGGCTTTAGCTTCATTGGCTCTCTCAAAGCTCTATTCGCTTCAAAAGCGGCAGCTTGTTGAGGAGTAAGCACGTTCTGACTTGGCTCTTGGACCGTACTCAGGATCCCATCAGCCTTCAGATGCTGGCACACATCACGGATCCACTTGTGGTATCTTGCACCTGTTGTCTCTAGTGGAGCGAAGCTCAACTTGTTCAGGTTACTCATCTTGAAAAACAACAAAAGATTAGGGTTAGTTTTGGAGCAAAAAGGCCATTATGAAAACAATAGAATTTTTGAACGTAGTCGCTTCCAAGAAATTCGATTCCTTGTAGAGTGATGTTTGTGGTCGATCGTTTCTTCTCAACAAACTCTAAGTTTGAAGGACTCTACAAGGTCCAAGCTTGGAGTGAGCACGAAACCCCACAATTTAGCTTAATTAGGTCTCCCCTATGATGAAGAAAAGGGGGTAGAAGAAGGGAGTTTGCAAGTCCTCGAGAAAAAGAATAAAAACTTCAAAAACGGGAACTTTTAGTAAAAATTACCTTGAAATGGAAAATTTGGCAGGAAAATGGTCGGAAAAGTCGCCGGAAAAGTTGCCCACGGTGGCTAGAAAAAGTTGCCGGCAGTGACCTGTCGCCGGAGCTGCTGACGTGGTAGGATGATTAGAAGCTGAATGTGGGCCTGGCTGGCAGTGGGCGGGGCCTAGTCGTCAGTGGGCCACCTCCCTTTTTTTTTTTTTCCCTTCTTTTTAGTTGGGCCGCCCTCTCCCCTCTTTTCTTTTCTTTCTTTCAGGGCTGAGCAGCAATGGGCTGGTGGAGGTGCAGCAATTAATTTTTCTGAGATTCTGACCGGTTCAGGGGATTCCAACTGCCAGTTTAGGTGATTTTATGCCAGTTCCGGGAAGAATATTTCCGGTTCCCGGATTCTGGAATCAAGACGCTGATGGTGATGAAACATGGTGGATGGAGGTGGACTGGAAGGGTGAGAACCAGGCAGGGGAACTTTTGCTTCTTCTGGTGGCCGGTTCGGTATTTTTCCAGCCAGTGCAGGGGGTGACGCCACCGGTTATGGACTCCTGCGATTGAGGGCTTCAATATATGCGGCGGTGGTTGCTAGGGTTTGAAGGCTACGATTTTAGGGTTTCAGGGTTAGGGCTTCGTGCTGATAATGTGTTTAAGGAAAACTGAAATTGGGAGAGAATTAAGTCGTACTTTCATTGACAATATGGGCTTATTTATATAGAGGATTACAAGACATAGAATCATAGTTGTACAAGGAAAGATAACCGTACAATTAATCGGCTATCTATGAATATCTCCTAAAATATCTCTAATTCATAACTCTATTACAACTAGGTTAAGCAACCTAGAGTTTGGGCCAGACATATATTCTGGATTTACTTGAACAGAAACCAAATTTTTGATATCTCACGGGTAATGGCCTTTTACAACTATAAAAGCAACTTTTTACATAGTTACATGACTTAAATCATTGTTGAACCCTGTATACTTTTTCTATCATTGAATATTTCTTCTTTTCCTGATGGCAGTAGCATTTTGATTTTGATTGTATTCTTTACATCTCCATAACTTTGTTAGTCTTTGAGAATAACTTTATCAGTCTCTTGGAGTAGCTTTTGTTATGCTTAGTAGTGACTTTTAGTGTTGGTGAAAGTAGCTTTTGGTGTTAGTCATAATAACTTTTGTTGTTGGTGAAAATAGTTACCGTTGGTTGTGAGAGTATGTTTTGTTGGTGGTGACAGTAGCTTTTGGTGTTGATGAAAGTATCTTTTGTTGGTGACAAGTTTTTTTTGCCAATGAGAGTAGCTTTCTAGTGTTGGTGAGTAGCTTTTGGTATTTATGATAGTAACTTTTATGACCTCGCCGGAGGCCAACTGAAATCTTACGGAAGTAGTTTTTGTTGTTGGTGACAATAGCTTTTTGTGACTTTGCCGGGGGCCGACAAAAATCTCATCAGAGTATTTTTTATTGTTGGTGAGAGTAGCTTTTGGTGTTGGTGTAGTAGCTTTTCTGACATCGTAGAAGACCTTGCCGGAAATCTCACTGGAGTAGTTTTTGTTGTTTGTGAGAGTAGGTTTTGATATTGGTGACAGTAGTTTTTATGACCTCGTTGGAAATCTCACCAGAATTCGTCGAAAGTCGCCGGAGATTTTGTTGGAAGTCCCTGGAGACACTCGCCGGTGGTTGCTGGATATTAGGAAATTTAGGTCACCTTCCGAAATCCCTAACCTAAGACCAAAATCGAATGAAGACAGTAATCACAAACTATGCAAGCAAACACAAGAAATTTTTGACGAGGTTCAGTCAAACAGTTGACCAACATTTCCGGACTTTGAGTGACAATGATAGACGATCCACTAGATAAGAAGATGATTACAATGTGAAGAACATTTAGGTTCTTCCCACTCTAGAATATTTTTTTCTCCTCACAACCTAAATTCTCAATAGAGAATTTCCAAATACATCCGATCTCTTAAAACTTGCAGATTTCTAAAATCTATAAATTGATCCACCCACGGATCTCTCTAAACGATGTCCCAACGACACCCTCCAAAATAAGTCTCTTTCAACCCACAATGCAAGAATCTTCAAACTCTCACATCTCCTCAATCTCCGAAGCTCACACCAAAGCAATATCCTTGAATGCCTATTTATAGACTCACAATTAGTCTGACTCCCAATAGGATCTTTAATCTTAAACCTCTACTTCTAAGAAAAATGTCTACGAGTCCTAGATACAGTAGAACAAGTTTTCATTACAAAATAAAGAATCTAACCCAACAAGGACTTAGTTTTGAGCCGCAACCCTAATATCAGAGACCTCGCCGGACAGGAGATAGAGAATGATTGGTGAATTTTTACTGGAAAAATGTCAATATACCTAAATTTAAGCTACACTAACTCTACTTACCCAAACATCTTATGAGATCGCCCCCTTACCCAATAAATTACATATTTTTTGCTCTAATACACAATTAAGTATTTTTTATTATTTATTTATTTATTTATTCGAAACTTTGCCGGACTCCGATGATCGGGAACGGGAATCCAATTTCGATCAGAGTCTGGCGTTCGATTTCATCCCCCCCCCAAAAAAAAAGTTTATTGTGTTTTATTTTGGGGGGGGGGGGGGGGTGGGGGATAATAAAAGTCTCATGTGACCTCTTTGGGGACCTCCGGATCGGTGACTGAAGTTCGGCGTCTAGTTTAATTGCCCCCAATTAAACCTAATAATTACCCCCTAATAAAAATTTATTTTATTGAGCTTTATTGGGGGTAATAAAAGTCTTTGGGGACCTCTAGCAACTGGTGACAGATAATCGGAGTCCCATTTTATTACCCACCAATAATACTCGATAAACTTTTATTGTCCCTTTTATTGGGGAGGGGAGGGGGGGGGGTGTGGATAATAAAAGTCTCCGGCGACCTATAAGATCTCCGACGTCCTCTTTGAGGACCTTTAGTGGCTGATGATCAGAGTCTGGCGTCTAAATTTATTGCCCCTCAATACAGGGCCGATCCTGACATTTTGGAGGTTTCAGGCAAATAATTAAAATGTGGCCTCACATAAAACAATCATATAATCGAACAAGTGTTATATATATATGTATATTAAACCCATACATTAATAGTAATTAAAAAAAAAAACAAGGCGTTCAATTCCAAAATAATTTTTCTCTTAGAAGTTGAAAAAATAAAAAAAACAAAATATATTTAATTACAAAAGAAACCAATGAAAAATAAAGGGCAAATACATTAGTATTCAATTCCAAAATATTCTTTCCATAGAAGCTGGAAAAAGAAGGGAAAAAAATGTTTAATTACAAAGAAACTAATTAAGAAAGGGAAAAGAAGACAAAAAGAAGGTCCACTATGTTTCAAACCTTGGTGCTGCAAACAGTAGCAAACTATGTTACCGCTGCACTAGCATGTCCACACAACAGATTATGGGGGAAAGAACAGTATATACTTATACAACGTATAGATGTAAAATTAAAAAGAAAATTGGCGGAGGCCCACAGGAAGAGTGGTGGCCTGAGGCAGCAGCCTTCGAGGCCGGCCTTGCCCTAATAACATCTAATAACCTTTTATTGCCCCCCAATAAATTTTTATTGCGCCCTAATAAAAATTATTGGGTTTTATTGGGGGTGATAAAAGTCTCTAGCGACCTCTCCGGTAACCTATAAGATCTCCGACTACTTCTTTGGGGACCTCCGACATCCTCCGGCTGGTGACCGGTGAATGGATTCGGGTGAATGGTGATCGGAGTCCCACAAAGTCTTTAATGACTTTTTAATTATTTGGAGGGCAAACTTGTCTTTTTATATTTAAATGGGGTAAGTGGGCATACAAATCTTTTAGTAGAGTAAATGGACATTTGTTGAGTCCAAATTTGGTAAATGGTCAAGAGCCCAATTTTTATTCTAGTGATATTTTCATTTTTTTTTTTTTAATAATGGGGTTTGGAACCCAATCAGGCTGGGAGGCTTATCCCCGCGCCTTTGTTGTTATTTAATAAATTTTGATACCCCGGGGGGGACGTACTACCTATACCCTGGGACATCTTAATAGCATTACAATTATTCTCATAGAGAACATCCTGCAAGAACACATGTGCCTCATCTAATGACAGATCAATAGAATGATTGAAACTAGTCAAGGACTGAAAAATCGATATTTCGGCGAAATTTTCGTTTTTTTGAGTTGGCGATATTATCTTCATATGCCACCATTATTTCGTGTGATATTTTCGAGATATTGTGATATTTATGAAAATTTTGGATATTTGGGCGAAACTCGCGAAATTTCCTCCTTTTTCTCGTGGCCCAACTTGAATTTCCTTAATTTTCTCGTGGCCCAACAGCCCAATTTGCCAAGTCAGACTGAAAATTTGGAGAAAAGAGGCCTGACAAGCTTGGGATTCGAACCTTGGTTGTGTAGGAGAATACAAAAAACGCAACCAATGTTGCTGGAAGAAGACTTCATCATTTACCAGTATCATTTTATATATATCCTTCTTCATTAATCTCCTCTATTTTTATAATCCTTTTTTCAATAATTTGTTTTATTATGTTACTAATCAGAATTATTATTTTAGTTACTTTGTATCCTAACAAACTATAATGATATGTATTATATTTTGTATTAAGATTATAAATAATCACTAAAGTTAAATTTCAATAAATGTATGTGACTCAATGTATATTTATTCACTTTAAATTATACTAATTTATTATGTAATAATATTTGCCTAATATATATATATATATATATATATATATATATATATATATATCTTTGAAATAGAGTAGATTATGGATCAACTAGACATATCCTAAAGTTTAATTTAATTTTTTAATGTTTTTCTCCAAGTTTCCATAGGTTTTGTCGAAATTTTATCGATATCGATATTTTCTGAATGGTCGATATTTCCTCAATCATCGATATTTTAGTCATTGAAACTAGTACAGTGAGCCAATCTATCTACTACACTATTTGCTTCACGAAAGGTATGTCGAATTCTAAAAAAATCAAACTCTTGCTTAAAGGCTTTACAATCTTCTAGAATACGACTAACCTCAGGGTTGCTCTCCCCTTATTGGTTCAACGCAGCCACCAAAATTGAAGAGTTGCTCTCCATCTCAATCAACTTCCAACCTTGTTGAATAGCTAATAGTATCCCTGCCCTACAAGCCTCTGCTTCACCATGCAAGGTCGAACCCATGTGGGGAATAAATCTAGACCATGCTGCTTTGAAAACACCCCTGTCATCCCTAGCCACCACCCCAATTCCACCGTTACCACTCTCACTTCGATATGCCCCGTCAATATTCAGTTTCAAATGTTGGTATGCACATACCTCTTAAGCACAAGTATCGGAAGCACAAGACTCGTATCGCCAATACACCACCGAGGTAAGCTCCCAGCTGGGGGTTCCGATACCCCTCGAGGCGATATCGGGATCCCAAGCGTCCCACACTGAAAGAAACGGAGCCAAGCTCCAACAAACCTCCTACATTAAGGCCATCTCCATCAACCTAAAGAGGTAACTGTTATACTATCACTTTCCATTATCATTATCTTATTTGATACTGACTTAGGCATCGGAGCGTCGAAGGCCGGCACACCCGGTCTTCCCTCTGACCTTCTTCTGTTTTGCAGATAAGTGAGATCGATAGCGATAGTAGCAGGCCAATACAACCCGTGTTCAGTTGGACCAAACTGCTCTCGTGACCACTGAAACATTTGGCACTAGAAGGACTCCCCTCGCCCTTGTTGGCAGGACAACACATCGATGACTATTAGCAATCCCGATACCAGTAGCGATGATCCGCATAGTGAGACAACGACCCCCGAGGTCTAGCGTACTCTCTAGTTTCAAAGCCTGAACACCGAGACTCGATCGGTCATGACTACCGATCCAACCACTGAGCTACAGATAGCAATGCACGACCTCATGGAGACACGTGCACAGGCCGAGGCCTAGCGCGCATCGGCCATGGCAGCCCGTAGGGAAGTCGAAAATATAACCAACCAGAATCAGACCCTACGAGAGGCACTCCAACTGCGGGTCGAGGACATCTTGGACAGGGCCCACCCGAAGGAAACCCCGATACCGACTATTGGCGGGGTCCCCACACCGGGATAGGTGCTCATCGCGGACCCCGCCACCAGCCTTGCTGGCACCCTCATGCCCCCGAACCCCACGTCGGGAAGTCCCGCTGGCCCCACGTATGGCAACACCAGCACAAACCCTCAGGTAGTCCACCTGAACTCCCTCATTTTTCCAGGCCAACTTGGCGCCGCACCAATCCCCCAGCTGACCGCCGACGCGGCAGGAACCTCGGATGCCAACACCGCTACTATTGCCAACATCCTTCACCCGATCCCAATACTCGACTATCACTCCAAATGAGTGAGGCCATCGCCTCCTTACAGGCACGAGTGGAAAGCGCCGAAAGCAGAGCCGGCTGGCAGCTGATCACAGCTGGTTCCCAGGGAAAGATAAGACCTATCACCGCCCGCATACAGGCCGAGAAGCGCTCACCAGAGGCCAAGCCCCTCAAGATCGAAAAGTATAATGGGACCCAAGACCCATACCACCATTTAGAAATCTTCCAATCCATACTCCACGGAACTCGACACACCGACGCCATGGCCTGCCATGAGTTCGAGGAAACTTTGATGGACGAAGCCTTGCACTGGTTCCTCAACCTACCCACCAACTCCATTGACAGTTTTCAAGAACTGGGAGACAACTTCCTGCAACGATTCATCCTGTGCGGCGGTGGGTATCGCACTACACCTGACCTATTTCGGCTCAATCAACGACCAAACGAGCGATTACGAGACTTTGTTCGCCGATGGCAGAAGCAGGCCACTCAATGCCGCTCCCTCAACCCGGCCCTAGCGGCATCGACATTCAAGCAAGAACTCCAGCTTGGATACTTCTTGCTGCAGATCAGCACCAATCCCCCTGCAACAAATGATGACCTCCTTGATGTCGCTACCGCTTTTGCTCAGGCCGAGTACGATACCTTTGGTCGCGACACCAACGCCAATGCACACCTGGTCACCATACCTCAAGTGAACAACCCCGATATTAGGAACAAATATACCAACTGAGACAAACCTGCCCAATAGAGCGACAGGGCCCCACGAGAGCGACAAGGCTATAGAGATAGGAGGGACAAGCAATACGGTAAGAGCCCCGAGAAGCCAAAATACAACTCCAGCAGTCGACATCGCGATGCACCATACAGCGGCACCCTACACAGGGATGACCGGCGATTCGCGGCACCCCGATACGAGATTTATACCACCCTTACCGCTTCTTATGAGGATATCTAGAATAACCACAAGGACATCATCCCACGCCCACCACGGTGTAAACCTGGCCAAGCGAAACAACGAGATAACGGTAAATACTGCACAAATCATGTGGAATCCTGCCACCCCACCAATATCTGTTGGGCACTGAAAAATGCCATAGAGCACCTCATTCAAAGCGGCCAGCTCTCGCAATATCGTACTCCCACCACTGGCACTAATGCCATCGAAGTCTACGACCAGATCTTAACGATACACGGCGGCGCCCCACGAAAACGCGAGACCCACCACTCACAGAAGCGACAGTGCCCCTAGGGCCAGGAAATATTGGGACTCACCCATGGATGCCACACCCCCCAGATCGAATGGAATTCGATAACCTTCAATCGCGACGAGGACACCATCTAGAAGCACCACAACGACCCACTTCTAATCACCATGGTCATCGACCACTATCAGTGCCACAAGGTCTTGGTCGATAGCGGCTCAGCGGTCAGCGTCATGTTCGACAGCTGCTATGAAGGCCTCAATCGAGATAGGAAGAAACTCACCCCAAACCATGAACCCTTAATCTGTTTTGCAGAAGAAATTACACAACCCTTGGGATCTGATAATTTTCAGAACACACTGGGCAGCGGCAACACTATCACCACCATGACGGCACACTTCATCATCGTCGACTGCCCCTCCTCCTACAACGTCATCCTGGGACGCGACGCCATATGGGGACTCTAATGCTTTGTGGTAGGGAACATGCTAATGATGAAGATACCTACCCGGGGCGGCATCCTCACCGTCAGAGGCGATCAAGAGCTCGCGAGACAATGCAACTCCTTGACTGTCGGAAGGGGACACGGCAGGCGAGAGGTACTTCTAACCTCAGACCTACCCTCCCCATTGGACAAGCCCGATGATCCAAGGGAAGATCCTGAAACCCCAGATGATCGCGATACATGCAGTAAAAAGAATGACGATAAGCGCAAACTCAAGCAGCCGAGACCATATGCTTTGGAAGACCTGATATCGGTCTCCATTTCCGATGCATACCTAGAAAGAAAAGTTAAGATCGGGTCCAAAACAGACCCACAGTTCCAAAAGGAGCTCATCGCCTTCCTCAAAACCCAACAAGAAGTGTTCGCATGGTCGTACGCCGATATGCCAGGAATCTCGTCAGAACTGTTGACCCACAAACTCACCATCTCACCAAACGTTCCCCCAATTTGTCAAAAATGAAGGGCCTTCATGGAAGAAAAATACAAAGCGATCCGGGCCGAAGTCAAGAAACTCCAAGACATTGGGTTTGTACGGGAAGTCTCCTACCCGACATGGCTCTCCAATGTTGTAATGGTAAAGAAGCCCAACGGAAAATGGAGCATGTGTGTCGATTACAACAACTTGAACAAGGCTTGCCTAAGGACAATTTTCCCCTCCCGCGAATCGATTAGCTGGTTGACTCCACCGCAGGCCATAAGCTCCTCAGTTTTATGGACGCCTTCTCGGGCTACAACCAAATCGCCATGGAGCCCTCCGATCAAGAGCACACATCTTTCACCACAGATAAAGGCTTGTATTATTACAAGGTAATGTCGTTTGGTCTAAAAAACGCCCAGGCCACGTACCAGAAACTAGTTAACGCCATGTTCGCAGATCATATCGGTAAGATCATGGAGGTATATGTGGACGAAATGCTAGTCAAAAGCGCTACCATTGAAGATCACATTAAAAACCTGGGCATCGTCTTCGACATATTACTCCAATATGGCATACGACTCAACCCTGACAAGTGCGTGTTTGGAGTACTGGGAGGCAAGTTCCTGGGTTTTGTAGTCAGCAAGAGGGGTATGGAGGCCAACCCCGAGAAGGTACAGGCAATCCTCGATATGGCACCACCAAAAACCAAGAATGAGGTCCAGTCCCTCACCGGGAAGGTTGTTGCTCTAGCCCAATTCATATCACACTTAACCGACAAGTGCGCCCCATTCTTCAAGCTCCTCAAAACTCACCATACCGAGATGATCAATTGGGGACCCGAACACGACAAGGCTTTCCAGGGCCTCCGAGACTATCTGGCGTCAGTACCCACCCTTTCGAAACCTATCCTAGGAGAAGTCCTGTACATCTAACTCGCCATATCAGTCACCGCGATCAGCGCCGCCCTGGTCAGGCGAGAAGATATCAATGAGCTGCCAGTCTATTACACCGGCAAAGGGTTCAACGATGCCGAGTCTAGGTACTCCGATATCGAGAAATTCGCCCTCGCACTCCTCACGGCTGCTCGGCAATTACGGCAATATTTCCAAGGGCACACAATACATGTCCTGACCAACCAACCCCTGAAACAAGTTCTCCAGAAACCGGAATCTTCAGGAAGACTGGTAAAATGGTCCATCGAACTCGGCGAGTTCAACATTCATTACACGCCACTTACGGCTATTAAAGGGCAAGCCACTGCCGACTTCATACCCTTAGAAGATGCCGCGCCCTCAGACGAGATTGTCTGGGAACCCCATGCCACGCCCACATGGACGGATCCTCCAACAGTAAGCTCAGTGGTGCCGGGGTGGTCTTAACTGACCCAGAAGGGAACACATACGAATATGCTCTATAATTCAGGTTCAAATCCTCAAACAATGCAGCCGAGTACAAAGCACTGATCGCTGGCATCCAGCTGGCCAAGGAATTAGGCGTCACGAGACTGACAATCTTTAGTGATTCCCAACTCGTCGTCAACCAGGTCGGCGGCTATTTCCAAGCCAAGGAGCCGCATCTATCCCACTACCAAACTCTCGCCAAGACCTTACTCCAGCGATGCCTCACCTACCATATAATTGCCCTGATCCCTCGGGCACAGAACGGCAAGGCAGACGCCGTCGCGAGGTTGGCGACATCACCCCCAGACACCGATATGGGAAATCTCAAGTTGGAAATTCTAGACAAACCAAGCTTCGATAAGCCATTCTCGAAGATATTCCTGACCGAGAGCGAGTGTCCACCTTCATGGATGTACCCATTTATCGACTACCTCTCTAAGGGTATCGAGCCAAACTACTCTCATGACCACTGAAACATCAGATCACCCCTCGGTAGAAATTCTTATATTTTCACTGCCAAACGATGCCCCTGCTTAGGCTCCTTCTAGTGGTATTTTCATAAATATGTTGATTTTTGATATCTAAAATTTAAGACAATTTTTAATTTAATAATCTTATGAGAAAAAAGAAAGTTAATGAAACATTCAAAAAAATGACCCTATATGTTATTGACCCTATTTTTATTCTAAGAGTTACCTAAACCCTATAATTTTCTTTAACAAAGTTTTCTTGGTTCCAACAACTTTTCTCAACCGGTGAATCTTCACCAAAGTCCCTTTTTTAGAGAGAGAAGGTCTCGTCTCTCTCTAGAAAGTAGAAAACCTCAAACAGTAACCCTTCATCCCCCCTCCCTCTGAGCTTAGATCTAGATCAGCTCCGGCGAGATCTAGATTAAAGGCTTTGTGAGGGAGGGTGGTTTCCTTGTCCGGGCACATGTCCCAGTTGTGTTTCCTTCTTTTTTTAGTTTTAGTTCACCCAATCTAAACCTTGCTTTCTCTAATCCTAATCACCAGATCTTAGACCCTCCTCCATCCCCCCATCCTCCTCCACCATCGAAGCTTCCTCGTGGATAACCGATTGCTTGTTCCTCCCTTCCTTTCCTTGGGTGGTTGTCTAGTTTACCGATCTATTTGGTAGTTGTCACAAGCAACCACATGGTTCAAGCCCCGTGACAGGCGTGAGGCTGGGATCTCCTTCATGGGAACCCAAACCTCTTCAGACCGGAGAAAAAGAAATGGATATGGCATATGGAAATCCATTGATTGGCGTCGGCGAAACATCTCCACCCCACTCTGTTGGTGGTTCTCTGATCTGGCTGAGAAAGATGAAGATTGTAGTTTTTAGCCTGCGCTTTGTCTCCCCTTTGTGGGATCTTGTTCATGTTTTAGGCTTATGTTGTTTGCCCTTTTGGGCTTAGTGTCTTCGGCCCTTTTGGGCTGTGTGTATGATGCTAAGCTTGTTTCCTTTAATTAAGGGTCCTTGACCCAATGCCCAAATTTGGGTCAAGATACTCCCACTTAACCCAGTAAAAAAATTTTATTCTCATTCACCCATTTAGAGACAAAAAGTTGATTTTAGGCTCCGATTAATTAAAGAATTACACACTGCCATTCGCTCTCTCTTTTCTTACTCCCAGATCTCTCTCTCCTCTTTCTCAGCAACGGTGTGTCTCTTCTTCAAGCGATGCCGACAAGGTCCAAACCCTGACATCGACGACCTTGACCTCTTCATCTTAATCCTCTGATCTTCGCCCTGCATTTGACGTCTGAGACGCTGACCTCTGCGCCTTCTATGATGGATTTATCTAGCTCCGGCGAGTTCTGTAACAATGACATTGATGCGTCGGTGGGTTCCTTGGTTTGCGTCCACCGCCTAAACGGGTAGCCTAATCTAAAGTTTACTACTATTCTTAGGTAAAATTCACTTTATGATGGTATTTTCTGGTGATCTGTTATTGTTAATTGTTCCTTGCTTGTTAGATTTGAGCAATTTAAGTCGAATTGCATGGTTGTCATGGTGCAGACAAATTCAGATGGGTGTAGAGGCTGCAGGTTATGAGATGCCTACACTTGTCCAGATGCAAGCAATTCCGGCTGGTTTGGGTGGCAATGCTATTAATGCGTAGGTCCACCAGATTGGTAGGCATCTAAATTGGGAGAAGAGGATAGAGCAATTGTGTTTGTATGTCAAGAGAATAAGAACTTGTTTCCAAAATTAATTGAAATTTTAAGATTTTCTGTGCAGCTATACCTAGGTAGCTTGTTAGATCATGGTATACGACATGCCCATAGTCCATTGGCCGAGGCAAGAAGAAAAGAAAGTATGATTAAACGAGTAATGAACTAATGGGGTAATAGTCGTCTATTTGTTCTGTAGCTCAATGTTTATACTTTAGTCTCTTCCCATATATTTTCCTCTTTCATCAGTGCCTAGAGGTTTATTGCCCTTCTATTGGATGGCAATAGACGGCTATTGGAGGGCAATAGACGTTTTGAATTGATGTAATCTCCTTTTTCTTTTTTTTCCTATAATCAAAGTTTTATTTGTCTAAATTTAAGAAGATTAGTTCCCATTCTAGCAACTGGAAACTGAAAGTCCTACCTATTGGGGGGCAATAGACGTCTATTAGGGGGCAATAGACGTCTATTAGGGAGCAATACATGGTTGATAGTCGTCTATTGGGGGGTAATACATGACTGATAGTCGTCTATTGAGGGGCAATAGACGTCTATTAGGGGGCAATAGATGTCTATTGGGTGCAAAAAAACTTTCCGATGAGATTTTCAGCAAATTCCGGTGGGTGGCAGCCGGTGAATCCGGCGACAGTTGACAGGATTCCGGTGGCCGGTGACGGGGCTTCGGCCAAGTCTCCCATGATTTTTCTCTCTCTCTCTCTCCCTTTCTAAGTAACAAAAAGGGTGAGGGTAAAATGGTATTAAAAAAATTAAAAAACAAAAAAAAAATCTTAATAAGGTATTAGGGAAGACATCCTTAGAGTGTTTTGGGTAAGAGTGAATTAAAAAAACTTAATGGGGTAAGTGGGAAAAAAATCTCTAAAAATGAGGTAAATAAACAAAAATGCATTTTACATTTTGATCTTAAAAAAAAAAAACTTATCTCAACCGCCCCGGTACCCCACACAACTTTTTCCTTGGTTCTTTTCTTAATAAGCTGCAACCAAGTCTCCCTCGAGTCTTTTTCCTCTTCATTTCTCCCATAAACCCTCTTCTTTTCTAGGCTTCTCCCTCAACCAACGCGTTTGGGTCTAGACTATGGCCATATGAATTTCCAAAATCAGTATAATACCACAATGGAGGGAGGAAGATCTAAACTTTGGCTTTCATAGTTAGATTTTTATTTTATTTCAAGATTTAACTTCAAATTTGATTTAGTTTTTCACCACACAGGTCTTCCATATATAGTTACCAATTATACGTATACTGGTATAGAGTCCTGCATATGAGTTGTAAGTAGCTTCTGATTTGTACATTTGCAATTACCTCCTTGGATAACTCAACCTGTTACTTTTATTTTTTATTTTATAAATAAACTACTTGTTAATCTAAATAAAAACTGAATACAAAATCGATCTCAATTAACTGAAGACGAAATAGGACAGGCACATATTCACGCTCTGTTATACTTAATAATCTACAGCAACTGCAAGTACAAAATAAAAACACCACCAAGTGGATTTATTTACACAAAACTAAAATGAAGCAGAAAAATTACCACACTTGCACCATGCCAGCAGCTCTTCCTGAAAGGATGTCGATATTTAAGAGTCTGTTGTAGAAGATGTAGTGAACTGTGAGGAATAACCATTGGCAGAAGGCTTGCTTTGACCTCTATTTGAACCAGTATTATTGTCGGAAAACTTGGAGAACGATACTGCAAAAGCAGAATAGGTCGCCACAGGGAATTTCGATGGAAGAATTGGCACCGGAACTTCGAAGTTAAGTACTTGAATCGCTTGTTGTATCGAAGGCCTCATCACGCAGTCTAGGTGAGCACACCACAACCCAACAATGATTAAACGCTCTACTTGTTTCTCATCAAAATCACCGCAGAGTTTTGGATCGGCTGCTTCAATGACTCTCCCTTCTCCATAAAGCTTCCAAACCCATTCTACAATATTGATTTGATCTCTTTCCATATTGACAACAATCGGTTTTCTCCCACATGCTATCTCCAAAGCAACGATTCCAAAACTATAGACATCTGTTTCCTTACTAGCTTTTCTAGTAGTACCACATTCAGGAGCCATGTAGCCCATTGTTCCAGCCAAAACCGTTGATTGTGATTGTTTGCCATGATCCACAAGCCGAGCTAACCCAAAATCCCCAAGTTTTGCGTTGAAATTAGAATCTAACATGATATTGCTAGATTTGGCTCCGGCTCCTCTAAAGTAAGAAGGCTGTGAATTGACTTCAAGTTCATAAAATCCAGATGTTCCACATGATCTAAGGGTTTTAACAATCGACACATCACTCTACCACAAATTTTTGATATTTTAGTCTAAACAACTGTAACTTGCGGTTAACTCCGATAATAACATCAACAAAAAACTAAAAAAAATTGGGATTTTTGACGTGATCGTCTCTTATGCTTCAATTTTTTTTTTTTTTAATGATATATACACTGCTGTGTTTGCTCCTTCTCTGTGCTTCCATGCTAATCCATGGTCGAAGGGAAGTATGCAAAAAAAAAAAAAAACAGTGTTGTCAATCTGTTATTGTTCATGATGCGCTGCCCTCCTTCTGTGGTTGGTTTGTCCCAATTCTAGAATTGCTTAGGTTCCATATAGCCAAAGTATAAACATTCAAGCTTAAAACTTGTGGAGCATTGAGAATTTCTATTGGAGGAATTGATATAAATATATGGTCATGGAATTACGTACTCAACTAATACTTATCGATCGATTTGAGGCTTTCCCAAATTGGTATTGCTTCTTGTTGCATTTCCCAACTAACACAAAATAACTATTGCAAGAAGCCACTTCGATCCATGGTTATATTTCGATTTCCAGATTCTTTGTACTTATATAAAAAAAAAATTAATAGCCGATGATCTAATAGCCTTCCAAAACGAATTTATATATGTGCAACCAGTTTGTGAAACACCTACAGTAAACAGAATTGTGGTGTTGAATACTTCTGTATATTACTCAAACAAGATTACAAGGCATATATATACAACTACAGTTATTTTAATATCCTCACACCTAGGAGCTATTCTAGGTAAGCAAAACAAAGATAATAACTACAGAAGATTACAAAAGATTATCTACTCAATACAAGATAATTACATAATCAGTTGGGATCCTTTCCTTCAATACTCCCCCTTAAGTTAGGAGTGTAGATGTTGATCACTTGTAACTTGCGTAGCAACACAGTGAACTGATTCGAACTGAGGGGCTTGGTGAAGATATCCACCGGTTGCTCCTTCGTCTTGACATGCATTGTTCGAACCAATCCCCTTTGCAGCTTCTCTCGTACAACATGGCAATCGATCTCAATGTGTTTGGTCATTTCATGAAACACGGGATTAGATGCTATGTGTATGGCTGCCTTGTTGTCACAAAACAACGTGACCGGTTGCACCTGTTTAACATTCAGAACATTCAAGAGATATAACAACCAAGTAACCTCACAACAAGTGGTGGCCATAGACCGATACTCGGCTTCCGCACTCGAACGCGAAACCGTTGTTTGCTTCTTAGTCTTCCATGAAATGGGAGTATCTCCAAGAAAGATGCAATAGCCTGTTGTCGACCTCCTTGTGTCCTTACAACGCGCCCAATCCGCATCGCAATATGCCTTTAATTCCAATGGTCCTGTAGAAGGTAGAAAAATCCCCTGATCTGGGGTTTGCTTGAGATATCACAGCACTTTGTATGCTGCGTCCAAATGAGGCTGTCTTGGTTTGTCCATGAACTGACTGAGAATATGGACTGCGTACACAAGATCTGGCCGTGTGATGGTTAGATAAATGAGGCGTCCAACAAGCCTCCTGTACTGAGATGCATCTTCTATCAATTTCCCTTCTGCCTTCCTGAGAACGGTATTCTGATCAACTGGAAACTTTAAGGGTTTCGATCCAAGAAAGACTATGTCTTCAAGTATCTCCAGTGCATATTTTCTTTGACTCAACATAATGCCTCGTTTAGACCTTGCTACTTCCAAACCGAGGAAGTACTTCAACTGCCCCATATCTTTTAACTTAAAACGACTTGATAAAAAATTCTTGGTTCTGGTGATGTCATCTAGACTATTGCCTGCTAGAATCACATCATCTACATAAACCAACAAAGCTGTAAAGATACCTTCATGGTTTCGGACGAACAAAGAATAGTCAGACCATGATTGGCGAAGACCATCGGACTTGAGGGCTGAGAAGAGCTTCAAGAACCATTGTCTGGAGGCTTGCTTCAAGCCATATAACGACTTGTGTAATTTACAGACTCTGTACTCCCCCTTTCGTTCGAAACCAGGTGGAAGTTGCATGTACACATCTTCATGAAGGTCCTCATTAAGAAAGGCATTGTTCACATCTAATTGGTGGAAATGCCAATTCTATTGAGCTGCAGGGCTGAGTAATAACCGGACTGTGGTGAGTTTGGCAACCGGGGAAAATGTTTTCCGATAATCAAGACCTTCGACTTGGTTGTATCCTTTTGCAACTAACCGCGCTTTATACCGTTCAATGGTGCCATCAGGATTATACTTGATCTTGTACACCCATTTACAGCCAATTGGTTGTTTGTGGGCTGGAGGAGGAACTAGACTCCATGTATGATTGGCTTGTAGCGCTTGAATCTCAAGTTGCATAGCTTCTCTCCATTTAGGATCTTTAACTGCCAGAGAAAAGGAAGTGGGTTCTCTTTGCAGAGAAAGATTAGTAGCAACGGTTTTGTGAGAAGAAGAAAGGTTGGCATAAGAAAGAACCTGAGAGATACTATGAGCCGTACTAGGAGAGTGAACCTCATCTGAAGAAGATGACGGAGCGGGTCGTGAGGGAAGGGTCGCTTCAATGTGGAAGTCCTGCAATGCAATGGGGATTTTGGTGCCACGAGTGGACTTGCGGAGATGTGTTGTAGCTAAATTTGGAGGAGACAGTGAGGAATGTTGTTCCGAGAGAATGGGAGAAGCATAATCTGTGGCGATGGTAGAAGGAGAAGAGAGGAGATCAGTTGCAGCGGAAGTTTGGGAATTTGGAGAAAGAGAATTATGTTAGGCAAAACTGGGAGAACTTAGAGGAGAAACTGACGTCAGAGACTCTTGTGTGGGATTTGAAGGAGAGATTGGAGGAGTTGGAGAGATTGTAGGAGGTGGAGTGTGAAAAACATCATAATGAGGGGAATAAGTCAAAGAAGGAAAAAAATTATTTTGAGGTGAAGAAGAAATAGAATTTGTTTGGAAAGGAAACTCTTGTTCAACGAAGACCACATCCCTTGAAACTAGGGATTGCTTGGTTGTCAAATCATACACCTTGTATCCTTTTTTCCCATTTGGATAGCCAACAAAAACACATTTAGTTGACCTTGGATCAAATTTGGAAGGACGTGTAGGATGGGTGGGCACAAAACATTTACAGCCAAAAACTTTTAAATGAGAATAATTAGGCTCCTTGTTAAAAAGCTTTTCAAATGGTGTCTTACCTTGAATATTTGGAGTTGGTGTCCTATTGATCAAGTAAGTCGCAGTGAGGATTGCATCCCCCCAAAAAGATTTTGGCAAATGTGCTTGGAAAAGAAGAGCCCTAGCAACGTTTAACAGATGTCGATGTTTGCGCTCAGCCACACCATTTTGTTGAGGTGTGTTGATGCAACTAGTTTGGTGAATGATCCCCTTAGAAGAATAAAAATCAGGGATGTTGAATTCGGGACCTTTATCACTTCTAACAGGGCCGATCCTGAGACTCTAACAGCCTGAGGCGAAGAATGTGGCCCTTCATGTGCGTGTGTGTGTGTGCGCGCGTGTGTATATATCACCAAAATGCAGTACAAAATTTTGTGTAGAATTAATAACAAAACAAAAATATATGAATGTTGATTCGTATATAAATTTCTGAAATACAAAAAGTAGTTAAAATAATTAATATATAGGCTAGGATTTTTGGTCAAAATCTTTATATGGAGAAGGAAATGAATTAATTATTTATATGAAAAAGGAAAAGGAAATGAATTAATTGTTTGTTTTCATATGAAAAAGGATTAGAAAAAAAAAATCAGTTTTCATAAGGAAAAGATTTTTATATGGAGAAAGAAATGAATTATTGATATGAAAAAGGAAAAGACAATTATTAATTGTCTGTTTTTATATGGAAAAGGTCAAAAAAAAAAGTGAAAGGAGAATACGCCTACGAGGTTTGAATCTTGGTTGGTTCAGAAAGAGACACAAAGCTTGCTGCTGGAGCAACAAATCAATTTGTGTCCATGATAGCAAAGAAAATATATATACTATATATAACATATATACATAATTAAATTTCTCCGAGGCCCCCGGAAACCGGTGGCCTGAGATGGCTGCCTCAGGCAGCAGCCCTCAGGGCCGGCTCTGACTTCTAACGACCTTAACAATTTTACCAAACTGAGTTTCAGCTAGATGGATGAGCAAAGTGCGTGCTTCTAATTTTTGTGCCATCAAACACACCCAAGTGCTACGTGAATGATCATCAACAATTGTCAAAAAATATTTTGCACCCGAATAAGTTGGAACACGATGACCACCCCAAATATCAACATGAATTAAATCAAAACAAGATGCACTACGATTGACACTCAAAGGAAAGGGTTGCCTAGTAAGTTTGGCTAAAGGACAAAAAGAACAAGAGTTTGAATCACAAGCTTTATTTGTAAGAAAACAAAATAATGATGAAACTTTATTCGAAGGATGGCCAAGTCGTTGGTGCCACAAGGCATCCGAGCTCACATGAACCACATTGCATGTTCCTTCCCGTTGCAGATTGAGGTGGTAGAGTCCCTCCTTCTCAGTTCCCGTCCCAATCATCCTCCCCGATCGTAGGTCCTGTATGAAACAGAGGTGTTTGAGAGAAATGGTAATATAGAAAGAGTCGAATGCTAGCTTGCTTACTAAAATCAGATTAAGATAAAATAGCGAAACACAAAGAACGTTATGAAGAACAAAATGGGGAGAGAAAACAACGGTGCCAATATGATTGACATGCGTTGTGGTTCCATCAGGGAGTTTAACTTTTCGATTAGGTACTGATTTAAATGAGGTAAGCAAACTAAGACTGCAAACAATATGATAGCTAGCCCCACTATCTAGGATCCAAATTGGCTCTTTAATGTTTTGTGCAAGATGGTAGATTTTACTTGAAAGTTCCTCATAGATTGAGATGTTACCAACCAAATTGGCAGATGCAGGCTTTGTTTGAGTTATGAGTTGGCTGAGGAGACGTTGACACTCCTCTTTTGTGAATGGAAAATTGACAGAAGCAGCTTCCTTGTCATCCTTCTGTGCCTCAACATGATTTGCCTTGGATCGAATTTGTCCACCTTCAGCAGCAACATTATCATTCTTCCTTCTGCGACAGTATGCATATGTGTGCCCTTTGCCCTCGCAGTATGTGCACTTCAAATGTGCCCTGCAATACCGCACAGTGTGATTATCCATCCCACACTTCTCACAAAATCTTGATGTTCCCGCACTAGGATTGAAGTTGCGGTTCTCTCCTTCTTTAGGATTGTAGGCTCTGTTCACTCGCTTGACTGCAAAGGCAGAAGATTCTGATGGAAGTGTGGATTTGTTAGCGGCAGTTTCAGCCTACTTTTCTTGGCGTAACACCATTGCATAAGCTTTGTTAAGATTGGGAAGAGGATCCATTCCTATTATGGTGCTTCGGGTTTGTGCGAAACTCTCATTTAGCCCCATAAGAAATTTCATGGTCTTTTGAGTTTCAGTGAAAGTCTTGACCTCCATTGCAGCCTCACAGGTACAAGGAGGAAAGGAACAAAGATCGTCCTTTTCATCCCAAAGACCTTTGAGTCTTGTGTAAAATGAATTGACTGAGCTTGATCCTTGTTCACATCCATGTATAGCATTCTCTATATTGAACAACAAAACTGTATTAGTCTGAGAGAATCTCTCTTGCAATTCTAGCCACATACCTCGAGCATCCTTGCGGTGAACAACACTACTTTGATTCTCCTTTGACATGGCTGCCAGAAGCCAAGTTTTGACTAGAGTGTGACATCGATCCCATTGGTTTTGTTCATCGGCGTTGTGCGCCGGTCATTTCAGGGTTCCATCAATAAAACCCTTCTTGTTTTTGATAGTGAGCGCCATGTTCATTGATTTTGCCCACGTTGTGTAGTTATCTTCCATCAACGGTTGTGAGACAAAAACTGCCCCTGGTTGATCCGAATGATAGAGAAAGAGTGGGTGATTGGAATTCTCCCATGAATCTGCGGTCCTGGAAGTGTTCGAACCCTTGTCTTGTTTGATGATTGAACTATCTTCATCACCGGCCATGAGGTAATGGTTGTATTATGTTCTAAGGTCTCAAGAGCGGTGCTCTGATACCATAAACATAATTGTGGTGTTGAATACTTCTGTATATTACTCAAACAAGATTACAAGGCATATATATACAACTACTGTTATTCTGATATCCTCACATCTAGGAGCTATTCTAGGTAAGCAAAACAAAGATAATAACTACAGAAGATTACAAAAGATTATCTACTCAATACAAGATAATTACAGAATCAGTTGGGATCCTTTCCTTCAATATACAGTGATTTTCAGAGACTTGAATGGAAAACAAAGATAGCATCACCCTTTTGTTTTTGTCTTCAACCATGAATGAGTATCCATGGAGGCAGAGAGAGCTAGAAATCAGGAGTACAGGAGAGATAAGATCACGTCAAATCCCTAAATTTTTTTTTTTTTAGGTTAACGGCAAGTTATTGAAGTTAACAGTGTTTATTCTAAAATCTAAAAAAATGGTAGTAAGTGATGTGTCGACTGTTAAGACCCTTAGATTATGTGGACTGTCTAGATTTTATGAACTTGAAGTAACTTTATAGCGTTCTCACTTTAGAGGGGCTGGATCCCTAGATTTGATGTCCCTGTGCGAAATGCATTTTTGCCATCCTTCATGTAGATAATACAACCCCGATGCCAAGCCTTGAGCTATTTTGTACTTGGCCTCCCAAGTTAACAAATTTCTTTGTTTGAACAAATGTGAATCTAAACTGCAGTTGGGCATGAACTCGTAAACAAGCAGGAGCTAGTTCTTTTTTTGTGTGGCACCAACCAATGAGTTGCACCAGATTCTGATACCTAAGTCAGCTTATGATCCTTACTTCTGTTGCATACTCCTTCACTCCTTGTTTAGATCCTTTGGATATCCTCTTCACAGCTACATATGAGTTCAAGTCCTTTATAAATCCCTTATAAACCCCACCAAATCCTCCTTGGCCAAGCTTTTCTTCCTCTTGAAAGTTACCAGTTGCCCGGACTAAATCGCCGTACAAAAACTTTCTGGGACCGGTCCCTTGTTCAAATTCATCGTCAGTGGCATCACCAACGATAGGATCTTCATCACTGTCCTTCGTTTCTTTCTTCTTCCAAAAGATAAAGCAGACCAAAGCCAACCCACCAACTAGAATAATACTTGCACCAACCCCCAACCCAACAACTAGTCCTTTATTACCGGAGTTGGGATTAGAACTAGCCATAGGGCTAGGCGCAGGAGCAGAAAGTACACTTACCGAAATGTTGTCCCTGGCATTCTCATCATCCAGAGCAGTTGAAGTAAAACTCCACGAGACGATCCTAAATAGAGCAGAAGCGTTAACTGTTGAAGCCAAGAACCCAACAATAACCTGATCGGGTAAGACATCCTTCAGATCAACTGTGTAAGTAATATAGCTCATCTCTTTCGCACCATTCATCACAAAAGTTGTGAAGGCAACGCTAAGATTTTTTGTGCTAGAATTATAACTGATCCGGACATCATTGTTCTGTCCATCGATAATACTACCATTCCAAGGTGTTGTAGTCAATTACATGACAGAGTTGACATCGATACCCACATGATCTTCGGATGGGTCGGCAACGGTTTCATTTGTGTTGGGGATGGCTTCGTAGTTCCTGTAGATATCAAATTCCACAGCCACAAATGGGTTTTTTTGTTGCATTTTGTCAGAGCAGGAAGGGTTGCTTGTAGGTAGCTCGACTAGTTCCACCCTTTAGCTGGTCTTTTGCGTTTCTGGTGAGGTAGAGAAATTCGTTGTCAATATAAGTGCTTCCATTTCGAGTTATATTGACAATATTTTCTGGCTTAAAGCTCAGAAAATTAAAGCTTAATGGAGTTGCAGAAGGACAGAAGAGAAAGATCAAAAGATACAGTCTTGGTGCAAGAAGGAATCGAAGTTTTCCTGACCAGATTGATCTCATGTCACCGGAGTCATTGACAACCATTTCGAGGAGAGTTAGACAGCTAAGCCGTTTTGGATCGCAGACTAAATATTATTAGTGCTTAAGAAAGTAGGAGTAGTCATTGCTTTCGAATCATTGCCCATACTTCTCTCACGCTTTTGAAGACTTGGACAAGAGAGTGTCTGCTGACCACAGTTCTGCTATCCACATGAGGCCTTCTACAACCTTTGCACTAAAAATAGCCCATGGGCTAAATTTTATTTCTGATTTCTTTACTATTTATTAATGTGACATTAACCGTCTTCAACCCGTCAAGGCTAAATTACAGCCCTAAAATATATTTTAAAATTTTGAATATGTTATATATATATATATATATATATATTTTTTTTTTTTATCAGATTCTTACTTATAGTAATTGAAAGGGTGGTTCTAGTTGGACATTTAAATTTGATATTTGAACCTTCAATTTTTTTTTTCAGTTTTTAATACTCTTTGTCATGTCATATGAAAAGAAAAATAAGGATAATGAGAGAAAAAAGAAAAAAAAAACTCTTCGTACATCCCACAAATATAACATTCAATTAATTTTTTTTTCCTGAATTTCCTTATATTGCCTATATAGTTTTATAATATATCTAAAACAATTAGGTAAAAATAATAATTTCTATATATAGCCCATCATTTAATACAAAAGTAAATTCAAAGCAATCTGATTTGAAATTTCCCTAACTAAATTAATTGAATATTATGATATAGTTATTACTCGATCTTCCAACCCAAAACCCGTGGAATCCTTCTTCTAGCAAATCCAAAGGGATTCCAGGAACATATCAAGATTGAGAACTAACCTTTGATTAATTTTGGTGGAGGAGAGACCTACTCATAAGATAGCAATATCATTTGATTTTGATTCATTCTTCTTCTCGTGGTTGAAGATAGATATAAAAATTAGAGTAACAGATTATTGTATCTCATCTTTAAGTGTGTTTTGGTAAAAATAAGGAGGTCTACTTAGATTTTCAAGTATTCTAAAAAGTAAATTAGAGGTGTACTAAGTATGGGAGGTCCAAATAGCAAATTTGGAGGTCTAACTAGAACCACTCTAATTGAAATCATTTTTATGATAAAAAATATTTTTCCGGTTGTACTTTTTCCAAGAGCAAAGCCGTCATCTGAGCTGTTGAGTTCAGACCCATCTGGTGCTAAGAAGAAGGCTAGTCCATCAACGGCACCCCACGTTAAACTGGCATCATCTGGCGCATAAATGGAGAATGTAAAAGTTGTGGTGAAATCGGCGAGTTTTCTGGTTGCATTTTGTCGGAGCTGGAAGGGTTGCTTGTAGGTAGCTCGACCAGTTCCACCCTTTGGCTGGTCTTTTGCGCTTCTAGTGAGGTAGAGAAATTCGCTGTCAATATAAGCGCTTCCATTTCGAGTAATATTGACAATATCTTCTGGCTTAAAGCTCAAGATATTAAAGCTTAATGGAGTTGCAGAAGGACAGAAGAGAAAGATCAAAAGATACAATCTTGGTGCAAGAAGGAATCGAAATTTTCCTGACCAGATTGATCTGATGTCACCGGAGTGATTGACAACCATTTTGAGGAGAGTTAGATAGCTAAGCCGTTTTAGATCGTAGACTAAATATTATTGGTGCTTAAGAAAGTAGGAGTAGCCATTGCTTTCGAATTATTGCCCATACTTCTCTCATGCTTTTGAAGACTTGGAAAAGAGAGTGTCTGCTGACCACAGTTTTGCTATCCACATGGGGCGCTCTCCAACTTTTTGGGCTAAAAATAACCCATGGGCTAAATTTTATTTATGATTTCTTTACTATTTATTGAGGTGACATTAACCATCTTCAACCCATCAAGGCTAAATTATAATCCTAAATTATATTTTAAAATTTGAATATGTTATATATATATATATATATATATATATATATTTTATCAGATTCTTACTTATAGAAATTGAAAGGGTGGTTCTATTTGGACATTAAAATTTGATATTTGAGCCTCCAATTTTTTTTTTCAGTTATTAATACTCTTTGTCAAGTCAGATGAAAAGACAAATAAGGATAATGAGAGAAAAATGAAAAAAAAAAAAACTCTTCGTACCTCCCACAAATATAACATTCAATTAATTTTTTTTTTCCGGAATTTCCTTATATTGCCTATATAGTTTTACAATTTACCTAAAACAATTACGTAAAAATAATAATTTCTATATATAGCCATCATTTAATACAAAAGTAAATTCAAAGCAATCTGATTTGAAATTTCCCTAACTAAATTAATTGAATATTATGATTTAGTAATTACTCGATCTTCCAACCCAAAACCCGTGAAATCCTTCTTCTAGCAAATTCAAAGGGATTCCAGGAACATATCAAGATTGAGAACTAACCTTTGATTAATTTTGGTAGAGGAGAGACCTACTCATAAGAGAGCAATATCATTTAATTTTGATTCATTCTTCTTCTCGTGGTTGAAGATAGATATAAAAAGTAGAGTAACAGATTATTGTATCTCATCTATAAAGGTGTTTTGGTAAAAATAAGGAGGTCTACTTAGCTTTTCAAGTATTCTAAAAAGTAAATTAGAGGTGTACTAAGTATGGGAGGTCCAAATAGCAAATTTGGAGGTCTAACTAGAACCACTCTATTGAAATCATTTTTATGATAAAAAATATTTTTCCGGTTGTACTTTTTCCGAGAGCAAAGCCGTCATCTGAGTTGTTGAGTTCAGACCCGTCTGGCGCTAAGAAGAAGGCTAGTCCATCAGCGGCACTCCACGTTAAATTGGCATCATCTGACACATAAATGGGGAATGTAAAAGTTGTGGTGAAATCGGTGAGTTTTCTGGTTGCATTTTGTCGGAGCAGGAATGGTTGCTTGTAGTTAGCTTGACCAGTTCCACCCTTTGGCTGGTCTTTTGCGCTTCTAGTGAGGTAGAGAAATTGGCTGTCAATATAAGCGCTTCCATTTCGAGTAATATTGACAATATCTTCTGGCTTAAAGCTCGGGATATTAAAGCTTAATGGAGTTGCAGAAGGACAGAAGAGAAAGATCAAAAGATACAATCTTGGTGCAAGAAGGAATTGAAGTTTTCCTGACCAGATTTATCTCATGTCACCGGAGTGATTGACAACCATTTTGAGGAGAGTTAGATATCTAAGCCGTTTTGGATCGTAGACTAAATATTATTGGTGCTTAAGAAAGTAGGAGTAGCCATTGCTTTTGAATTATTGCCCATACTTCTCTCATGCTTTTGAAGACTTGGACAAGAGAGTGTCTGCTGACCACAGTTCTGCTATCCACATGGGGCCTTCTCCAACTTTTGGGCTAAAAATAACCCATGGGCTAAATTTTATTTCTGATTTCTTTACTATTTATTGTGGTAACATTAACCATCTTCAACCCGTCAAGGCTAAATTATAGCCCTAAAATATATTTTAAAAATTTGAATATGTTATATATATATATATATATATATATATATATATATCAGATTCTTACTTATAGTAATTGAAAGGGTGGTTCTAGTTAGACATTAAAATTTGATATTTTAACCTCCAATTTTTTTCAGTTATTAATACTCTTTGTCAAGTCATATGAAAAGACAAATAAGGATAATGAGAGAAAAATGAAAAAAAAAAAAAAAAAAAAAACTCTTCGTAGCTCCCGCAAATATAACATTCAATTAAAAAAAATTCCGGAATTTCCTTATATTGCCTATATAGTTTTATAATTTACCTAAAACAATTAGGTAAAAATAATAATTTCTATATATAGCCCATCATTTAATACAAATGTGAATTCAAAACAATCTGATTTGAAATTTCCCTAACTAAATTAATTGAATATTATGATATAGTTATTACTCGATCTTCCAACCCAAAACCCGTGGAATCCTTCTTTTAGCAAATTCAAAGGGATTCCAAGAACATATCAAGGTTGAGAACTAACCTTTGATTAATTTTGGTGGAGGAGAGACCTACTCATAAGAGAGCAATATCATTTGATTTTGATTCATTCTTCCTCTCGTGGTTGAAGATAGATATAAAAAGTAGAGTAACAGATTATTGTATCTCATCTTTAAGGGTGTTTTGGTAAAAATAAGGAGGTCTACTTAGCTTTTCAAGTATTCTAAAAAGTAAATTAGAGGTGTACTAAGTATGGGAGGTCCAAATAGCAAATTTGGAGGTCTAACTAGAACCACTGTATTTGAAATCATTTTTATGATAAAAAATATTTTTTCAGTTGTACTTTTTCCGAGAGTAAAGCCGTCGTCTGAGCTGTTGAGTTGGGACCCATCTGGCTCTAAGAAGAAGGCTAGTCCATCAGCGGCACCCAACGTTAAACTGGCATCATCTGGCGCATAAATGGAGAATGTAGAAGTTGTGGTGAAATCGGCGAGTTTTCTGGTTGCATTTTGTCAGAGCAGGAATGGTTGCTTGTAGGTAGCTCGACCAGTTCCACCCTTTGGCTGGTCTTTTGCGCTTCTGGTGAGGTAGAGAAATTCGCTGTCAATATAAGCGCTTCCATTTCGAGTTATATTGACAATATCTTCTGGCTTAAAGCTCGGGAAATTAAAGCTGAATGGAGTTGCAGAAGGACAGAAGAGAAAGATCAAAAGATACAATCTTGGTGCAAGAAGGAATCGAAGTTTTCCTGACCAGATTGATCTCATGCCGCCAGAGTGATTGACAACCATTTTGAGGAGAGTTAGATAGCTAAGCCGTTTTGGATCGCAGACTAAATATTATTGGTGCTTACGAAAGTAGGAGTAGCCATTCCTTTCGAATTATTGCCCATACTTCTCTCACACTTTTGAAGACTTGGACAAGAGAGTGTCTGCTGACCACATTTCTGCTATCCACATGAGGCCTTCTCCAACCTTTGGGCTAAATTTTATTTCTAATTTCTTTACTATTTATTGATGTGACATTAATCGTCTTCAACCCGTCAGGGCTAAATTATAGCCCTAAAATATATTTTAAAAATTTGAATATATTATATATATATATATATATTTTATTAGATTCTTACTTATAGTAATTGAAAGGGTGGTTCTAGTTGGACATTCAAATTTGATATTTGAACCTTCAATTTTTTTCTGTTTTTAATACTCTTTGTCAAGTCATATGAAAAGATAAATAAGGATAATGAGAGAAAAATGAAAAAAAAAAAAAAAAAAAAAAGCTCTTTGTACCTCCCACAAATATAACATTTAATTAATTTTTTTTTTTCGGAATTTCCTTATATTGCCTATATAGTTTTATAATTTACCTAAAACAATTAGGTAAAAATAATAATTTCTATATATAGCCCATCATCTTCCAACCCAAAACCCATGGAATCCTTCTTCTAGCAAATTCAAAGGGATTCCAGGAACATATCAAGATTGAGAACTAACCTTTGATTAATTTTGGTAGAGGAGAGACCTACTCATAAGAGAGCAATATCATTTGATTTTGATTCATTCTTCTTCTCATGGTTGAAGATAGATATAAAAAGTAGAGTAACAGATTATTGTATCTCATCTTTAAGGGTGTTTTGGTAAAAATAAGGAGGTCTACTTAGCTTTTCAAGTATTCTAAAAAGTAAATTAGAGGTGTACTAAGTATGGGAGGTCCAAATAGCAAATTTGGAGGTCTAACTAGAACCACTCTAATTGAAATCATTTTTATGATAAAAAATATTTTTCCAGTTGTACTTTTCACATTTGATGTGTTGCTTCACAAGGAATGTTGTGTGTCATTATATACAAGACCCTTATTTGGAAGGAGATGCACCTGCGATGAGTTGAGGATACGGTGCATCATACTTTGACCTGTGTGTCCGAAACGATCATGCCATAGCAAGTAGTTGCTTGAATTAGTTAGATTCTAGCTAACATATTTCAATTTCTCCAATGTACGCTTCTGGCCACACACTTGGAGGTTATGCAAAGATATTACACTCATTTTTCTCAGTGGTTTCAACGTGATAACTGGTTGTTCGAATATCCATAATACTCAATAACGTTCTTTTGGAACGTGGAGATTATAAGGCCTCATTAATGGTAGGTTCAGTACCATTGGACAACATACAGTGGGTTTTGCCATAACCCTCTATCAGGTTGGATTGGCCTGATACAGTTGTCACAGAGATATGAATAGACAATAAGTTTGAGAAATATCTCCGATCTGGGAGTATGGTGTGCGTAATAGCATATTTAACTAGATAACAAACTTTCCCACAGAATATGCCTATTCATTTATTTAATTCAATGGATCACATGTATAAATAATTTTATTGAATTAAATATATTCGAACATAACTACATTTCTATAATCCAAAATAATTGAAAACATAAATCACCAAAATCCTAAGATGTTTCATTCATTAAGATGAAATAGATATGGCACAAGGGGCCAATTATACCCATGTCTTCGAGTTCTAATCCTCCGTATGTTCAGTAACTGCCTGAAAATTCATGATCGCTAGTGTAGAATCGATAAAAAATGACCCTTCAATAAAGTTGGTATTTAAAGTTCCGCGACCGGCGTAATACTCATCTACTACTTCGGCTATCGCACAGCAGGTGCAGGACCAACAGTCAATTCCTCCACAACGATAACAAAGATCATGCTGATTTTGGTGGCGGAGGGCTGAACCAGTGTTCCTTTCCACTTTGGCTTGTTGGGCAGGGGGACTATAACATGGGGCCATTTGGGCCGATTATATGGGCCATTTATGGGCCCACCTCTCTTTCCTTGTCTCGAAAGATCGAACTTTTTGTCCCTTCCACGGCCACAATTTCTCCTTTTGCAATTAGGTTTGCGATGAGTAACATCATTTGCTTCAAGCAAAAGTGTTGCTTAGGTACCGACGGGCTTGGCTTGATCATTCCTCAACAGGAGGTTGTTGTTCATTTCAGTGAACAACAAGATAGTAATCAATTCTGAGAATTAGTAAAGTGCCTCTCCTTGTATTGTTTTGGGCAGATGGGCTTGTTTAATATCTTGCTAATCATATCTTGCTTCAGGCAAGAAAGCATGCCAACTTTAGATAATTTCTTCCAGAAACTTTCAATTGCAAAAATTTGATATTAAAGAACAAATAATCATGGGAAGTGCTTTTTGAAAAAATCTATGAGCAACAAATGGGAACTTCGAGTTCTTACAACATGGTATGACAGATCAGATTAAACATGTAAAATCTACTGGTTTTATCATGTGTGGTGAATTTATGAAGGAAACTTCAAGTTTCTTAAATGGCATTATCGAAACTACAAGTTCGATTTATGTATGAACTACTGGTTCATTAAGAACTTCTAGTTCATTAGATACCTGCATTTTCTACACATATATTTTAGTACGAAAATTTAGACAAGTAACATAAAAATATTGAATAAAGCAAATTGTAATAATATCTCACAAATTGGATAAATGGAAATCATAAATCAATTGAGATATTAATTTCATGCTAGTAATATAACAGATTAATTATCACACAATTATGTGAATAAATGCTTTCGGCAATTAATTACACATATTAGATATGGTGAATCTATTTACTATATCAAATCATTTTTCCTTTTATTTTTGATTCTGTTGTACCAAAGAAGGAGTGGGCTTGATAGTGAAGCCTACAGGGCTTAGTTTGCAAGCTCGTGACCTAGGCTTTCATGTACTAGTCAAAAAGGTGTGTGAGGCCTGCTGGGCTGCTAGGTCCCTAGGAGGGAGAGTGGGTCTGCTAGGCTCAAACTGGTCTGCCAATGAATGAAAAATTATTACTCAACCCTTTCGGTAACTCCAATTGAATACGACCAGGTAAGGAAAGATGAGGTTTAGGTGGAGCGAGGCTCACTTAAGTACACAGCCTCATTTGAACCTTACCTAGACATCGCATCCAAATGGATGAGTCTACTTTGAGAAGATTCATAACCTTTGTCATGGCAACACGTGGCGAGCTTCTGTTCTAGCCTTACAACTTGGGCCTGAGCTTCTGGCTCGGATTTGTTGTTGTGACTTTGGACTTGATTTTGAGCTTCTGACTCAGTCTCATTTAATATTCACAATTAATCTTTTATATTTTTTTGCTTTAAGTACTTCTGGCATTAACGCTTCATCAATGTACCCCATAAATATTACATAATCATTATGGCAATAAACTTAATGTACAACATTAAGAAATTGTAATGAAGTAAATAAATATCGTAAAGTCAATAATGAAATTATTATGGTGATGAGCGTAATATACGGCATTAACAGGAAATGATGCACGTACGTTATTATGGCAATGATTTGAATAAACGCTTCTGCCATTACAGTAATATTAAATAGGAATCATACAGGTCAATGTGTCATGATATATGTCAATCAAATCCAAAAACATGAACAAATATATATTTACCAAATAAATAATCAGATAGGATTAGGGTTCATGCATCATGGTGATTGTTCACATAATCAAGTTTGAAAACATGAATTAAAATTAGAATTTGGAGAACTTAACTCAATGTAGAACTGAAGAATCTTCATCTTATTTGTGCAGAACTGAGAAGGTTGTCTTCTCAGCCAATCCAACCAATCCAATAGCTTGTTTGTGATTCAGACCCTAAACTAGATTGAATGATGATCCTCCTTTGGTTGATCAGCAATTTCAGAGCTTTTCGTGCTCCAAAAAACTATTCTTAATGGTAGAACTATTCGTGTTGATAACGTGTTGTAAAACGATAGTAAAAGAATTTGAGAGAGAGAGAGTTTAGACACAGAGAATGAAGTATGAGAAAATGGAGTAATTCTATTCATCTCACAATGAGGTTTATATAGGAGTACCTCAAGTTTACAAAAGGTAACTATTTAACGATTACATCAATCACTCGTCTGATTACAGTCAATCAATCGCTAATTATATTCTGTTAATCACCAATCGATCTTAGTTGGCGTATATCACGCAACACTAATTGGTATTACATGAATAGCCACATTAATATTTACAACACCAACAACACCCTTATCCATTATAGAAAATATCAGTCATTATCCTCTAAATAATTTGTTCTTATCGGTAAGAACACTAGGCGCCAAGCCGCCAAGAACAGAGGCCTGCTACTCTTAGGTTCCTCCATTGGCGGGAGAGAGTCAAGAAACGGCTACTTATCAGCTCTAACTATATATATATATATACATACACACATCTGTTCTCATCAAGAACAGATGCCTACCACTGTTTTTTTTGGGGGGGGGGGGGGGGGGGGGGGAATAGAGTCAAGCAACGGGTATCATCAATCATCTTTCTTTCTTTCTTTCTTTCTTTGCTTATTTCTTCCTATATGGTTCTCATCTTTTTCGTTTTATTCTATTGCTTCCCTTGATCTGTGTATATACTCATGGCATCAATCTTGTGAAAATATATACATGAGATAGATTTTGATTTTTTTTCTTCCCTTTTTCTTCTATTGTTTCCGCTGTTTATATGCTCACGAATTACAAGGCATATGATTTGAGTGACAAGAAAACGAGTTGAAGACATGAATTTACAAAATGGCCTTGTTGCTACTATGTGATGTTTATATTTGCTGTAATGTATGCCTTTTCTGCAGTCCATTTTTAAGATTTCATTCCATTACTTCTGCTGGGTTTGCTCATCTATCCTTCATAGTTGTGTTTAACTTGAAAGAATAGAGTAGTGAGTCAGGGTTTTGATAGTTTCGAGCACTTGGAGTTTCTTTGATTTGAGCTTTTCCCTTTTCTTTTTTTTGTCAGTAAGGTCAAGCACAAGTTCGTGTTTTGCTGTTCCTGCTGTGGTTTGCTGTTTGTGTTGTGGTCTCAAGTAATGATATTTCCTGAAATTCTGTAAACTAGATGGATTGTTATTCTATTATCCACATGGATATGGATCCAACTGGTTATTTCTAAATTTTTATCCATGGTAACGATTTCGCTTCCAAAACTGATCAATGATTGACAACTAGTGCAAGACTTTGGTTTCTGCTATTGTAGTGTAGGATGTAGACAGGTCTGTTACATAGTGATCTATCTTTTTGGTTTTCTGTGCTTATTGAAGAATTTGTTGTGTGGAATCTGTTTTCACCTCATCAAATAGAAAATTTCATATGCATATTTTTTCCTAATTTGTCTCTACACTGTCTATATAGTACTTTGATGTACTAGTTAACCAGTAGTTAAATTTTAGACTCTGAAACTATCAAAATTCTTGGCATGCTTTGTACAGCACATGATACAAGGATGCAATGTCATCAGGTTAATATGCACTTGGTCTTTCTTTCTTTTTCTTTTTCTTTTTTTTTTGGGTATTTCTATTTCAATTTTCACAAAATAAAGATAGAGATAGAAACTTAAACCAAATTTTACATTGAAAACAGAGATGGGAAGGAAGAATACTAATGAAATTGGGGGAAGTGGATCACAAGTTAAAGTTGTATGGAATGATTATAATGTATCCAAATTTTGTGATCTGTGCATCAAGTTGGTGGATGTTGGACATTGTCCTAATACTCATTTTGACAGAGAAGGATGGGAAAGTTTGGTAGTAAACTTCAGTAAAGAAACCGGCAATAACTATGATAAAACTCAATTGAAGAATAAGTGGGATTCACTTAAAATTGAATGGAAGTTGTGGAAAGAACTAGTTGGCAAGGAAACTGGTTTAGGGTGGAATCCTAGCAAGGGCACTGTTGATGCACCTGCCGAATGGTGGCATAGTAAGATTCAGGTGTGTAACTTCATTACTAGATTACGTTGTCAATTAACTATAGTATCCTTATTTCATTTGATAACATTTCTCTCCAAAATTAGGTCAATCCTGAATATGCAAAACTGCGTAAAAAAGGTCTTAATCCTGAATTGGAGAAGAAGCTAGATAAAATGTTTTCAAACATTATAGCCACTGGTGAACATGCTTGGGCACCTTCTTGTGGGAACCTTCCATCTCCAAAATCAGACATATGCAAGGATGATGTCATTCCACTTGAAGGCAGTGATGATTCGGTGGATTTTACTCCAATAGAAAGAAGTGGGGGTAAGGAAGGTGTTTCAAGGAGAGGGAAAAAAAAGATTGACTGATGATGCTGAATTACAAGCTAAAGCGGAAAAGAAACCTAAAGGACCCATTGTTTTAGGCAAGCAGAAGGTGGGAGGTGCTACAAAGTTATCTCATCAAATAGATTGTTTTATTGATGTTGTTGAGAATAAGAGTGCTGGAACATCAAACAGTGTGAAAAGCACAGAAAGCTATACTATTGCTGAAGTAATGAAAGCACTTGAGTCTGTCCCTTATTGCGAGCCTGGGAGCACTTTGTGGTTGTTTGCAACTCAACTCTTTTTGAATAAAGAAAAGAGAGAGATGTTTGATGTAATTAAGCTTCAATGGCTTCAGTACGAACATGCTGAAAAATAGGGGGAAGCGTAGAACTGAGTTTTAAAATATTTGGTTTATATTTTTTAGTTTAGTTTGTTTCTGTTAATTGGTCATTGTCGTATGAAAATTATTTTAATAAAGTACTTTATCTCTGCTTTTCAATCATATATTATTTCATTATTTGTTTATTTGGTTGTTGTTTTTCTTGTTCCATCTTGAAGATCAGTTTGTTTCGAGTTCTTCTTTATCTTTGTATTTGAATCTTATGCTGTTTCATTAGTTGTATATTTATTTGTATGCTAGTCAGTTTTGAATATCGTTGAACTATGATAGAGATATCCAATGCGTAAAACAATATCAGCTCTACTTTACAGATCTCTTTGAGTACTTCTACTTTGGCTCAACTACCAACTACTTCACAAGGTATGTAGCTTGCTGGTTTTCCTAACATGGAACTTAGTTTTGCTATTTTGTACCTTTTTGAATTTTTTTTCTTCCTTCTCAACACTCTTTCTTCTTATCCTTGGCATGAGTTGTATTGATTTATTTAGTGTATAAATGAAAAGATGATGCTGATACTTGTAGAGCGTGCTAAAATATGGACATGTCAGAAGATGAGGAAGAGGCTTCCCGACATCTTGTCCAAGCTACCTGTGTATCTGCTCGTATAATTGAAGCATATTATATGAAATATATCCATAAAACTCCTTTTCTGAATTCTTCTCACACAGGAAATATATGGATTATGGAATTGTTGCATGGGAATGACAAACGATTCTTTAGAATGATGAGAATGGACAAGCGTGTGTTTTATAGATTATACGGTGAGTTGCAGAACAAGTATGAGCTTGAGGGTTCACAAAGAATGAGTGCTTTTGAGATATTGGGAATGTTCTTACACATTTTAGGACATGGGGTAGTAAATAGATTAGCACAAGAACGATTTCAACACTCTGGCAAGACTGTGATCGAGTAGATATTTCACTTATGTTTTGGATATGGTGTGTAACTTGGCTATAGAAGTCATACAACTAGAGGATCGTGTGTTCAAGAACACTGCACCACAGATATTGAGGGATTCTAGATATATGCCTCATTTTAAGGTAATTACTTGAATGTCTATATTTTATTTGTCAATTAAGTTGTCAATATTGAAAATTTTGTTTTGTTGTATTTTAAGGATTGTATCGGTGCCATAGACGGTGTACATGTTCGTGCTTCAATTCGTCCTGAAGATCAAATACCCTATATTGGAAGAAAAAGGATGCCGATGATAGGAGCAAAAAAGTGTGACGATATTATTAATTATGTGCCTCATTTTAGCCTTATTTCTCCCTTAGTTTAGTGTTTTGAGTCATTAAGTCATTTTGAAAGTCTTGTTGAGTGTTTGGAGTGAAATAGGCGGAAAAAGTAAAATTCATGAAAAATCCTAGCTGGATCAGGATTCCTAACTGTCAACTATTTTTGCGGTCTTTACATTTTAATTTCCCTTTATTTTCTCTAGAAAATTCTGATATTCTCCTGCTTGTTGTAGGAAACGTTGCCTGGTTGAACTCTTGGAAACAGCAATGATGGAGTCATAAAATAAAGCATTAAGATATTTGACCAAGCAATGAAGAAGGGAAATAAAGGAGAAAAGATGTTTTCAGTTGAGGAATAAAAGAAAAAGATGTTTCAGCTGGAAAAATAAATAAGAGAAAGATGTTTCAGCTTGGAAATTAAAGGAATTGCCCCATTATGAGAGGAGTTAAGGCCATAAAGAAGACGTTTCAGTTGGGAAAGCCAACCAATGCTCCCCTATAAATAGGCAACGTCCAGAACTGAATTTGCATCACTTCCCAGCCAAGATCATTCCAAGACTACCCAATTCACTCCTCAAACCTCCATATCTTACAAGACCGTGACCACCATCCATCCATCAATCTACAAAGCTCTAAGGCGCTGAGTCAAGGACGCTCCACCACCATAGTAGAGACAAGTTCATCACCTTGTTGCTAAGCCGCTGAGGAAAGCTTCAAAGTGTAACTATGACTCTACTTATAATTTTTGTTTCGGTTTTGTGTGTTTCAATTTGTGAGTTGTGTAATTGGAGACATGAAATTTTCAGAATATTTTTATTAATATTTTTGAGATTTTCAGTTTATTATTGAGTTAATTTCGAGAATTCTTTTATGATGCATGTTACAATCTTGTGCCCTTTTATGTGTTTTGGTAATTTTCAGAGTTAGATTCATAAGTTTGCATGCTAGAATAACGGTGAGAGTTCTTGTGTGTTTTCTTAATTTGCCAAGAGTAATTGTTATTTGTTAAGGCGCTGAGTTAAACAAGTAGCAATTAGTTCTAAAAAGTGGTAAAAACTATGTTCAATGGTTAAACGATTCTGGAAATTACGTGTTAAATTCTATGTGTAATGGTTAATTTGCACGTGTGAGTTGATTCGAGGGTTAGATAATACTACTAGTTAAGAGAATTACGCTGAGTGTTTTCAAAAATTAGTAGTATTAGGCTTGGTAAGGACTTTTCCGATCCAAGCCTACATTAGAATGAATCAGATAAGTGGATTGATCCGCTGAGGCTTTTCATTTAGGCTCTTATCTAGGCATTTAAGATGGGCACATTTTTGTATCATGTTGAAATGAATTTTCTGTTTTTACACTTAGTAATTTCCGAGTGGTATTGGTCTAGGTTAGGGAAGTCGATCATTGTATATAGTTTTATTTGCTTTGTTTTAATTTTTAGTAGATTAGAAACCAAATTCCAAAACCCCCATTTTATTCTTTTATTTGTTAATTGACCTTTTTGTGTAGGTGTACCCTACAATCCCCGGACTGAACGATCCCTGCTTATCCTATACTGACAACTACATTTTGCAGGGTTAAATTGTGAGGCTATTTCAGCCGCATCAATTTTTGGCGCCGTTGCCGGGGATTGTTAAAATCCCTTGCACTTAAAGTGTCATCGATTTTGTTGTATATAGAATGCATGCTAATATTTGTACTACACTTGTGGAATGGTGACAAATTGCTATTTTGGTTAGGCCAAGCTTTAATTATGATTTAGTTTCAATTTTATGAGTGTTACGAAATTAAGCATGTGTTTTATCATTGTTGTACAATTTGTAGAAGTTTTTTTTTTTAGCATGTTGTAAATTGTATGTGTTACTTAGATTAATATACTTAGGTTGTGAATTTTGCTAAATACTTAATTGTTGTAAGTGTGTAAAATCGTATGAGTAGACAAGGGCCCTTTTGTTAATATTGGCCTAAACCCTTCATTAGTACCTTGCTCAGGTCTCTTGAGGTTGAGGGCGGCCTTTATTAACACTTGGAGAACGGTCTAACACATAAGTTAATTTCCTAGCTCAGTAAGGGGCATACGGATGGTGTCTAAGGTTGAGACCCTGGGTGATGGGTTCAATTGGATCTCAGAGATACTATAAAATGAGCGTAAACCACTATGTGGGAGTAGCCGATAGAGGCCTAAACCTCAATGAGGGAGTAGCCTCCGTAGTATCACTAAAATGAGTCCTCCCTCTCACTTACCTCTTAATCTGGCCATTCTGCCTTCTGAAACAAAGGAAAGAGACTTATGTCTGGGCGACTATCTCTATATCGTATCTCACCAATAGTAGTGGTTTCTATTGGGCTCGACTTACAACTTGGAATCAATTGAGATATTAACTATGTTTATAATAAAAAAAAAAAATTTAAAAAAAAAATGATGTGTGACCTGCTTAAGGTATATTGGATTAAACATGACTTTGTCGAGGGTAGCTGTTCTATAGTCCCATTGCACAAACGAGGTCCTCTGTTCCAGTACCTAAGTATGTAAATGTAAAAGTAACTTAGAAAGTAGGAAAGACATAATGTTTGTATTTCGAACCTTGTATATGTTACTAACACTTGATTTGGTCTTAAAGGTCCATGAATGTCCACTGTCTCTGATAAGACTAAGGAGCTCTTTGAAAAATTGGAACGTGCTAGGCAAAGGGCAGAACTCACTTTTTCAGACCGCCCTCCTCTAGAAAGGAGGGATTCTCAAGACTCTAGCTATTCAGGTTATAACTCCTCAACTAGATCAACCGAGGAGATCAACAAACCTGACCATTCTGAAGAAGGAGAAGAACAAGTCTTTGAAGAGGAAGAAGAGGAGGTCACTGAAGAGGACGTTGCAGATACAGAAAAGGAAGAGCACACCCGTGTTGAGCAAGTACAGGCACCAATGGCTGAGACTATTAGGCAACTGTCTAATCCTACAGGTGGGGGTGCTGCGCCCTTATGCATTGCCTATCCAGAACCAGGAGAGGGGCTTAATGATGATTTTGAGTTAAAGAGTGGGTTTCTGCATCACCTACCCAAGTTTCATGGGATGAGTAGTGAAGACACCAACAAGCATCTCAAGGAGTTCGAGTTTGTCTGTGGGAGTATGTGCCCTAAAGGAGCTGATATCAATATCTTGAAGATGAAGGCATTCCCCTTTACTTTGGAGGACAAGGCCAAGACTTGGCTATTTGAGCTGCCTGCTGGGACTATCAACACTTGGGATAGGATGAAGGGCGAGTTCCTTACGAAGTACTTTCCTGCCTCAAAGGTCACTGTTTTGAGGAAGCAGATTAGTGGAATCACGCAAGGACATGAGGAGAATTTCTGCAATTATTGGGATAGATTTAAGAGCCTTGTAGCATCATGCCCTAACCATGGGATGAGTGAGGGGTCCCTCCTTACCTATTTTTATGAAGGACTCACCGCTAATGAGCGTGGTCTGTTAGATGCTGCTGCTGGAGGATCCTTTATGGATAAGACACCTGCTGATGCTAAGGTGCTACTTACTAATCGTGCGCTAAACTATCAACAATATGAGGGGGTACTTGCCTCTCAACGGAGGGTACATGAGGTGTCCACTAACTCTGCTCTTGAAGACAAGGTCAACAAGATGTCTACTTTGCTTTCTCAAGTCTTAAACGTTAATGGAGGAGGAGCAATGGCTCAAGTGTGTGGGATGTGCTCGACTCAAGGGCACCCCACAGATAAATGTCCCCAACTTGCCTCTCCAGAAGAATGGGAATCTGTTAACGCCCTAGGGTATCAAGGAGGTCAAGGAGGCCCGAGGTACAACCCTTACTCAAATACTTACAATCCGGGGCTCAGAGACCACCCCAACTTTCGTTGGGCCAACAATGATAACACCTTGCGACCACCTCAAGGCCCAGGTCAGAATTCTCAGCGCCCACCAGGTTTGTTTTTGAGGCCTCAGGTACCTCAAGCTTTTGGTATTCCCAATTCTGTCCCTCCACCTCCTGTTTCTAATACTTTGAATGCCCCTAATTATGATGAACTGTTGAAGTCCCTTGCTGCGGGTCAACAACAACTTAACACGGCTACTCAAGCTTTGGTTGTAGGACAGGCAACCCATTCAAAGGATATTGCAGAGCTCAAGAATCAAATGGGCCAAGTGGTGGATTTCATGGGCCGGATTGCTGAAACAGGGAAACTTCCAAGCAACACAGTGCCTAACCCAAGGAATGAGCACGCCCAAGCCATCATCACTAGGAGTGGGCGCGTACTAGTTGACCCTCCCAAAGCCCACAAGAAGGCCCAAGCGGCCCATAATGAAGAAGAAGACGTTGTGGAGGTGTCTAAGAAGGATGTTGAGAAGGACCCAGCTACAACAAGGGTGGAAGTTGACTTGCCCCAAGCTGAGGCACCCGAAGGTACAATTCCTAACTCTAGTGGTTTAGTTAAGACTAACCCAGTTGTTTCTATACCTTTCCCAAGCAGGTTTGCCAAGACGAAGAAAGATAAATCTGATCAAGAGATCTTGGAAATCTTCAAGAAGGTTCAAGTGAACATGCCCTTGATTGAGTGCATCAAACAGGTGCCTAAATACGCCAAGTTCTTGAAGGAGCTATGCACCACAAGGAGGCAGACAAGAGAGAAGGAGGTGGTGAAAATGAGCGAAACGGTATCAGCCGTTATCCAGAGGAAGCTACCCCCAAAGTTGAAGGACCCAGGGAGTTTTTTGTTCCCTGTATCATTGGTGACACCAGGTTTGAAAATGTGATGTTAGACTTAGGGGCATCCATAAATGTTATGCCTTATAATTTGTATGTGTCCTTAGGTCTAGGCCCTCTTAAGAGGGATAATGTTGTCATTCAACTTGCTGATAGGTCTAACAAATACCCTCAAGGGTATGTTGAGGATGTTCTTGTGCAGGTAAACCATCTGATATTCCCTGCGGATTTCTACGTATTGGACATGGAGGAATCGCCCCTAAATACCACTCCATTACTTTTAGGGCGTCCCTTTATGAGGACTGCAAGAACTAAAATCGACGTGTACAAAGGGACTCTCACCATGGAGTTTGATGGTGATGTTATACGCTTCAACATTCTTGAAGCCATGAGGTACCCTGTTTCTGATTTGAAACCTTGCTTTGCTATTGATGTAGTTGATTCACTCGCGCAGGTTTTCTCTGAAGCAATGGTTGAGGATGAATTGGCTCTGACCCTAGAGGAGGGGGTCGGATATGATGAAAATGGGGAACCTATCCCCAAGGTTGAGTGGGATGTTGAGGAGCCTAGAGTGATCAAGACTGTGGCCTCACTGGAGGCTCAACCTATAAAGAGGTCAATTTCCTATTTGTCAATTCCGGTTTCTACTAATAAAATGCTACCCTCTATTGTTCAGGCACCCAAGTTGGAATTGAAGGTACTCCCTGAGCATTTGAAATACGCGTACCTAGGAGAAAATGAGACCCTCCCAGTGATCATATCATCAACGCTGGAGGTAGAGCAAGAAAGAAAGTTGGTGGACGTGTTGAAGAAGCACAAGACTGCCATTGGGTGGACTCTGGCAGATATCAAGGGGATCAGCCCAACCACGTGTGTCCACCGGATCCTATTAGAAGATGGCGCCAAGCCCACAAGAGAAGCCCAAAGACGTCTACATCCGCCCATGATGAAGTTGGTTCAAGACGAGGTGATCAAGTTGCTAGATTGTGGGGTGATCTACCCCATTTCTGATAGTAAGTGGGTCTCTCCTGTGCAAGTGGTGCCCAAGAAGTCTGGGGTGACAGTGGTGAAGAACGAGGAGAATGAAGTAGTGCCCCAGAGATTAGTCACTGGTCACAGGGTATGTATCGACTACCGGAAGCTGAATGCCACAACAAGGAAGGATCATATGCCCTTGCCTTTTATTGACCAGATGTTGGAGCGCTTAGCGGGCCATTCCTACTATTGCTTCTTGGACGGATATAGTGGGTACAACCAGATCTGCATAGCCCACGAGGATCAGGAGAAGACGACCTTCACATGCCCCTTTGGGACCTTTGCTTATAGGCGCATGCCCTTCGGCTTATGCAACGCACCAGGTACTTTCCAAAGATGTATGCTTTCCATTTTCTCAGAATACATTGAAAATATTATTGAAGTCTTTATGGACGACTTTAGTGTCTTTGGTAAAGATTTTGATACTTGTTTAGAGAATCTAGGATTGATACTTGAGAGGTGTGTAGAAACTAACCTTGTGCTGAATTGGGAGAAGTGTCACTTCATGGTGACACAAGGAATAGTGTTAGGACACATAATATCTAATAGGGGCATTGAGGTAGATAAGGCTAAGGTTGATCTTGTACGTCACTTACCCTCCCCCACAACTGTGAGGGAGATACGCTCTTTTCTTGGCCATGCAGGATTTTATAGGCGGTTCATCAAAGACTTCTCCAAGGTGGCGAGACCTATGTGTGCCCTATTGCAAAAGGACGTGCCCTTTGTGTTCAATGAGGATTGCAAGAAGGCGTTTGAAAAGCTCAAGGAGTTGTTGACCACGGCCCCCATCATATGCCCTCCGGATTGGAGTCTACCCTTCGAGCTTATGTGTGATGCATCAGACTATGCTGTTGGAGCTGTGTTGGGCCAGAGGAAGGATAAAAAGCCCTATGCTATTTACTATGCTTCTCGGACCCTCAACGACGCCCAGCTCAACTACTCCACCACTGAAAAAGAACTCTTGGCTGTAGTCTTTGCTTTAGATAAGTTTTGTTCTTATTTCTTGCACTCTAAAGTAATTGTTTACTCTGACCATGCAGCCTTGAGATATCTGATGATCAAGAAGGAGGCCAAGCCCAGATTAATTCGATGGATCCTGTTGCTTCAGGAATTTGACTTAGAGATCAAGGACAAGAAGGGCAGCGAGAATGTGGTGGCGGACCATTTGAGCAGGATAGTACACGAGGAGGACGTCCAGCCCCTACAGGAAACTTTCCCAGATGAGCAGCTCTTTGGGATAGAGGTTAGTGTGCCCTGGTATGCGGATATAGTTAACTATTTAGTCACTAGGACATTTCCTGACACACTTTCCAAAGCTAGTAAGGATAAATTGAAGAAAATGGCTAGGCACTTTATTTGGGATGAGCCCTATTTATGGAAACATTGTAGTGACCAAGTCATTAGGAGATGTGTCCCAGAGTCTGAGCATAGGTCAGTTCTATCATTTTGCCATAGTGAGGCTTGTGGAGGCCACTTTGGGCCTCGTAGAACAGCCTTGAAGGTCTTAGATTGTGGATTTTATTGGCCCACTATCTTCAAGGATGCAAACTTGTTTTGTATTTCTTGTGATAGGTGCCAACGGACTGGTAATCTTGGCCCAAAAGATCAAATGCCCATGAGCCCAATAATAAATGTAGAAATTTTTGATGTTTGGGGCATTGACTTTATGGGCCCATTTCCCTCGTCTAATGGTTGTTTATATATACTATTGGCTGTGGACTATGTATCAAAGTGGGTGGAAGCAAAAGCCACCAGGACTAACGATTCAAAAGTGGTTGCAGGTTTCTTGAAAACTAACATATTTTCCAGGTTTGGAGTGCCACGTGTGCTAATCAGTGATGGAGGTTCTCACTTTTGTAACCGTACAATCGAGGCTTTGCTGAAGAAGTATGGGGTAACCCATAAGGTGTCCACGCCCTACCACCCTCAGACCAGTGGCCAAGCAGAGGTATCCAACAGGGAGATCAAGAGGATACTTGAGAAGACAGTGGGCCCGACAAGGAAGGATTGGAGCCAGAGATTGGATGATGCGTTGTGGGCCTACAGAACGGCCTACAAGACGCCTATTGGGATGTCTCCCTTTAGGTTGGCCTACGAAAAGGCATGCCACCTTCCAGTGGAGCTAGAGCACAAGGCTTGGTGGGCTGTCCAGAAGTTCAACATGGATTATGATGAAGCGGGCCTACATAGGAAGCTACAGCTAAATGAGCTTGAGGAGATAAGGAATGAGGCCTACGATGCTTCATGGATCTACAAGGAGAAGACAAAGGCCTACCATGACAAAATGATTCGCGGAAAAAGCTTCCAAGTGGGCCAGAAAGTTCTGTTATTCCATTCCAGACTTAAGCTATTCCCGGGTAAACTTAGTTCTCGTTGGGTTGGTCCATTTATAGTTACAAATGTGTTTACTCATGGTGCTGTAGAGATCAAGAGTGAGAAGACGGGGAAGGAGTTCAAGGTAAATGGCCATCGTCTCAAGCCCTACTATGAGTCCTTGGTGGGGCACACATTGGAAGAGATACCCCTCCAGAAGGCACCCCATGACGTGTGAACAAGGAGAAGAGTCCAGGCTGAAGGACTATAAATATTAAGCGCTACATGGGAGGCAACCCATTTCAATCGAAGCTGTGGAGGAGCCATCAACGAGAGTTTGAAATTTCTATCCCTTCACTTGCTTCGGTTGAATTGTACTTGTGTCTTTATTTGTTTGTTTATTTTACCCTTCTCTTATTTTCGTAGCCCCCCATATTTAGGGTCTATATACCATATTTTTTGCCTACATTGAGGACAATGTAGATTCTAAGTGTGGGGTGGGTTTACACCTTTATTTCAGAATTTTTTTCGGTTTAAAAAAAAAAAACAAAAAAAACAAAAAAGTTAGTTTTATAGTCTTTTTGAGTGTTTGAGTCTTAGGATGCCCCTAACGTCTAGGATGAACATGTCTCTGAATTCATGGCTGAAGGTTTTCACAATCGAAATATGACTTAATTGAATTCTGTGGTTAATCGACATTGTGATGCTTGTATGAAGATTTGAGATAGGATTGTAACTTGGTTCATTAAGCATGCTAGGATTAAGTCTGATTCATTTGACCCAAAGTAAGTTATTGAGCTAAAATACTTTCTTTTTGAGTGCTTAACTGATAATTCTAGAATTTCGTGGCTGTATTTGCAAAACCTCATCATTCTTAGAAAATCCAATGATCATGTGCCATAGATTTTAATGGACTACAGAGTACTAGAACTCGGCTGTTGTGACTGTCAAAACTTGTATGCCATAATATGCACTGATCCTGGATAGGATAGAAGGCATTAGGGTAACCACCATAGCCAAACAAGCATGTGTCCCCAACTGTGCCCGTCGTGGGACTCCTTAGAATGAACCCCTTTGAGCTTACGTTGAAAACCTTTGTTTCATCACCCTCACTACCCTACCATGAGCTTAGTACAGGATATCTCTACCCTTGTCTTAGGGACTTAGTAGAGCATGACATAGTATGTAGGGGTGACGATGAAAGACAAGTGTGGGGTGGGGAAAATCCAAGAAAAAAAGAAGAGAAAGAAAAAAATTTGCCGTAAAAAAAAATGAAAGAAAATGAAAATGAAAAAGAAAGAAAGAAAAGCGGCAAAATAGAAGAAAAATTGAAAAGAAAACTCTTGGGAAATTGTTGAAGTGTGGTTTTGGACTTTCAAATTTGTAGAAGGCTCAAAGTTGAAAATTATGCCTTTGTCCATTCCCATGTTGGTTAGAGTGAAGGTTGGGCCCAAAACAATGATAATTGGCCCACAAAAATGGTGATATAAGGTGGTCCTTATATGCTCTGCTAGGTCCTTAGGATTTTGTATCCTTAATCTTCATTTCGAAAACCCTAGCTTAGCCCCATTACAACCTGTTTTAAGTGCTGACTTGATCCTTGAGATGGGCTGTCTTTGGTTAGTGGAGTCAGGTACGCAGTCGAGCTTATGGTTTAGGTCCATTTGTGCACTTAGTCATTTCATGAGGTCTTTAATAATTCTTCACCAAAATGCATTTATTGATGAAATATGCAAGCTGTTTGTTGCCTTACAATTTATTCTCTTGCATATACTTGAGAGTGAAGCTTTTAAGCATAGCCATTTCTGAGAGAAAAATCGAGAGTATGCCCTGTGAGTTTGGATTGGACTTGTTCGAAACATGCTATCATTCACTGTATAACTTAAGTTCTCCATATCTTGCTTAGTCATATGAATGTCACAGGTTTATTAACCATGGAATTATCTATGCAATTTTGATTAAGTGTTTAACGTGAAAGCCATGAGTTTGGAGTCTCTGAGACAACAGTTAGGGGAAGTAGAGTCATTTACTTGTTTTTTTTGTTGAGTCGTTGTTTTGTTTTGTATTTTTGTTTTGCTAAGGGACTAGCAAAAGCTAAGTGTGGGGTAGTTGATAGGAGCAAAAAAGTGTGACGATATTATTAATTATGTGCCTCATTTTAGCCTTATTTCTCCCTTAGTTTAGTGTTTTGAGTCATTAAGTCATTTTGAAAGTCTTGTTGAGTGTTTGGAGTGAAATAGGCGGAAAAAGTAAAATTCATGAAAAATCCTAGCTGGATCAGGATTCCTAACTGTCAACTATTTTTGCGGTCTTTACATTTTAATTTCCCTTTATTTTCTCTAGAAAATTCTGATATTCTCCTGCTTGTTGTAGGAAACGTTGCCTGGTTGAACTCTTGGAAACAGCAATGATGGAGTCATAAAATAAAGCATTAAGATATTTGACCAAGCAATGAAGAAGGGAAATAAAGGAGAAAAGATGTTTTCAGTTGAGGAATAAAAGAAAAAGATGTTTCAGCTGGAAAATAAATAAGAGAAAGACGTTTTCAGTTGGGGAATAAAGGAGAAAAGACGTTTTCAGTTGAGGAATAAAAGAAAAAGATGTTTCAGCTGGAAAAATAAATAAGAGAAAGATGTTTCAGCTTGGAAATTAAAGGAATTGCCCCATTATGAGAGGAGTTAAGGCCATAAAGAAGACGTTTCAGTTGGGAAAGCCAACCAATGCTCCCCTATAAATAGGCAACGTCCAGAACTGAATTTGCATCACTTCCCAGCCAAGATCATTCCAAGACTACCCAATTCACTCCTCAAACCTCCATATCTTACAAGACCGTGACCACCATCCATCCATCAATCTACAAAGCTCTAAGGCGCTGAGTCAAGGACGCTCCACCACCATAGTAGAGACAAGTTCATCACCTTGTTGCTAAGCCGCTGAGGAAAGCTTCAAAGTGTAACTATGACTCTACTTATAATTTTTGTTTCGGTTTTGTGTGTTTCAATTTGTGAGTTGTGTAATTGGAGACATGAAATTTTCAGAATATTTTTATTAATATTTTTGAGATTTTCAGTTTATTATTGAGTTAATTTCGAGAATTCTTTTATGATGCATGTTACAATCTTGTGCCCTTTTATGTGTTTTGGTAATTTTCAGAGTTAGATTCATAAGTTTGCATGCTAGAATAACGGTGAGAGTTCTTGTGTGTTTTCTTAATTTGCCAAGAGTAATTGTTATTTGTTAAGGCGCTGAGTTAAACAAGTAGCAATTAGTTCTAAAAAGTGGTAAAAACTATGTTCAATGGTTAAACGATTCTGGAAATTACGTGTTAAATTCTATGTGTAATGGTTAATTTGCACGTGTGAGTTGATTCGAGGGTTAGATAATACTACTAGTTAAGAGAATTACGCTGAGTGTTTTCAAAAATTAGTAGTATTAGGCTTGGTAAGGACTTTTCCGATCCAAGCCTACATTAGAATGAATCAGATAAGTGGATTGATCCGCTGAGGCTTTTCATTTAGGCTCTTATCTAGGCATTTAAGATGGGCACATTTTTGTATCATGTTGAAATGAATTTTCTGTTTTTACACTTAGTAATTTCCGAGTGGTATTGGTCTAGGTTAGGGAAGTCGATCATTGTATATAGTTTTATTTGCTTTGTTTTAATTTTTAGTAGATTAGAAACCAAATTCCAAAACCCCCATTTTATTCTTTTATTTGTTAATTGACCTTTTTGTGTAGGTGTACCCTACAATCCCCGGACTGAACGATCCCTGCTTATCCTATACTGACAACTACATTTTGCAGGGTTAAATTGTGAGGCTATTTCAGCCGCATCAGCCGACTCAAAACATAATGGCTGCATGTAACTTTGATATGCAATTCATATTTGCATGTGCAGGTTGGGAAGGTACTGCACATGATACAAGGATTTTCTTATCTGCCATACGGAATCCTAAGTGGAATTTTCCCAAGCCTCCTAGTGGTAATAATTTTTTTTTCAATACTTTTTTACTATTTGTTCAAATTCAAGTTCTAATTCAATATTGCATCTTAATATGTTAAATACTTTTTATATTTTACAGGAAAATATTATTTAGTTGATGCAGGATACCCCCGAAATGAAAGGGTACCTGGGACCATATAAAAATAACACATATCATCTTCCAGATTTTCGTAGGGGTGGTGGCTCGACAGGCCCTAAGGAGGTATTCAACTACGTGTACTCTTCTCTTAGAAGGCGTCATTGAACGCACTTTTGGAGTCTGGAAGAAAAAGTGGAAGATTTTAAGGGATATGCCTAACTATCCGTTTGACAAGCAAGTCATGAAGATAAACATTGCAACCATGGCACTTCATAACTACATAAGGAGACATGCTGAAAACGATAAACATTTTGATAAAATGGGAGCGAGAATAGCACTATAGCTTATGAGACCACTGATATAGAGGATGATACACAAGGAGATCATTGTAGTCGTCATGATGTCGGTGCACAAGAAATGGAAGTATTAAGAAATAATATAGCCACAAGTTTAATGAATGCAATGTAGACCTTGGGCTCTAGCTATTTGGTTTTTAATTCTTTTTTTTTTCCTAGTTCAGATAGATATTAATTTGATTCTAAAGTTTAGTGATATTCAGATATTTTTTTTATGATCTACTATGTATTATTATTGTAGTTTTTTATTTGTTAAAATAATTATTTAAGTTTTGGAGGGAAAATAAAAATAAATGCACATGATCAATTTGTTAAGGAGTGAAACAAAGAAAAAAAAATCATGTCCTTTATGGTCAATAAATATATCTACAACACTTTTACTTAGAATTTACCAAACACTCTGAAGTTGTTTTATGTACTAGTGATATTCAACTTTTTTTTTTTTATGATCTACTATATATTATTATTGTAGTTTTTTATTTTTTAAAATAATTATTTAAGTTTTGGAGGGAAAATAAAAATAAATGCACATTATCAATTTGTTAAGGAGTGAAACAAAGGAAAAAAATCATGTCCTTTATGGTCAGTAAACATATCTACAACACTTTTACTTAGAATTTACCAAACTCTGAAATTGTTTTATATACTGACAGCACTTTTAAAAGTATTGTTTACCAAACACGAAATTCTTTTGATTCACAGCTGATTATTCTTACAATACAGCAGTAGCAGTTTTTGTTAAAAGTAACAACAATCCCAAACTACGCCTGAGATGGCTGATGTTGAGATCACAATCTCAGTTGTGTCTTTGGTTGCTGAGAGAATGAATAGAGTTCTAGACAGTTTTTTTTCGAGGGGTTGAGTTTTAGACCGAGTTAATATCACGAAGAGGGGTTTTGTGTTATATCCAAAGAGCAAGACTTGAAATAATTAAAGTCAAACTCACCTTATTCAGACAACAAAATTGTGTTGTTTGAATATCACCCTATTGACTAGTTAGCTATAGGATTCAAACACTTGAGAGGGAAAGACTTAAACTTCTTGGAGGGAATTCTAAAATTTTTATTAGGGTTCAATATAGAAAATCTCCATATATTAAAACAAAATATAACTGTTGTTTGAATCTGACCATATTTTCAAAAAGTTCAAAGTATAGTTTCTCTGTGTATTGAGACAACACATTTAATTTATCTGTCGTTTGAAAAAATTAGACGACAGAAAATTAGCTTTCTGTCGTCTGATAGCTTTTTTGGCATAATGGTATTTTGTTGTATCACTCTGTAACTTTTACTCATCTAATATCAATTGCAGTGAATTCTGACAAACTTAAGAGATTATTTACACACAACCCTACTGCAAAAAATGTTATCATTTTGTAATAAGGCAGTACATGTTGGTTTTTGGTACGTTTGATAGACCATTGACATTAAATGGAGTCTACCTTAATATGGTGGGGTGACTTAGTGTTGTCCATTTTGCACCCATTGTAACATTGTATCACAGGCCTAGGTACTACTAATCCATCATCATTGACTGAATCAACAGGAAAGGGTTGAGGAGAAAGAGGGAATTCCTCTAGTGCAACAAAGGTACTTGTTTCTCTTTCTTCTCATATTCAATCTATCTAAAGTAATAAGTTACTTGAACTTGAGTTATGTCTGGTTTTGTAAGTGTGCATTACATGTTAATAAATTGAACTTTTAGTTTAGTTGTTTTTCATGCCTTTTATCATCCATGCAAATATTACATTGTTTATGCTTTGCTAGCTACCTGTGGAGTTTCTATGAATTGAAAAAGAAGAAAAATGATTAATCTGTTCCATACTTTGGGCTTTTGTTTCAAATGAGGCCGTGAGTAATGCACTGGTTAGTGTTTGGTTATCTTTCACCACTATTGAAAATTGTATCAGCATTGACTCATTCTTTACTTGCGAAAGGCTATCATGGTTTTTCATAGAACTTAGATTTGTTCAGTGGCCAAGATTATCTTGTCCACTGAAGGTTGGTCGAATTATGGTTGACTATTCTGTTGGAGTTCCCTCCTCAATTAAAACTCCTATTAGTTAGATGTTTGGTCTGTCACAAAGTCGAACTTAGACTCTATGTCTTGGAGAAAAGAAAAGAAGACGTTTCAGTTTTCCTTAGAGCTGAGAAGAGTGCAGCTGGCATTGGAAACAACAATAGTTATTGTTTCCTGGTGATCCCTTCATATTCTCTAGAAGGAGCTGGAGAGAAAGAAGAGGTAGATATATCTTGATATCTCTGTTTTGTGAAGCAGAGTGGCAAGTCTGTGTAAGGAGAGAAAAGAGAGAAACCAATCCTTCTTGTACATCCTATTGTGAGTGTTAACCAAGAGTGATTCTTGAGAGTTATTCCTCTAGTGATCTATAGAAATTGGAGATTGTAATCTGATAGGAGCATTTTAATGCGACGTTTTACTTGCTTTTCCCTACATTTTCTGCGTTATTTCCTTAATAAAACTCTGTCTAGGAAAGTTTCCATTCTTTGATTTGGAAAGTTCCTATTTGTAGAAAGTTTCTATTTTTGTAGTTTCTATTTATCATTTTTAGTAAGTTTCCATTTTCGGTAGTTTCTATTTTTCATTTTTAGAAAGTTTCCCATTTTTAGTTTAGGAAAGTTGCCATTTTTCATTTTAGGAAAGTTTCTATTTTTCTTACTAGTTTCTATTTTCAGGACCTCCGAGCTAAAAAGTGGAAATGAACTCACAAATGGAAAGAGGAGCTTGCGAAAGTCAAGGGGAGCAAAAATGAGAAACAATGAGCCACAGAAATGAGCAGAAATGAAGAAAAGAAGTTTTCCTGGTCCAACCAGGAAACCCTGCGGAAAGGAGGAAAGCCCGCCTATGAAGTTTCCAACGTTACTGTGAAAAAGAAATGGAAAAATAAAGTATTGTGACGTTGGAAGATGACAAGGCTTGAATGAGAAGCAACAAGGCCCAAGAACTCTCAAGAATGAAGTGGATTTTCGGCAAATGGATAAAAGGCCCATGAAGCCCATACATTTAGGGTTTATGACGCAAGAATAAACCCTAGATATCATTGTTGCCGTTCAAAGCCAAGAGAAAAACAAGGAAAGTGGCGTGAAAATCAGAATTATATATGGAGATTTTCTAGGGAGATTTTCTAGGGCTATTTTTATGGAAAGAAAATACTTGGAAATAAACCCTAGAAGGATTGCCGTGAAGAATGAAGAGGAAAACAAGGGAGGCAACGTGAAACCCTAGCAAAATGACGCCAAAAGATATTCCCTAGAGATTTTTAAGGAAAGAGAAAAAGGTGGAGACCAAGAAAAGCTCAAAAGAAGTCTAGATACATTCCTACATTCCCTAAAGAGTTTTGGCCGAATTTGGAAGCATAAAATCAGAAATTATCTCTTTATTTCGGCAAGAATTATTTAGGGAATTAATATTGGAATTTTGTGATTGGTTGAACCACCTCATAGGGCTTATGTGGCAAGAAATCATTGGAGGAAATTATGTGGAGGAAGCAAGCTATTGCCGTGAGTTTCTCTAGGGTTTTGGACGGCTTGGAGACCTAGGGGCCGTCCCCTATATATTCTCACACATTCTCAACGTGAAGTGGTTCCTCTCCTTTACATTCTACACTTTAAAAAAAATCAGAAACTCTCTCTAGCCTAGCCGTGCTCATCTCCATCCTCTAGGGCAACCACGAAGTGCAAGCAAGGCCAAGGAAGAAGAAGACAAGCCGTGCACTACCTCCATCACCATCCTTGAAGATTGCTTTCGAAATTCAAGAGACCATTCATCACTTCATTCATCTCATCTTCATCACGGTGTAATCCGATTCTCCTTGTAACCTTTGCTTTGTAATTTTCGTTGGTTATGCCTTAGTTGACACATATGTTTGAACAATTGTTGATTTCTGAAATTTTATGATTAATTGTTAATTTTCAGATTCATATATTGCGATTTATGGTTGCTTTTGTGTGAGTGTTTGATTAAATTTGCATGATAGAAATCTTTTGTATGATAATCTTGAATGGTTCGAAACATTTAGGGTTTTTATGTGAATGTTGCTACGAATTTGAGAAACATGGATCAACTTTTTGGTTTTGTGTTCTTGAATCAATAAGTAGTAAAGGTTTTGTGCAAAAACCGACTTTAATCAAAGAAGATTGCAATTAGGTGAACTTTTTCATACTAAGTTGCACATTTGAGTTGATAGCCTTTCTAGGTGCTTATTGCGTTAAACATGTATGATTGACTAGCTTTCTAGGGCTTGAATGCATGTTTGATAGGATTAGTCTATTTGCTTTCACTTAGATTAATTAGCATTGAAAGTAAAATATGGGGAATTGTTTGCTTTTAACGTTTCACATGATCAACTCCTCTTGCATGACCTTAATGAACAATGTTAGAACTTGAATCGATTTAATCATATGTTTTGGTTTTGATCTTTGTTCTCACATTCCATTTGTATTTTTATGTTTTCGCATTTTAATTATTGTGTTAACTTAGTTTTTATTTTCGAAAAAGAAAACCAAAAACAAAATCCCCCCTATTTTCGTAAATAATGTTTATAATTGTAAATACCTTTGTGAATATTATACTTTGTTGTAATTTTAATTGTTTGTTTGTCCTACATTGACAGGTGTACCCTCAATCCCCGGAATAGAACGATCCCTATTTACTTTATACTACTAATGACATTTCAGGGTTAAATTATGCGCTTGCTTTCGAGCGCATCAATTTTTGGCGCCGTTGCCGGGGATTGAAAAATCATTTGTCATATTGTGAATATGTGTTTTGTTTTTATTGTGTTCGAAAAAAAAAAAAATTTACTTGGTAATTATTTGTAATTGTCGAAATTTAGTTACTTAATTAATTAGGATGTTATTTATATTGTTGAACACGAGTTTAATTGTGAGTTGTAAATTAAAGAAGGAATAGGTGAAGTCGTGTTTATTAATATTGGCCTAAACCCCTTATTGGTACCTAGTCCAGGTCCCTTAAGGTTGAGGGCGGCCTTTATTAACATTCATTGAACTGTCTTCACACTTAGGACCTTTTTCATCCAAGTAAGTATAGCCTATGTGGGATGGTGTCTAGGAAGGGGACAACGCTCATGACAGGTTCTTGAATCCAGAAGTGCATGCAAATGGGCCTAAACCACATTGTGGGAGTTGCTCATGCCAAAGTGGATTCTACCTCTCGTGGTCGCCCTCCCCTACCTGGCCATTTCAGTAAGGTTGCCCAAAGGATGTAGGAGGGACTTTGTGTCTAGACGAATATACTTGGGCCGCACGTCCTCTTGATTTACCGCTTGGAATTGAATTTGAAATCAATGATATATATAACAAATGAAAATATTGTGATTCACTAAGGTATATTGGATTAAACATAGTCTTGAAAAGGGTAGCTGTTTCAGTCCCATTGCACATCGAGACTCCCTGTTCCCGTACCTAAGTGTTGAAAATAACTGTAAAGAAAAGAAAAAAAGAAAAAAAAAATAGAAAGATTTGTAAGTATTTTCGTACCAAAAAAAAAAAAAAAAATTTGTGACGTTTTGTTTGTTCTTGTTTGAAAGTATTGTACAAATTGTGTCTAATCTTGTAAAGAAAAGAAAAGAATTAATTGTAAATATTGTTAAGTTCTTAATTGTTATAAGTGTGCAAAATCGTATGAGTAGATAAGGGCCCTTTTGTTAATATTGGCCTTAACCCTTCATTAGTGCCTTTCTAAGGTCTTTTGAAGTTGAGGGCGGCTTTTATTAACATTTGGAGAACTGTCTAACACATGAGTTCTTTCCAAGCTGAGTAAGGGGCATATAGGTGGTGTCTTAGGTTGAGACCCTAGGTGATGGGTTCAAATTGGATCTCAGAGATACTATAGACCGTGCGTAAACCACATTGTGGGAGTAGCTAATAGGGGCCTAAACCTCAATGAGGGAGTAGCCTCCGTAGTGTCACCAAAATGAGTCCTCCCTCTCACTTACCTCTTAATCTGGCCATCTAGCCTTCTGAAACAAAGGAAAGCAACTTATGTCTAGGCGACTATCCCTAGATCGTATCTCACCAATAGTAGTGGTTTCTATTGGGCTCGACTTACAACTTGTAATCAACTGAGATATTAACTTTATTTGTAAAGATAATAATACACTTGAACATAACCTCCACTTGTAAATTGTGTTGTTTTGTATATTTTATACTTGTATAAACTTCTTACGTGGTTTATTTGTGAAAAGATTGTGGATAGTTTGTAATTTATACTCTATTTATACTTGTACAAATCATAAATAGTAAATTCGTGAATAGGAACTTGTGAATAGTGACTCGTGAATAGTAAAGTTGATGTATAAATCACTAATTTGTAATTAACTCACTTTATACTTTGCTAACTTCTTTGAATTTTGATGATGTTCAGGATTCCTATGAATGACCGAGCCTTTTAGACCCTCCACAATAAAGGAAATTGAAGCAAGGCTCGCTCGTTTGAAGAATCCTTCACTTCTTGAGTACACACGCCCCTCCCCTTCGACATACAAGGAATACACAGTTAACGATCAAGGGAGGAGGCTGTTTCCTTCTGAGGGGTCCGTATCACCTTCGATTTCGCCTAACTTACCATCACCACAAATCACCCCACCTATTTCACCTTCACCACCGCTTTCACCACCACCTGAAGAAGTCCAAGAAGAGAGAATGGCATCTATTAGGGAACTCTCTACAGCAGCTGTCCAAGGAGGACCCCCTACAGGCATAGTATACCCTGCCCCTGCAGCAGGAAGACAGGCAGAGTTTGAGCTTAAGAGTGGATTGTTGCACAAGCTCCCTATTTTCCATGGACTTAATATGGAGGATGCTAACAAGCATATACGAGAATTTCAGTCTGTGTGTGCAAACATGCAACCACAAGGAGCTGATGAAAACATTCTGAAGATGAAGGCATTTCCATTCTCCTTAGCTAACAGAGCCAAAGATTGGCTATATGAGATTCCTGCTGGACGTATCACTTCATGGGAAACAATGAGGAAGGCCTTCTTGGAAAAATACTTCCCAGCTTCAAAGGTCATCACACTCAGGAAGAAGATCAGTGGAATTGAGCAAGCCCATGATGAGTCCTATGGTGCCTACTATGAGAGGTTCAATTCCTTACTTGCACAATGCCCTCAACATCAGATGAAGGATGAGACCCTACTTACATGTTTTTACGAAGGACTCTTACCCTTGGAAAGGCAAATGCTTGATGCTGCAGCTGGAGGAGCTTTTGTGGATAAGTCACCTGCGGTTGGGAAGGAACTTATAGCTAATCGTGCCCTAAACTCTCAACAATATGAGGGGGTAGGACACTCTACTCGTAGGGTGCATGAGATGAGCAAGAATACTGCCATTGAAGACCAACTGAATAAGCTTACCCTCCTCATGAACCAAGTGGTAAGTTCCAAGGGACCAAGTGCAACAATAGCTTGTGGGGTATGCTCTATGCAAGGGCATGTTACAGATCAGTGCCCCCAACTTAATGAAAATGGAGGATGGGAATCTGCTAATGCTATTGGAGGATACCAAGGAGGATATCAAGGAGGACCTCAACGTCCTAGGCATGACCCTTATTCAAATACTTACAACCCAGGATGGAGGGACCATCCCAACTTCAAGTGGACCAACAATGAGAACGTTCAGAATCCTCTTGGTGGGAACTTCCAACGTCCACAAGGGCCTTCATTCCAAGGGTCATCTTTTCAAAGGCCTTACATGCCTCCTCCTCAACAGAACTCAGGACCTTCAATGTCTCACTATGACAAAATGTTGGAGGCCTTGACTAGTTCTACCCAAGCCTTGACAAACTCTACACAGGCTTTGATTCAAGGACAACAGACCCACACCAAGGACATTGCAGAGCTCAAGAAGCAAATGGGTCAAGTTGTGGATTTCATGAGCAAGATCCACGAAACTGGCAAACTCCCTAGTAATACAATACCTAACCCTAATGTGGAGAATGCATCAGTTGTGACTACAAGGAGTGGAAGACCATTTGTGGATCAACCGAAGCAACCCAAGAAGGCTCAAGTGAGCATAGAGATTGAGGAAGACCAAGAACCCACCAAGTTGGGTATTGAGAAGGACCCTGAAACGTCCAAGGAAGAGACAAAGGCGTCCTCACCATTAAAGGCCAAACCGGAAGTATCAGGTAGTAATTCTAACTTATCAAATTCGGTTATTGCTAATCCTTCTTCTTCTTGCATGCCCTTCCCACGCAGGTTCGCCCAATCTAAGAAGGATGAAAGTGACCAAGCTATCTTGGAAACTTTCAAGAAGGTGCAAGTAAACTTACCCCTCCTAGAGGCCATCAGGCAAGTCCCTAAGTATGCCAAGTTCCTCAAAGAGCTTTGCACTACTAGGAGGGTAAACCGTGAAAATGAGGTGGTAAAGGTAAGTGAGAACGTCTCTGCCTTGATTCAGAGGAAGATTCCTCCAAAGTGTAAGGATCCTGGAAGCTTTACTATTCCTTGTACTATTGGTAACTCTAGATTTAAGAATGCCATGCTAGACCTAGGTGCATCTGTTAATGTTATGCCCTACTCTGTCTATGAAACCCTAGGTCTAGGGGAACTTAAGTCTGACAACGTTATCATTCAGTTAGCTGACAGATCCAATGCATACCCTAGAGGTTTGTTGGAAGATGTTCTTGTACAGGTTAACCATCTTATCTTTCCAGCTGATTTCTATGTGTTGGAAATGGAGGACTCCCCTGTAAGTTCCACTCCATTGCTTTTGGGACGTCCTTTCTTAAGGACAGCTAGGACGAAGATTGATGTGTACGCAGGCTCCCTCACAATGGAGTTTGATGGTGATGTTATAGGCTTCAACATTTTTGAAGCCATGAGGTATCCTCTTGATGAGAGTGATTGTTTTTCTATTGACATTCTGGATGATCTTGCACAGAAAATGTTTGATGTCATGAATGAGGATGCCCTAGCCACAACACTTGCACAAGGAGTAGGTTATACAAAAAGTGGCGTCACCATCTCAGAGGACAAGTTGAAAGACACTTGTGAGGAGAAAATCATTGAAAACGTCTCCTTCCTTGAGGCATCACCCTATATAGGTAAGTCTATCTCTCCCTTGTCCATTCAGTTATCTGCTAACAAAACTTTACCTTCAGTGGTCCAGGCCCCAGAACTTGAGCTAAAACCTCTTCCAGACCATTTGAAGTATGTCTACTTAGGGGACAAGGAGACCTTACCAGTGATTGTGTCCTCTGCACTGACGATTCCACAAGAAGAGAAGTTGGTGGAAATGCTAAAGCAACACAAGACCGCCATAGGATGGACATTGGCGGATATCAAGGGAATCAGCCCTACAACTTGCGTCCACAGGATACTTCTAGAGGAGGGGTCTAAACCCACTAGAGAGGCTCAACGTCGTCTCAACCCTCCAATGATGGAAGTAGTGAAGAAGGAGGTTATCAAACTCCTTGATTGTGGGGTAATCTACCCCATTTCAGACTCCAAGTGGGTCTCTCCAGTTCAGGTCGTGCCCAAGAAATCTGGGATCACTGTAGTGAAGAATGCTGATAACGAACTGGTGCCTCAAAGGACAGTCACAGGCCATAGAGTTTGCATTGACTATAGGAGGCTCAACGCAACTACAAGGAAAGACCACTTTCCTCTGCCATTCATTGATCAGATGCTTGAGCGCCTAGCTGGACATGACTACTACTGCTTCCTGGATGGATACTCTGGTTACAACCAGATTGCAATTGCAAATGAAGATCAAGAAAAGACAACCTTCACTTGCCCCTTTGGAACGTTTGCTTATAGACGTATGCCCTTCGGACTTTGCAACGCTCCAGGTACTTTTCAGAGATGTATGGTGAGTATCTTTTCAGATTATATTGAGAAAATCATAGAGGTATTCATGGATGACTTTTCAGTTTTTGGAAAGAATTTTGATGATTGTCTTAGTAATCTGGAGATAATTCTGAAACGTTGCATGGAAACTAACCTTGTACTTAATTGGGAAAAATGCCATTTTATGGTTAAGCAAGGAATAGTTCTAGGACATATTGTCTCTGCTAGGGGTATAGAGGTTGATAAAGCCAAGGTTGATATTGTGCGTCACTTACCCTCTCCCACTTCTGTGAGAGAGATTCGTTCTTTCCTTGGCCATGCAGGTTTTTACAGGAGGTTCATCAAGGACTTCTCCAAAATTTCGAGACCCTTATGTCAACTACTCCAGAAGGATGTGCCATTTCACTTTGACAAGGAGTGTCAAGAAGCTTTTGACAAGCTTAAGGAGTTGTTGACATCTGCCCCCATCATGTTACCTCCAGACTGGTCCTTGCCCTTTGAGTTGATGTGTGATGCCTCTGACTATGCAGTTGGAGCTGTTTTAGGGCAAAGGAAGGACAAGCTACCCTATGCCATCTACTACGCCTCAAGGACTCTCAATGATGCACAAATGAACTATTCAACCACAGAGAAAGAGCTCCTTGCAGTTGTCTTTGCCCTTGAGAAGTTTCGCTCTTACTTACTTGGTACCAAAGTTACTATCTTTACTGACCATGCAGCCTTGAAATACTTGATGACCAAGAAGGAGGCGAAACCAAGGCTCATCAGATGGATCCTACTCTTGCAAGAATTTGACGTGGAAATCAAGGATAAGAAGGGTAGTGAAAACGTGGTAGCTGACCACTTGAGTCGCTTGGTGCATGCAGAAGATCATCTCCCTCTGGTGGAGACATTTCCAGATGAGCAACTCTTTGGACTTCAGGTAAGTGAACCATGGTATGCAGATATTGTGAACTATATTGTGTCTAGGAAGATTCCTGATACCATGTCACGTGCTCATAGAGATAGGCTTAAGAAAACTATTAAGCAATATGTTTGGGATGAACCTTATCTGTGGAAATATTGTTCTGATCAATTGATTAGAAGATGTGTGCCTGAACATGAACATAATGCTATACTTTCGTTTTGCCACTCTAAAGCTTGTGGGGGTCACTTTGGGTCAAAGAAAACTGCAAGTAAGATATAGAGAAACCCACAAGATGATGGGAAAGGTCCTAAAGCGACACCAGTTTATATATATCTTACTTGCAGTGGACTATGTTTCCAAATGGGTGGAAGCAAAGGCCACTAGAGCTAATGACTCTAAGGTTGTTGCAGATTTTATCAAGTCTAACATCTTTAGCAGGTTTGGAATGCCTAGAGTTCTCATTAGTGATGGTGGATCCCATTTTTGCAATAGGACGATTGAGGCTCTCTTGAAGAAATATGATGTGACACATAAGGTTTCTACACCTTATCATCCCCAAACTAGTGGGCAAGCTGAGGTCTCTAACCGTCAGATTAAGGGCATATTGGAGAAAACTGTGAACCCTAGCAGGAAAGACTAGTCCTTGCGTTTAGAGGATGCTTTGTGGGCTTACAGAACTGCATACAAAACTCCCATAGGTATGTCACCATATTGAATTGTCTATGGCAAACCTTGCCATTTACCTGTGGAGTTAGAGCATAGAGCTTGGTGGGCTGTGAAGCAGTTCAACATGGATATTGATGCAGCTGGGCTTCATAGGAAGTTGCAATTGCAAGAGTTAGAGGAGATTAGGAATGATGCCTTCGAAAGTGCTAAGATTTACAAAGATAAGACTAAGGCATTCCATGATAAAATGATTCGAAGAAAGACTTTTGTTGTGGGCCAAAAAGTTCTTCTCTTCCATTCTCGTCTCAAACTCTTCCCAAGTAAGCTTCGTTCTCGTTGGATTGGGCCTTTTGTTATCACTCATGTGTTTCCTCATGGAGCTGTGCAGATAAAGAGTGAACAAACAGGTAATGAGTTCAAGGTGAATGGACATCGCTTGAAGCCTTACTATGAGGCATTTGTGGAACATGAAGTGGAGGTTGTACCCCTCCAAAACGTTCCAAACCCTGAGGATTAAATGGAGGTACAAGTCTAGGCTGAAAGACTATAAACATTAAGCGCTGCTTGGGAGGCAACCCAATTCAGAAGTAGCTGTGGAGGAGTCGTCAACGCAGATTTGTTTTATCTCTCCCTTTCACTTCTCGAATTGTTTTATTTTAATAGTCATTATTTTCGTAAATTCCATCCTTATATGCTTAAGTGTTTCATTGCATGCTTTTTCTTGATTACATTGAGGACAATGCAATATTTAAGTGTGGGGGAAGGGATTTACACTTTTATCTTAAGTCATATATTGAAAAATACAAAAAAAAATTGAAAAATGTCAAAAATTTAAAAATTTTCGTTGCTTTTGTTTTAGTAATGAGTCTTAGGATGCCCTTTTCAACTGTCTAGGATGATTCTATATCTCTGAAATCATGATTAAAAGAGGATCACAAAATTGAGATGATTTTTAAACATAGTATTCTTTGGTTAATTGAGATATATGAAAAATATGTGCCTTGTAGTGGATATGGATTTAGTGACTTTGGTACAGAAAATATGAGCATGTTAAGATGAGTTTTGATTCATAAAAACTCATGTGAGATATTTGACGCCATATCCCTTTTTCTTGGAGTGAAATGAAAAATATATTCTTATTTTCTTGGCGATGTTTTGATGATCTCATTATTCTTTCATCTTGATTGACTACTTGCCATAGATTAAGTTTGATGGACTAGAGAATGCTAGAATTCACTCTTGTGCTTGTTGAAACGTTATATCTATACATGGCCCTGATTCTGGAAGGGATAGAGGCAACCTAGGAATTACCACCATTGCCAAATGAACTTGTGTCCCCAATTGTGCCCGTCGTGGGACTCCCCTAGATAAGCCCCTTTGAGCCTACATTAAGCATTTTCATTCATCACCCTTAAAATCCTTAACCCTGAACCTTAGTATAGCTACACTTCTACCCTTTGTTCTAAGAACTTAGTGGAGCTATCTTTTGAGACTTACTACTTGAGGGTTTGGTGCTAAGGATGGAAATTGAGAAGAGGTGAAAGTTCAAGTGTGGGGGTAGACTTGTCCATAATTAAAAAAAAAAAAAAAATATGTAAAGCCGTGAAAAATAAAAAGAAAAGAAAATTGTGTACGGCATAAAAAGAAAAGAAAAGAAAGAAATATTTATGGATTTTAGTCCCCCATACTTAGTGATTTTGGAATCTGCTTTGAAATGAAGGCTCACTAAAGAAAAATTTGGCCTTTGTCCATTCACTATAGTTCAGGGGAAGTTTACAATGAAGATTGGGCCCAACATGAAGACATTAGGCCCCTTTTATGTTACCTCTAGGGAAAGTGACGTTTTTGCAATGCCTTGGTGGATTTCTTGAGGTCTCTACATCTACATATGCTCTGCTAGGTTTTTAGGACACTTTGATAAATCCTTACCTTTCATTTCTTTAAACCTTGAGCCTTAACCCATTACAACCCTTGAGAAGACCTTCTTGATCCTTAAGATGGGACAGCCCTTGATGTGGAGATGAGTTACAAGAGTTGAACCTATGGCTTGGGGCCATCTGTGCAAGTAGTTGGTATCTTTCATGAGATCTTTAAAAGAAAATTATACTTGTGCTTTCGTTTCTTGCATTATGTGATATACTTGCTATCTTTCACATATACTTGAGTGTATAAGCTTTTAAGCATTGCCATCAATTCTGAGAGAAGAAAGAGTGGATATGCCCTGTGAGGATTTGAATCGTACTTGTCTAAAACTTGCTTCACAGAACCCATCACCATTGTTACAACCAAGTCCTACTTGTGTATGTGTAAATTATGTGTTTCAATTAACTCTCGAATGCCTAATATTTGAATTTTGGTTAAGTGCTAATCTTGGTGTTGTGAAAGTAAGAGATTGCTGAGAAAAAAAAGTTGAAGGGCAATAGAGTCATTGTTTTTTGTAGAGTCTTTAATTTCTGTTGAGTCTTAGTGTGATTTTGCTAAGGGACTAGCAAAAGCTAAGTGTGGGGGAATTTGATAGGAGCATTTTAATGCGACGTTTTACTTGCTTTTCCCTACATTTTCTGCGTTATTTCCTTAATAAAACTCTGTCTAGGAAAGTTTCCATTCTTTGATTTGGAAAGTTCCTATTTGTAGAAAGTTTCTATTTTTGTAGTTTCTATTTATCATTTTTAGTAAGTTTCCATTTTCGGTAGTTTCTATTTTTCATTTTTAGAAAGTTTCCCATTTTTAGTTTAGGAAAGTTGCCATTTTTCATTTTAGGAAAGTTTCTATTTTTCTTACTAGTTTCTATTTTCAGGACCTCCGAGCTAAAAAGTGGAAATGAACTCACAAATGGAAAGAGGAGCTTGCGAAAGTCAAGGGGAGCAAAAATGAGAAACAATGAGCCACAGAAATGAGCAGAAATGAAGAAAAGAAGTTTTCCTGGTCCAACCAGGAAACCCTGCGGAAAGGAGGAAAGCCCGCCTATGAAGTTTCCAACGTTACTGTGAAAAAGAAATGGAAAAATAAAGTATTGTGACGTTGGAAGATGACAAGGCTTGAATGAGAAGCAACAAGGCCCAAGAACTCTCAAGAATGAAGTGGATTTTCGGCAAATGGATAAAAGGCCCATGAAGCCCATACATTTAGGGTTTATGACGCAAGAATAAACCCTAGATATCATTGTTGTCGTTCAAAGCCAAGAGAAAAACAAGGAAAGTGGCGTGAAAATCAGAATTATATGTGGAGATTTTCTAGGGAGATTTTCTAGGGCTATTTTTATGGAAAGAAAATACTTGGAAATAAACCCTAGAAGGATTGCCGTGAAGAATGAAGAGGAAAACAAGGGAGGCAACGTGAAACCCTAGCAAAATGACGCCAAAAGATATTCCCTAGAGATTTTTAAGGAAAGAGAAAAAGGTGGAGACCAAGAAAAGCTCAAAAGAAGTCTAGATACATTCCTACATTCCCTAAAGAGTTTTGGCCGAATTTGGAAGCATAAAATCAGAAATTATCTCTTTATTTCGGCAAGAATTATTTAGGGAATTAATATTGGAATTTTGTGATTGGTTGAACCACCTCATAGGGCTTATGTGGCAAGAAATCATTGGAGGAAATTATGTGGAGGAAGCAAGCTATTGCCGTGAGTTTCTCTAGGGTTTTGGACGGCTTGGAGACCTAGGGGCCGTCCCCTATATATTCTCACACATTCTCAACGTGAAGTGGTTCCTCTCCTTTACATTCTACACTTTAAAAAAAATCAGAAACTCTCTCTAGCCTAGCCGTGCTCATCTCCATCCTCTAGGGCAACCACGAAGTGCAAGCAAGGCCAAGGAAGAAGAAGACAAGCCGTGCACTACCTCCATCACCATCCTTGAAGATTGCTTTCGAAATTCAAGAGACCATTCATCACTTCATTCGTCTCATCTTCATCACGGTGTAATCCGATTCTCCTTGTAACCTTTGCTTTGTAATTTTCGTTGGTTATGCCTTAGTTGACACATATGTTTGAACAATTGTTGATTTCTGAAATTTTATGATTAATTGTTAATTTTCAGATTCATATATTGCGATTTATGGTTGCTTTTGTGTGAGTGTTTGATTAAATTTGCATGATAGAAATCTTTTGTATGATAATCTTGAATGGCTCGAAACATTTAGGGTTTTTATGTGAATGTTGCTACGAATTTGAGAAACATGGATCAACTTTTTGGTTTTGTGTTCTTGAATCAATAAGTAGTAAAGGTTTTGTGCAAAAACCGACTTTAATCAAAGAAGATTGCAATTAGGTGAACTTTTTCATACTAAGTTGCACATTTGAGTTGATAGCCTTTCTAGGTGCTTATTGCGTTAAACATGTATGATTGACTAGCTTTCTAGGGCTTGAATGCATGTTTGATAGGATTAGTCTATTTGCTTTCACTTAGATTAATTAGCATTGAAAGTAAAATATGGGGAATTGTTTGCTTTTAACGTTTCACATGATCAACTCCTCTTGCATGACCTTAATGAACAATGTTAGAACTTGAATCGATTTAATCATATGTTTTGGTTTTGATCTTTGTTCTCACATTCCATTTGTATTTTTATGTTTTCGCATTTTAATTATTGTGTTAACTTAGTTTTTATTTTCGAAAAAGAAAACCAAAAACAAAATCCCCCCTATTTTCGTAAATAATGTTTATAATTGTAAATACCTTTGTGAATATTATACTTTGTTGTAATTTTAATTGTTTGTTTGTCCTACATTGACAGGTGTACCCTCAATCCCCGGAATAGAACGATTCCTATTTACTTTATACTACTAATGACATTTCAGGGTTAAATTATGCGCTTGCTTTCGAGCGCATCATAATCCCATTCTATAGTGGAAGTTTTTCGGAGATCGTCCCGTGGTTTTTCCCCCATATTTGAGGGTTTCCACGTTAAAATTGTTGGTGTAGTCCTTGTTGCTATTTTAAGTCTCTCATTTGTTCTGTGCTTGCTATTTCTGAAGCATATGTGGTTTGTGTTTGCTGCATAATCATCTTTTTATCCCAACAAAGTGGTATCAAAGCTGCTAGTTTGTGGGGGTAAATCAAGGATGCCAGCACAATCCGAATGGTTAACTTGAATGGGAGAAATTATACGATTTGGAAGGCAAAGATGGAAGACTTACTCTACTGCAAAGATTTGTCTTCTCCGATCGAAGGTGACAAACCGAATACTATGTCCGATGAAGATTGGAAGAAACTGAATAGGAAATGAATTGGATTTATTCGGTAGTGGCTCAATGACAATGTATTTCATCATGTTTCAAAGGACACTACAACAAGTGAATTATGGAAAAAGCTTGAAAGCTTATATAAAAGGAAGACGACAGCTAACAAAGCCTTTTTTATTGGAAAGCTTGTCAATTTGAAGTACAAGGGAGACACCTCAATCAATGAACATTTGAATGAGATGCAAAGTATCATGAATCAGCTCTTTTTTCCATGACTATGGTCCTTAATGACGAACTGCAAGCCTTGCTCCTTCTTAGTTCACTTCCGAATAGCTAAGAAACTTTCGTTGTTTCACTCAGCAACTCTGCCTGTGATGATGTTGTGTCATTGAGTCAAGTTACTAGCAATTTGCTGAATGAAGAAGTGAGTCCATAGATTCATCATATTCAGAAGCTGTGGTAGTAGAAAGAATGGAAAGAGCTAAGAGCCGGAAGCCGCACCATCATTCTCATGGTCATAAGAGATCAAGAAGCAAATCTAGGCCAAGGAAGGATGTCACGTGTTACCACTGTAATGTGAAAGGTCATTATAGAAGAGAATGCAGAAAATTAAAGAGAGAAAGAAAGAAGGAAGATGACGGAGATATCATCATATTATCCGACTATGAAGAATATCAAGGACTGATCTCCGAATGTGAAAAAGAGTGCCTCAGTCTTGCAAGCAAAAGCATCACTTGGATTGTTGACAACGGAGCCTCCTTCCATGCTACTCCTCACAAAGAAGCTTTCTCATCTTATAGAGTAGGCGATCATGGTCTTGTGAGAATGGGAAACAAAGGCATATCGAAAATAGTGGGAAAAGGTGATGTGATTTTGCAGACCAATGTAGGCTGGAAACTTGTTCTCAAGGATGTACGATATGTACCAGATCTTCGTCTCAACTTAATTTCAGTTGGGAAATTAGATGATGAAGGCTACATGAATTATCTCGGCAATGGAAAATGGAAGCTTACTAAAGGCTCCATTGTGATAACAAGAGGCAACAAATGCTGCACACTTTACAAAATGTAAGCTCAATTATTCAGGGGGGAGCTGAACATCATAGAGAATGAAAGTTTCACAGAATTATGGCATAAACTACTCGGCTATATGTGTGAGAAAGGCTTGCAAAATCTTGCCAAGGAGCTACTTCCTGGAATTAAAGGTACACATTTAAACAAATGTACTCATTGTTTAGCTGGCAAGCAACATAGAGTTTCCTTTCATAAAAATCATAATAGGAAACAAAATATTTTGGACTTGGTTTATTCTGATGTTTGCGATCCTATGAAAGTTAAAACATGGGGTGGTGCTTCTTATTTTGTTACTTTCATAGATGATTACTCAAGAAAGTTTGAGCATATGCTTTGAAGACCAAAGACCAAGTGCTGCCAGTGTTTAAAAGTTTTCATACAATGGTTGAAAGGGAGACAGGAAAGCAACTAAAATGCATTCATACAGACAATGGAGGAGAGTACTGTTGTCCATTCAATGAATATTGTAAAAACCATGGCATTCGACATGAGCAATCAGTTCCAAGAACTCCACAACACAATGGCATTGCAGAGAGAATGAATCGCATCATTGTTGAAAGAATTAGATGCATGTTGTCCCATCTAAATTGTTCAGAAGCTTTTCGGAAGCGATGAGAACGACATGTTACTTAATCAATTTGTCACCATCTCTTCCTTTAAATGATGACATTCCAGAACATATATGGTCTTCAAAGAGTGTGTCTTATGATCACTTGAAAATATTTGGTTGCAGAGCCTTTGTGCATGTTCCTAAAGAAGAGAGATCGAAGCTTGATGATAAGACCAAGCAATGTGAGTTTTTGGTGTATGCAGATGAAAAATTTGGTTACAGATTGTGGGATCCTCTTAACAAAAAGGTAATTCGCAGCCGAGAGGTGGTTTTCTTTGAAGAACAAACAATTGAAGACTTTGAGAAAATCGAAAGGGTTGAACCTTATGTTGATAACCTTATTGATCTAGATCAGATTACTCCTCATATAGTTGAAAATGTTAGTGGGGAAGCTGAGCAAGAAATTGGAGAACTTCCTAATGAAGATCAGAGATGAAGATGAAAATAATTAACAAAATCAAGAGGAACAGCCACCTATTGTTGAACAAGCAGCGGAATTGAGAAGTACTCGAACGCATAAGCCATCTACAAAGTATCCATCTAATGAATATGTTCTTCTCTTAATGAAGGTGAACTTGAGTGCTTTCAAAATGTTGAAAAAGATGTTGATAAAGAAAAATGGTTGAAAGCTATGCAAGAGGAGATGACTTTCTTGCATAAGAATCAAACATATGAATTGGTGGAAAGGGCTGAAGGAAAACGAGTGCTCAAGAACAAGTGGATTTTCAAGCTCAAGACATCTGAAGATTCAGATTCAAGGTACAAAGTGAGGCTGGTTGTTAAAGGCTTTGCTTAAAAGAAAGGTGTTGATTTGATGAGATATTTTCTCTGGTGGTGAAGATGAATTCCATTAGTGTAGTGTTGGGATTGACAGCAAGTATGAACATGGGGATAGAGCAACTAGACGTCAAAACAGCCTTTCTTCATGGTGACTTAGAAGAAGACATCTTCATGGAATAACCAGAGGGATTTGAAGTTGAGGGCAAGGAGCATATGGTCTGTAAATTGAAAAAGAGTCTTTATGGACTCAAACAAGCTCCTCGCCAATGGTACAAAAAATTGGAGTCATTTATGATCGATAATGGATTCAAGAGGACAATCTCAGATCATTGTGTGTTTATTCAAAAATCTTCAGCTCATGATTTTATTATCTTGTTACCTTATGTCGATGACATGTTGGTTGTAGGTCCAAATTTAAGCACAATTGAGGAGTTGAAGAAAAGATTGAATGAATCCTTTGATATGAAGGATTTGGGGCCTGCAAAGAAAATTCTTAGCACGCAGATCATTTGTGATAGAAAGAAAGGTCAGCTATGGTTATCACAAGAAAGTTATGTTGAAAAGGTGCTTGAGAGATTCAACATGGACAAAGCAAAATCTGTAAGTGTTCCTCTTGCTACTTATTTCAAATTGAGTAAGAAACAAAGTCCTTCAAATGCAAAAGAGAAGGAAGAAATAGAGAAGGTTCCCATGCTTTAGCTGTGGAATGTTTAATGCATGCAATGGTTTGTACTTGATAGGATATTGGTTATGCAATAGGTGTTGTGAGCAAGTTTCTTGCGAATTCGGAAAAAGAACATTGTGCAGCAGTTAAATGGATTCTCAAGTATCTTAGAAGCACGTCAAAGTTGTCTTTGTGTTTTGGGAGTGATAAGCCTAAGCTTCAAGGTTTTACTAATGCTGATTTGGCTGGAGACATAGATACAATGAGGTCCACTTCGGGGTATTTATTCACTTTTGCAGGGGGAGCTGTTTCTTGGTAATCCATTATCGATCAGAGTACATTGCTGTTTCTTGGTAAAAATGTGTGGCTCTATCTACCACCGAATCAGAGTACATTGCTGTTGTTGAATGCTACAAAGAGATGTGATGGTTGAGGAGATATTTCCAAGAGCTTGGTTTGCACCAAAGAAAATTTTTCATCTATTGTGATAATCAAAGTGCCATTCATCTCAGCAAGAATCTGAGTTTTCATTCCAAGTCCAAGCATATTGAAATGAGATACCATTGGATTAGAGAAAAATTTGAAAGAAAGATGCTGATGATAGAAAAAGTTGATACTAGTGATAACATGGCTGATATGTTGACAAAGTCTCTTCCTAAAGGCAAGTTTGAGCACTGTTCATTCTTAGCTGGCCTACGTCAATGAAGCTTGAGTCGGGAAGGGGGAGATTGTTTAAGTTCCCTCCTCAATTAAAACTAGTTACATGTTTGGTCTGTCACAAAGTCCAAGTTGGACTCTATGTCTTGGAGAAAAGAAAAGAAGACGTTTCAGTTTTTTTTTTTAGAGCTAAGAAGAGTGCATCTGGCATTGGAAACAAAAATAGTTATCGTTTCCTGGTGATCCCTTCATATTCTCTAGAAGGAGCTGGAGAGAAAGAAGAGGTATATCTTGATATCTATGTTTTGTGAAGCAGAGTGGCAGGTCTGTATAAGGAGAGAAAAGAGAGAAACCAATCCTTCTTGTATAGCCTATTGTGAGTGTTAACCAAGAGTGATTCTTGAGAGTTATTCCTCTAGTGATCTAGAGAAATTGGAGATTGTAATCCCATTCTATAGTGGAAGTTTTTCAGAGATCGTCCCGTGGTTTTTCCCTTCACATTAGAGGGTTTCCACATTAAAATTGTTGGTATCTTTGTTGCTATTTTAATTCTCTCATTTGTTCTGTGCTTGCTAGTTCCGAAGCTTATATGGTTTGTGTTTGCTGCATAATCATCTTATTATCCCAACATATTCCTGTTTGGGACTATGTGCTCAGTATGATTTGAATCTTGGGTACGATGTCATTGGTGTATATACACATTAACTTGACAACTGTTTTGGGATATCACCTGCATTTTTTGTTTAATAGCTTAAGAAGACTTGCTAGAATAAAGTCATATTAATCAGCATTATTGCGGCGTTATTATTCTTGTCTTTGTTAATAGCTTCATGTGTTTATGGTACTGGCCAATTTTCAAGAGATCAGCATCTAATGAGTTTGAAATGTCCGCATGCTGATTTATGTTGGCAAGCAGCTTGGAGATGACAAAACTACAAAAGACTACAACATTGAGGGTGGTTCTGTCCTTCATTTACTGATTGCCTTATGTGGTGGTAGTCTCTAAATTGTATCGTAATATTGTATCTATTGATCAGTTCAGACAAACTCTTTGTGAAGGCTTTATCAAGCCTTTATGAGGCTTTATCAAGCCTTGTGATATGAAGTTGGCCTCAGATGAGGTTACAATTTGGCATATAAGACAGAACATGTAATATCTAAGAGCAAGTTCACCCGTTGGTTCATCAGGTCACCTACTATTCACTGCTTTTTAGTGTTTATTTTCACTCTTTGGGTCACGGGCACAGTTTCTAATAAGACCTGGGTCCCAAGTCAGCTTGCAGGTCACCAGGGTGACATATGGTGACCCAGGGCACGAAATACACTATGCCCGTGACCCAGAGAGTGAAAATACACATAAAAAGTAGTGAATAGTAGGTGATCTGGCGACCCACGGGTGAACTTGCTCTAAGGATGATGAAAGTGATTGGAGATGGTAGCACAGAGAGCAAAAACTACATTCACTATATCAACTTTAGAGACTAAAATTTTTAAAACTACTGTACATGGTCATTTCCTAGAAATCGACCAATACTGCTCAACTTTTATTTGGAAAAGTTGAGTGCGACTTATCCCCTTTTCCCTTTTCCCTTCCACCCAGTTTTCCAGCTGGTTGGAGAAGAGGGGAAAGACTTCAACTCAAGCTGGTCAACGGACAAATCTCATTTGTGAGGAAAGCAAAAAAGTGAAATAAATGATGGATAGAGATGGTGTGAGGCAAGCAAAAACTAAAGCCATCAACTCGCAGTTGAACCTTAGCTGCTGGGAAAAGAAAAGTGTGGTTGTACCGCTAACGTGGAATGCAACATAATACTAAATTAAGTAAATTCCACAAAGATTGTATAGTCAATAAATAAAGAAAAATATATACAGAGAAACATTAGATCCTCCTCAGAGACCTCCGGAGGACCGTGGCCTGAGGCGGTTGCTTCACTTGGCACCCCTTAACCTAGTACTTACTGACTTCAACATGTCTGTTTAGCATGATTTGGATTTTTGGCTGCTTCTATGCTTTCCTTTTTCATTTGTTTGCTTAAGAGGAATTATTCAGTTGTTTGATGACAATTTAGTTTTGGTTTTTATGTCATTCTTCTCATTTTGTGCTTTATTTTCTTTAGTAGAATTTTGTTGTAAGTGAAGAAAAAGAGATTCTTTGGCGCCAGCAACTATTGGTATGCAGGTACCGAATTGTTTTTTGATGGTGCTTGCGATGTAGCCAAAGGTAGAGTGGGATTGGGTGCGGTTGTATTGACTGGTGAAGGGGCCATAATTGGGGCAGTAGCTATACTCATGGACTGTCAGCTTAAACTCGCCTCAACTGAAGCATTGGCTCTGTGGCATGGCTTGAATTATTGTCAGCAGTTGGGTATAAGTCGAGTTCATATTGCAAGCGATGCACTTAATGTTGTAAATGCATTTGGTTGGAAAGGGTTAAACCGGGGTGAAATCACATGTCCCCAATTTGTTCTATCCCTATCATGTCCCCATGTTATGATTAGTTCTCATGGATTAAAAAATAGAACAAAAGATTAAGAAAAAGTTTTTTTAATTCATGAGAACCAATCACAATATGGGGACATGATTGGGATAGAAAAATTGGGACAGGTGATTTCATCCCGGGTTAGACCTCAGTTACATTGGTGGGGTCCTACATGGAGTACGTATGCTGCTTAGTGAATTTGAACTAGTCTCCTAGAAAAATGTTCGAAAGAGACATAACCAGATTGCCCATAAGCTAGCAAGACAAGCTTTGAATATGGTGCAGGCTATGTTTTGCAAGGAAGTAGGGCCTCCATGGCTTCATGAGATTATTGATGTAGTTGAGTAAATTGATGTAGTCAGTAATTTGATAATTAGGAGTTTTCTAGTTGGATGTATTTGGATATTGAATTAATAAAGTTCATCTTTTAATAAAAAATAAATAAAAAGTCCTTACTTTCTTACGTGCAATGCATTCTAGTGAAGAAACAAGCCAACAAGAAATCAACCAAATTAAAGTTATCGATATTGACTTTGTTGTGTGAAACTTCCAAGTCCAGTCAAGCCAACAAGAAACAATATTTCAATGCAAAAGTTTTCTATTGACTTTGTTGTCTGAAAGCAAATTAAAGTTATCGATATGAAAAAAGCAATTAGAGTTCAACACTCATATCGAGACTTTGTTGTGTGATTACGAGAATACGTATTTTTTTCCTCTAAAACAACACTGTTACCAAAAGTAAGGGTAATATTAGGGCTGGCAAATCCTCCCGAGACAAACCAGCCAACCGAGTACCAACCGAACCGAAAATGTTGGTTACCGAAAATGTCGGGTACCGAAGTATTGGTACGGTAGTGCCGAACCGAGAGGAACATAATGGTACGGTACTGGTACTGATTTGAAGATAAATACGGTATACCGTACCGTACCGAACTTATACATAATTAATTAATTACTCATATTTTTTAATTTTTTATTCATCTCCCTTCTTCTTTCCGCACTCTCTATGCTTCCTGTCTCCTCTTTCTTCTTTCTTTTTACTTTTTTATTCTTCTCTCTTTTTCTTTCCTCACTCTCTCTGCTTCTTGTCTCCTCTTTCTTCTTTCTTTTTACTTTTTTATTCTTCTCTCTTTTTCTTTCCTCACTCTCTCTGCTTCTTGTCTCCTCTTTCTTCTTTCTTTTTACTTTTTTATTCTTCTTCTCTCCTCATTCTTCTTTCTTCTTTCTGCTTTCTGGACTTTCTCTCCTCTTTCTTCTTTCTCTGGACTCTCTCTTCTTCTTCTCTCTTTGTTGAGCCTCTCTAACTGTTCAAAGAAACGCCCTCTCTCTCTCTCTCTCTCTCTCTCCGGCTCGGTGATTCTTCAAGCTTGAAGCTTGAAGCTTGGTGATTCTTCAAGCTTGAAGCTTGAAGCTTGGTGATTCTTCAAGCTCCATTTCTGGGTTTTGGATTCAGTGATTCTTCAAGCTCGGTGATTCTTCAACTCTTCACTCTTCCTTCACCACAATCACTCTTCCATCACTGTGTGTGGTATGGAGACTGGAGAGACCCATAACCATGTGGGTCGAAAAGTTCTCAGAAGAAGAAGGGATCGGTGATGTACTGCTGTACTGGTGACTGGTTTGTGGCCCAATGTCAAACTCGGTTACAAGCCTAACCGTACCGAACCGACCGATTAAATCGGTATACCGACTTCTCGGTATACCGGATTTTGTGGCCGGTAGTGGTATAGTTTTTTGCATACCAGTATAAGTTGGTACGGTACATGGTATCAGCTCGTAAGCTTCGGTACCGAACCGAACCCAGCCCTAGGTAATATAACCTTCCAGTCATCTTCCATATCTTTTGAAAGCAATATATTTGGAACGTGTTTTCTTGTCGTCAATTTTAAAGCTCTAGAGGCATAACTTTAATAGTCATGCAACAGCAATAGTTCCACTTTCCAACCGTCTCATTTTTCTTGGAAGTTGCCGATGGATAGAAGGTAGAGGACTTGAAAGTCAAGCCAATCACAGAGATTACGGACTCATTTTCCAATTCCATAACCTTTTAAAAGTCCCCATGCACCAGTCCACAACCATCAACATTCCCAACTATCACTTTCCCACTGAATATTTGTGCCTGCGTCTAAACCTTTGCTTAAAACATGCCAACTCTGTTACTCCATTTCTTCCTTTTCTTATTCACTACCACTATTACTAACCTCATCCCTGCAATTCACAGCAGGTGTATTGAAGTCGAGCAACAATCATTGCTCCATTTCAAGAAAAGTCTTGTATTTGATTCTTCCAAATCCTCCAAGCTTATCACATGGAATTCGAGTACCGACTGCTGTTCTTGGCTTGGTGTAACTTGCAGCACTAATGGGAGTGTTGTTTGTATTGACATCAGTAGCGAGTCTTTCTCATCATTCTCACGCAGCATTGACAATTCCAGCAGTCTGTTCCAAATTCAACATCTTCAGAGCCTCAATTTAGCCTATAACTACTTCAATGGCTCATCAATTCCATCTGCAATCGAAAAGCTTACAGAATTGAGGTATCTGAATTTAAGTCATGCTTATTTTTCTGGTCAGATTCCCATTGAAATTTCACTCTTAATAAGGCTGATAACTCTTGATATCTCTAGAAATGGCTTCGATGTATTTTCGTTACAACTTGAGAACCCAAATTTAAGCATGCTAATTCAGAACCTCACAAAGCTTACAGAGTTATATCTTGATTCAATAGAGATAAAAAGATGGATGAGTGACTGGTGCGAAGCCATATCATCTTCACTACCAAATCTGAGGGTGTTAAGCTTGTCTGATTGTGGTTTTGTAGGCCCTATTTGTGCGTCCCTTGCAAAGCTTCAATCTCTGTCTGAGATTGACTTGTCATTTAACTTGTTCTATGCTCCCGTTCCAAGAGTCTTTGCTAATTTTTCAAACTTGACTTACTTGAGTCTTGGTTCTTCTAACTTGTTCGGAACATTTCCTAGAGAGTTCTTTCAGATACCTTCCCTACAAACCATTGACCTTTCCTTTAATGATCTTTATGGTTCCTTTCCAGAATTTCCAAACAACGGGTCTCTTCGAATGTTATCAAGCATAGATATTTCAAATTGCAGTTTTACTGGATCAGTTCCCAAGTCAATTGAAAACCTCACACAATTGGCTGACCTGGATATATCAGCGAACAGTTTTACTAGTCCCATTAGTTCTATTCACTGGGAAACCCTTGTTAATCTAGAAATCCTCGATTTGAGCAACAATCAACTCTATGGGACTATTCCTTCATCTATTGTTTCTCTTCCCAAACTGGAAACATTAAAATTATCCGACAATCAGTTCTCAGGTCAAGTCCCTGAATTTTCCAGTAACTCTTCGCACTTACTTGACACCCTTGATTTGGAAAACAACAATTTGGAAGGACAAATACCAACATCTATCTTCAATCTTCAAGGGCTTTTGTTTCTCAGTCTTTCTTCAAACAACTTCAATGGCTTCCCTTTTAATGGTCCTCAGGTGCCCAAAGATCTTTTATCGGTTGATCTTTCCCATAATAGCTTGTTGTTTGATTACAATGGCACCAATTCCTCCTTCCTTCAGATTCACCACTTGGTAGTGGCTTCTAACTAGTTGAGAGCATTCCCAGATTTCTTGAGCAATCAGTCCACATTATACAACTTGGACTTTTCAAACAACCAGATTCAAGGCAAGATACCTAATTAGATTTTGAGTCTCAAATCTCTTACTTCCATTGATCTTTCTGGCAACTTCTTGGTGACTCTAGAAGCTCCTCTTCCTAATTCCACTTCTGCTTTATCTTCTCTGGACCTTCATTCCAACAAGCTTCAAGGTATCCATTCCTCATCTTCCTTCCTTCAGCTTGATCACTTGGGATTAGCTTCTAACAAGTTGACAACATTCCCAGACTTCTTGAGAAATCAATCCCATTTAACCAACTTAGACCTCTCAAACAACCAGATTCAAGGACAGATACCCAATTGGATTTGGAGTTTTGATTCTCTTCGAGAAATAAATCTTTCTTGTAACTCATTGGGAAGTTTAGAAGCTCCTCTACTTAATTCTACCTATGTTCTGTCATTGGTTGATCTTCATTCAAACCAGCTTCGGGGACAGATCCCCTTGTTCTTAAGCGGTGAATATATGGATTACTCGAGAAATAATTTCAACTCGAGTATACCGACTGACATTGGTGACTTCATTTCTACTGGGTCTTACCTTTCTCTTTCAAGCAATAACTTTCATGGGGCCATTCCTAAATCAATATGCAATGCAAGGGGTAAGGTTCTTGATCTGTCCAATAATTCCTTGAGTGGAAACATTCCTCAATGCTTGACTCAATTACTTTCGCTTTGGGTCATTGATTTGAGGAGAAACAACCTGAGTGGCACAATTCCTGATAATTTTCTCAAAGGTTGTGAACTAAAAACTCTAGACCTCAGCAACAATCAAATACAAGGCCAATTTCCAAAATCTCTTGTCTACTGCACAAGGTTAGTGGTTTTAAACCTTGGAAACAATAACATAACTGATACTTTTCCATGCTTTTTAATGAGCATATCCACCTTGAGTGTCCTTGCTTTGCGGTCTAACAAGTTTTGTGGAAGCATTGGATGTTCCAAGACCAATGGCATCTGGCCTCTGCTTCAAATAATAGATTTAGCTCACAACAATTTCAGTGGTGATATGCCAGGAAGAATGTTTCTGACATGGCAGGCTATGGTGTCTAATGATGAATCTCCAACTAATCTTGGATTCTCTTATAGACCGATCAACTCTCTTATAAAAGAAGATCCTCACGTTTATTATAAAGATGCAATTACAACTATCATCAAAGGATTGGAGTTTCATCTGGTAAAGATTCCAACTAAATTGACCTTGGTTGATTTCTCCTTCAACAATTTCAACGGATTAATACCTAAGGAAATCAGAGAGTTGAAATCACCATGTGTCCTAAACTTATCCGGTAATGCTTTCACAGGAAAAATTCCATCATCATTTGGTAAGATGCGACAACTGGAGTCTTTAGATCTCTCAAAGAACCACTTGAGCGGCCAAATTCCAGCACAGTTTGCAAATCTCACTTTCCTTGCATTCTTGGATATCTCAAATAATCAACTGGTCGGGAGGATCCCAACCTGCACTCAGTTTTCAACATTTCCAAATACCTCCTTCCAAGGTAACAAAGGATTATGGGGCCCTCCTTTGACAGTGGATGTAGTATTGCCACCACCAATTTCAAATGGAAGCTCAAGTCATCCAAATTCTGGAGATGAGATTGATTGGGATGTTATCTATGTAGAAATTGGATTTACATGTGGGTTTGGAATTGCCATTGGGTCACTTTTATTTTGCAAAAGATGGAGGAAATGGTATTACAGAGCTATGTGTAGTATTCTTTTCAAGATATTCCCTCAGCTGGAGCAGAGATTTGGTAATCATAGAAGACATGTCTACGTAAACACAAGGCATTGAAATGGTTGGCATGCAATTGGACCCCATAATGCTTGAGCTACGCCGGGCATCTTCGTTGTTATCATCACATTTTAATTTTATCATGGTCTAGTTGTTGTTGTTGCTGTTTTTGTTTTTATATATATTTTTTTCCTAGTACTATAAATATTGTGTAGTGTCTTTTCAAAAAAATAAATATTGTGTAGTACTGTAGCATATCGTTGTGCTAGTCATTTGTGTAATATGGTTATTGTGACATATTAACTACAAAAGCTCAAGCCTAAAGTAAATGGAGCAAGCTTGGTTCTGGAATTTAATGCAAAAATTAACAAAGCTCTGATTTTTTTAAAAAAATTACAGCAATGCGACTGAGGATCACATAACCTCAGACACAGAGGTCTTCATCACCCACCTGGAAATTCGAAGTAGTTTCATTCCAATCACCCTGTCGTTTTGTCCTAACTGCCAGTCTCAATTTCAACCTCTGATCGCTGGAGATTAAGCCTCATTTCTCCTTCTCCCAATTCCAAACCGCCGGCCCCACTGCCTCCCAGGTCTGCGTCTTCCATGTTCTCGACAGAACGACACCCTTCACCTCCACCCTCATTCGCCCCGTCCTCCACCTTCGTCGCCCATCCAAACGTCGCAGGAGGGTTGCTTGCATCGTTGATTTGCTTTGCCAAGTCATTGTTTGTTGCTCTGGAGCTCTAGGACTTGGGCCAGGATATCACTGAGAAGCTTCTCCAATCGTGTAGGAAATTGCCAAGATCTTTCGGGTTTTGGTTCAAGGATGGTTGGGCTAGAGTCATTTCAGGTATGTTTCATGTTTTTGGCAAATTGGCAAGTCGTGAAGTTTTGACCAGAACTATTAATGTGAACCACAATTGCAATATGCTACCCATGTATGCAGGACCCAAAGATCTTCTAAGTCATACTCTCTCACCTATGATCCGACGGTCTTCCTTCCACGGCTCGCCAATTCGCCAAGCAAGAAGTCGCCAATAAAGCTCTCTACTACGGCATCGAATTGCAGGTTAAGTCCGCAATGTTGCTGCCTCTGATATCAGGAATCGATACCCCTTGATTGTCACAACAGTACATCCCACCTCCAACGGCCTCCCATCGGTTATCACAGCTGGTACGGACAGCTCAGTTTGGATCAAACACGGAAATATCCAACTACGATTAGAAGACATAAACTAGATTTGCCTAGTGTATCCTGAAAACACTGTAGGATCCAAATCCAACTGGGGGACGACGAGTCGGGGTTAGGAGGGGAGTGGAGTAGAGGGGACTGCTAGATCTCGTACCCAAATTAACTAGTGTACCAGTGATTTGGATGGTAAACTAATAAAGATTTCACTTTTAACTTAATTTTGACCTTTTAGTGGATCAAAGGATTGACATTTTATTAAATACACTTGTTCAAAAAACTTTTTCATGAAAATTATAGAGGACATCAAATCGAGATCGTGGACACGTAGCATGCAAAAATTGGAGTTGCAATGAAGAAATTATAAAGGTTAAATTAAACTCGGCGGTAGTGTTAATTATAAATTTTGGGAAATTCTTTTAACTACAATTCCATAAATGGAAACCCATACTATTTTCGTGACTTCCATTTTTGGGAAGTCGAAAGAGAGAGAGAACCCGGAAAACTGTCGAACCTTCTCGGCCTCGTTGGTGCTGATTCCGGCCACCTCAGACCTTGATTCTGATTCCATCAGAATCGTGTCGACCTCATCTTCCTCTCTATGGCGGTAGCATATGATGAAGTCAGCGGTGGAAGGCGCAACAACCAAAAAAATCTTATGCCGACCCATTTCTTGACCCGGTCAGAACTTCCATCTCTAGCCACCATTTCAAACTAAATTACTTGGGTTTTGAAGCCATCTTCCCCATGGTTCGAACCCACCCAGCCATCAGCTCCAATTCACTCGGAGAAGGACAAATCGAAGATCGGAAAATCTAGAGATTTTGTAAATTTCGAGGTAGATATTGACTTCTAGACTTAAAATCGATCGTTGTTATAGTTGGGAAAGTTGTTAGGTATGTTGAGAGTAAGAGGTTGATATAGGCCTGGCTGCCCAATTTGGTGTTGGAAGTGGCGGCACGTCTTGCCACTTCAGGCCTTCTGTTTAGGTTTGTTAGGTAGAGCGTAGCGTTACAGATAAGTGGATATGAATTTTGTATCAATTGGTGCACGTTTTAAAAATGATCGGAATTTCTGAAGTTTCGGAAATTCAGGTTACGATTTGGGAAGATCCGACCATTGGTCGACCCCATTCTTCGATAGATTGTTATAGTTATCGAGTTAACCTGATCTATGAAGTTTGAACTCGTTCTGATGTAAATTCGAGCTCTCGACGAATTATCGTTTAGGGTTTCAATTTGGTTATCGTTAATATAATTTTGATTCCTGAAATCAATTATTCATGATTATCATTTTGTTCAAGATGACATGTAGACTGAGTTCGGCGGAGGAATTCGTTGGATGGCTGTCATAGTCGAATTTCTGTGAGTGGACATTTTATATTAAATTATTATGCATGCAGTATTATTTTTCAAATATTAATTTATCGTATTGATTTTACGATTTATAAATAAATTATCGAGATTTCTTGAATTAAGTTTTTCACAATTTATTAATGATTTTTTAAATTGCTAGTGAATCTCCTTTTTGAGAGTTTTAGTTATTATCAAGTTATTTAAATTATGAGTTATTGGGACTTTTATGAATCATGTTTGCATATGAGTAAATCATGGAGATTTTATAGTGTTAATGTTAGAATCGGTGATCCTAATTAACGTTAAAAAAAGAGAGAGTAAGAGAGAGAAAGAGATGACAAGATGTATAGTGGTTCACCTCCCGCCATAGTGGAAAACTACGTCCACTTGAAGTATTGCACTATATGGGTTTGGGCCTTGCGGCCCAAAGGGATTACATAGTGTGTAATAGGATGGCTCCTAAATGTGAGGAAGGGTCCCTTTTATAGGTAAGGGAACCCCTCTCCTTTACATGTTTTCCAATGTGGGATGCAAAAAATAACTATTCTAGTGTAGAAAGCTTCCTTGTGAAGCATCTTGGCAAGGCTGGGAAGGTGGCCTCCCGGCGAGGTCTCGGCCACTTCCGACTATCATGGCGTAGCTTAGACATCTAGCTACAGGATGCATATCGCGGTTGGGTCCCACTATGGCTTGTGGACCCACTAAGAGGGTGTTACTTATGCTTGGTAATGTAGCAAATCCTCCATACTATTGGAGGTATGTACAAGTCCCCGAAGTCCCCAAGTAAGAGGAGCTTCTTGGTTGGGGAGTTGTACACATGATGTCATCAAGCATAAGTAACATCCGAGAGGCGCCTAGCCCCTACAAGTCCCCGAACTCCTTAAGCAAGAAGGGACTCTTTAACCTGCACAACAAAGACAAAAACGCGCACATGTAGAATGCTTGTTGTATTAGGCAACAAATGTGAGTTACATTGATATGTGTTAGCATAAACGAGTGTACGAGGTTCATGATACATGTTGATGCATACATGTGAATGGCGCCGAGTATGATCAATTATGACATATAGGCTCGGGAACGCATATGGTTATTTGAGCATACTAAGAATGAGTATACATATTGCATATGATAAATGTGTGATGCACGCAAGAAAACGAATAAGGTCGAGTTTGACAAGGTTATGCTCGTGAGGTGTCAGTTGCATGAGTGCCACAAAGGCCAAACTCTTGCCTTCGTGGCACTAAAGTCTGGCCTTCGTGGCACTCATGCAAGAGTTTGTAACTTATGAATGATGAATACGCAAACGCTTGTGTTTGTTTGGTTTCCTCTCATATTAATGGAACGTGAAAGAATTCGATTTGTTGCAAGCGACAAATGATAGAAGAATTCAATATTCCATTAATGTGTATTATGTCAGGAAGTCATAAGTGTGAATCTCGGGATTGCCGGGAAGGTAAGAGCGTGAAAGCTCCGGAGTGCTGGGAAGGCGTGAACCATGGCCAGCGGGTTAGCGGGTCATCGTAGCTCAGGAGTGTCGGGCAGGCGTGAGCGGGAAGCTCGAGAGTGCAGGGAAGGCGTAAGAGGGAAGCTCGGGGGTGCCAGGAAGGCTTAAGAGGGAAGTTCGGGGGTGCCGAGGAGGCTTGAGCGGGAAGCTCGGGGGTGTAGTGAATGAGTGAGCGGGAAGCTAGGGGGTGTCGGGAAGGCGTGAGCGGGAAGCTCGGGGGTGCCGGGGAGGCGTGAACGGGAAGCTCGGGGTGCCGGGCAGGCGTAAGAGCGAAGCTCGGGGGTGCCGGGAAGGCGTGAGCGGGAAGCTTGGGGGTGTCACGGAGGCGTGAGTGTTAGAGCTCGTGAGCGGGAAGCTCGAGGTTGCCGGAAGGCATGGGCGCGAAGCTCGGGGGTGTTGCGGAGGCGTGAGGGGAAAGCTCGGGGATGCCGTGAAGGCATGAGCATTAGAGCTCGTGGGTGCCGGGAAGGCATTAGCGTTAGAGCTCGTGGGTGCCGAGAAGGCGTGAGCGTTAGAGTCTGTGAGCGGGAAGCTCAGGGATTCCGTGAAGGCATGAGTGTAACCGTCGCTAATTATGCTGAGCTGCATGTACAAGTCCCCGAAGTCCCTAGTGAAGGAAGGTTTTCTTGCGGGGTTGATACCAAAGCGTGGCTTTGTGCCTTATTGTGAGCATAATTAGTGCAAGTGCGTCATCCATCTAGAATTGGTTGGAGCGAACGCTTATGCCCTTTCGGGTGGGCCCCTGCTAGGCCCTCCAAGGAGTCCCCCACTCCTGGCCATAGACTTCCTCCATATGGTGGGAAAATTGTTTGATGAGGGAAGCTGCGTTTAAGCAGTGGGCGTTAGGTAGCGAACCTAATATTTGATACTCGAGCGTCAGGGATTAGCTACGGGATCAATGGCTACCGTGAGCTGCGTTAACCGGTCCCTTTACTTTTTTTCGGATGAACGGAGCTTGGCTACGATGCAGTGGAGCTTGGCTGCGATGCAGCGTAGTAGTCATTGTGGTTGTGAGGCGTTGCCTTACAGCTTGGCGGCTGGTCGTAGACCATAGACTCGTGGAGTCTAGACCCATTTAGGTCTCTTTTTCATGGGGAGAGTTTGATAAAGTAGGGTGCCGGAAGGCTAGATAACATATTTGCATATAAAGTATATGTAAAGTTTGTGATTGTATGAACAATGACAAATAAATATGGCAAGTAATATTATGTGGATCTTATGGTCATGTGACTTGCATATTAGATAGTTGCAAGTGTAATGGGTGTCCATATAAAATTTAGGAGTAGCTTTCGGTGAATAGTATAAAGTATGGCATCATTTGTTTAAGTAAGTGTCACATTAAATTGATTTAAGCATGACATGTGTATAGCATGTACTTGTAATGAAGTTGCTAATAATATTTTGCATTGTTGTAAACATGCTTAAGGATCATATAGACATGTAAATGTATATCAAGTGTGATATATTGTAGGCATGCTTCAAAATCATTGGAATATATAAAGCATGGTATTGGCATGGTAGTAGCTCTAATTGCAAGAGCGTGAAACATAAGATATAGTTACTTATCTTATGCCGATTTGGAGCGAGTTGAAGTTGGAATTAATATAAGTACCCAAATCATGTTAGAGTTGTCCAAGCATGACGCTCCATTGCTCTGACAAAGCACCTTAGTTGAAGGGTGATGATTTCTCTAATTTGAAAGGTGATCGGTGATTTTGTCTCCTTGAAACAAAATCGATGATTAGTACATGAGTATGTAAAATCAACACTAGTATCTTGCATTAGTATCTTGCATATGTACTTCGATAAGATAGACAAATTATTTGAATATATGTATCAAGTAAGCGAAGAGTATAAGCAATGTATTGATGTTGTAGCTGACATAGTGGTAATGTGCGTAGCACAATCTGTATGCATGACATAGTGGCTACGTTTAATAAATGTACATGCCCGTGACAGGATAACTATGTGCCAATTAAGGAAATATATAGGCCATAGACATGCTGATGATGATGAACACATCCCATTTGAACATTAATGTGTCAATGAAACATGGAGATACCATGCTTGACAAAATGAAAAAGCATGTACATATAAATGTTTATTTGTATGGCATCCAGCCAATTATGGCTTGCAGTAATATATGGGACAAATTATGAGAGGAGGTAGCAAATTATGCATGAGGGACATGTATAAAGCATAGATATATGTGGCCCTTGCATAGCTGGAACAAGAGTCAAGGTGTATTATGCTACTAATAAGCTCTCGCCCCACTCCTAATTAGATGGACATGCATCCAATGAACGCATGTGATACATATATGTTTATGTGTGTGTTTGCATATGAATGTAGCAATTCCAACACTTAATTAAGACATAACACGTGTTATGGTCAGATGGTTGCACCTAGCCATTTCAACACTTAATTAAAACATGGTCGCATATGCCTAGAGTCTCAGATGGCCAGTAGATAGCATGCGCTGCGTCTCTACTTTATATACAAGTGGCCTTCATAATTTAGTCATGCTTTGGTTTGATAAACTTGCTATGTGGCGTAAACCATGGCCACGTGATACTTGGATTAAATAAGGAGTAAGAGGTGACTTAGCTCGTGAATTAGCACATTTGACAGTTGTAGAAGCTCGTAGCCATGGTTGAAAACCGATACGAGAATGATCTGCGTTTTGGTGTTTTGATAGAGGCAACTTGGTGGTTCGGTTTGGATTGACTTCTCAACACCTAGAGTGAAGTGAGCTCCTCAACATCCGAGATGGTTGGGTCTGAGTAATGCATAAGCTAATCAAGGGTGTCCGGATCAGATTTGGATTATGTCCGTCAACTGGGCTTGTCGTTGGCGGTGGTGGTTGGCCGCTGGTGCTTGGCAGATGGTGCTTGGTGGATGATTGTTGACGGATGATTTTCCAACGAAGGTTATCCAGTGGAGTTTGGAACTCAGGGGGGCTTGGAGCTCAGCAGAGGCTTGGTGCTCAGCGGAGACTCGGAGTTCAGCAAAGACTCGGCGCTGGCGCTGCTGTGATGCTTAGCGGAGGCTACCTAACAGTTGATTGCTATTGTCCAGCGGTCACAGGGCTTAAGCTGGCCATTGGCGTTGGCGGTTGGCGTTGACCACAGGTTTGTGTTCGACGCTTGCCGTTTTGACGTTCTGACGCTTTCGAAAAATTTTGCCGCTTGACACTGGATTATCGTTAGGAGCGGGGTTGGCATTGGTTACTGCTGGGTTTTTGCTGATGCTACCGCTGGATTACCGCTAGGTTGCTGCTAATGCCAGTGGCGCTGCGTTGCCTGTGATTGCAAGCAAAAAAGGATGATTACAAGGAATCCAAGGCTTAGCGGTGATTTTGTTCAGCGGTGGTTGACGCTCGGCGCTGCGATGATGCTTAGCGGAGGATATCGCTTAGCGGTAAATTTTGGGGAGTGCCGCCTATGCCACCTAATGGAGGAAGCCTGGAGGGTTGTTGTTGGTGCTGCGTAGTGGAGGCATGATGATGATCCAGTGAGATGATCAAGTTTCACGGTTTCGTAGCGGAGGCCCTTGGCAATGCAACAAGCCAAAGAAGAGGCCGGGTGCCCACAGTAAAGTGGCACCCTTTTTTTTTTTGGGTTGGTTAGCATTGACCAACCTACATCAGAGTTGACCATGCGTTGACCAGCCTTGATGGGCGTTGACCAAGACGCTAACGGGCCAAAGTTCATGGTACGTGATGAAACCTTTTGTGTTGGCTTCCCACAGATGGCGCCAATGTTAATGTTAGAATCAGTGATCCTAATTAATGTTAGAGAGAGAGAGAGAGAGAGAGAGAGAGAAGATAAGATGTATAGTGGTTCGTCTCCCACCTTAGCGGGAAACTACGTCCACTTGAAGTGTTGCACTATATGGGTTTGGGCCTTGAGGCCCAAAGGGATTACAAAATATGTAATGGGATGGCTTCTAAGTGTGAGGAAGGGTTCATTTTATAGGTAAGGGAACCCCTCTCCTTTACATGTTTTCCAATGTGAGATGCAAAAGATAACTATTATAATGTAGAAAGCTTCCTTTTGAAGCATCTTGGCAAGGCCGGGAAGGTGGCTTCCCGGCGAGATCTCAGCCGCTTCTGACTATCATGGCGTAGCTTGGACATCGAGCTACAGGATGCATATCGCGGTTGGGTCCCACCATGGCTTGTGGGCCCACTAAGAAGGTGTTACTTATGCTTGGTGATGTAGCAAATCTTCCATACTATTGGAGGTATGTACATATAGATTATTGAGTTATTGAGAAATAGTTTTCGGAATGTGGTTAAGCTAAGAAAATATTATTATTAGAATTTTTGAGTTATCGAGAATCTCTTCCAGAAAATAGTGATTTTAATATTATGAATTTATGAGTTCAGAGTATATAATTGAGGAGGTAAATTATGAAAGATGAATATGATAGCGCTTGCATGCATTACCTGGTCGACAATATCCTCCAGATAATATTCTGGTTGGCAGAAAGATAAATATGATAGCGAATGCATGCATTACCTAGTTAACAGTACGCTCCAGGTAATACTTTGGTCGGTAGTGCCCTCCAGAATATATATTCCAGTCAGCAGTACCCTATGATGCATCATTTGGTCGGCAGTACTCTCTAGATGACATGAGATAGTTAGTCGGCAGTACTCTCTAGATGGCATGAGATAGTTAGTCGGCAGTACCCTCTAACTATCTATTCAGATCAGCAGTACTCTCAGATGAATCATTTGGACGGCAGTACCCACCAGATAACATGAAATGGTTAGTCAGCAGTACCTTCTAGCCATCGTCTCCTCATATTCCGATCGGTGGTACCGTCCAATGAGTCATTTGGTGTCACGCCCCGATGTTCAATCACAAATAATAATACAATTTAAATAATTACAATACTCCAGGCATAATGGTTCATACATCAACATTAAATACTTGAAAAAAAAATTCTTTTAACACAAGCAGCCGACAATGTCCCGAACCCACAATGTTAATATAAACTCGTTCTTTAGAGTCACATATTACATATTGCAAATGTAGACCCCGTGAAATTCCGAACATCACTTTTTGACGGGATAATTTTTCGTGACCTTTGTTTGGCCAAAGACTTTTGGAAATAGTTTGGGCTTGGGCCTTAGGCCTAAGAATAGTATAAGGTTAGAGTCCAAAATTTACTCTGGACACCCAACAGACGGGTATGCTAGTGAACCTAGCCCAATTAGTTAGTCGACCTTTGACCCGAACATCTCCCTTGATCCAATATGGTCCTTGTAGCTCATAATGACATCTTGGCATAATTTTGAAATATACTTGTGCGTGCGTTTACGATTTCTCGTTTTACCTTATTCCTTACCCGTTGGTTGAATTCCTACTCGCCTTACCCGACACTTACTCGTCAACCATCTCACTGACTTTCAAAAGAATAATTTATTTACTCCTTATATTTTTCAAACTCAAACAAAATTCCGACCAAATTTACCCTGCCATTTTTCTATCTACATATAAGTTCGGTAAGGCCCAATTCTTATTTAGTCTTGCCAACATTTTTAATTTTTGAGTTTTCTTTTATTTATTTGTTCAACTTTTATTTCCCCATCATATTGGTTTTTACACCCTATTTTTCCTATCACATGCCTTAGCTGATCCAAACCCTTTTCTGCCCACACATTGAGCTTGCTTCTACCTATACAAAGCCCAAGTCTTTCCTTCTTTCCTTGTTCACGTCAGAGTTGGGCAGAGAGAAAAGTAACGTCGTTCAGCTCTCCCCTTCCACGTTATCACCATGCATATGGCAACTCCTCCAAGAACATCACTCCATATATTCAAAAGGGAGAGTCCCAAACTAGAGACTGTCGTCCACCCTCCTCTTCTCGCTCTTTCTCTCTTTGCTGGGCACATCAGTGTGTTTTCATGCCTCGAAACTCCTAGTTAGGGACCTCCGATAAAAAAAAATTTCTTCATCAAAGTTGTTCGTCTACGTCTCTTTTATCTAGGCTCCAAATTTCAGCTCCATCGGAGACGTTTTGAGACCTGTACATCCCTCAAAGCAGAAGCTATTCAGAAGCGAGCCTGTTCCGGATTTCTGCTTGAATTTCCTCTCTTGCTCTACCCGAATCCCTCACATCTTACTTGAGACTGATACAAACACTTGGTAAGATTCTGGAACCATTAAGTTCGCCTTTCTTTCTTCAATTTTTAGGCTCAATACGTTCAAAACAACTATTCTACATATTGAGAAGTTTCTGTTGCACTCTACATTTTCGAGATTGAGCGAATTTCTTGACCTGCAACTGGGCTCGATCCAATCAGCTCCCTTAGCTCTCTTTCCTGTTGAAATCCTCAAGAGAAACTCACCTTTTTTATTAGTCTTTGGTGAGTATCATCTTTTCCATAAACCTCTATATATTTTTGGTTGTTATTACGAATCCTTAAAGATTATGAACTGGTCACTACTGTTGTTGGTATCTTGCTGCCTTAATTTTGATTTCTCATCCATTCTAATGTCTAGGGATTCTGCTAGGTCGTCATGGTTACACCTTGAGAATTAGAATCGTATTTGGTTCAAAGGTTATTTGTTTTTTGTAGCTGTCCAAATATCATATTTCAATGCATTATGTCATCGAGCTACAGCACCTGCCCATATAGTATTAGAAAGTAACCTGAGCTATAGATCATTAGGAGCATTAGACATGCCTCTTAAGTGTGTTGGGTTAGCTTCGATTGGCCATATTGGGTACCAAAAGAACTTTGAGCAAAAGAGCAACTTTCTGCAGTTTTTCACTTTTCGGTACATTCTGACCCAGTTGCATTTATTCCAAAACTGGTGCTAAACCGCTCGAAATTTGGGATCAGTTTCTTCTAGATAAATATAGTAGACATATAGATAAACATTCTGGATTTTGAATCACCTCAAAATAATTTTTCTAGAATTAGTTATGAAAATTTGAAGGAGTACGGTTGATAAGATATGCTGCTGATTTTACTGCTTCTCCCCAATAGGATCGAGGTACATTCATGCCAAACAAGGAAGCACGAACAACTTCCATCAACTGTCTATTCTTCCGTTCTGCTAAACCATTATGTTAAGGAGTATAAGAATTGGAGGTTTGATAACGAATTCCATGTGACCTGCAAAACTCAATCATAGGGTCATTCACAAACTCTCCACCATTGTCAGACTGAAACACTCTGATGGATTGTTGATACTAAGTTGCCACAATTTTGTGAAATTCGGTAAACATGCCAAATACATCACTCTTATTCTTCAGTAATGACACCCATGTCATGCGAGTGCAATCATCAATAAACGTTACAAAATACCGAGCTCCAGAAAGAGAAGGAATTTTCGCAAGACCCCAGACATCAGAGTGAATCTTCATAAAAGGAACATGACTTTTATTAAGACTTGGTGAATATGAAATACGGTGACTCTTGGCCAGTTCACAAATGTCACAGTGGAAATCCAACTCACTAACAACTGAAGAAAAAAAATGAGGTTGCGGCTTCTTAAGATAACGAAAGGATAGATGACCTAAACGGCGATGCCATAACCATACAGCTTCCTTCACATTCTCTACCCGTTGATCTGATTAGCTTGTCCCAAAAGATGCTTCTGCTTCTTTCCAGTCTCTGTCAAATCCAGATAGTATAATTTCCCCCTTCTAACACTATAACCAATAATCAGTCTAGTCAGAATGTCCTGAAACACACAGAAAGTCGGATAGAAGGTCACAATACATGCAAGAGCTAAAATAATTTGACCAACAGACAGAAGATTATAAGCTAGTGATAGAACAATTAAGACAGATTCAAGGGTTAAGGTATCAAATAAAGCAATAGAACCTTCTCCGGTGACCGGAGTTTGAGTACCATCAGCAGTAGAGACAACGTTTTGAGGGGAACGTCTAAGGTTTTCACAAGACTTGGGTCATTGGTCATATGGTCATATGCACCTATATCAATTATCCATGTACTATTAAAAGTAACCTTACCCTTTATACCTGACTGTGCTACATTAGTGGAGGCATGATCTTGGTAAACTTCCTCTGTAGTAGCAACAACAGCCTTGCCCAGATTCTTTCGGGGTTTCTTGGAGAAGTCCCACCAATCAGGGTAACCAATCACTTCATAGCACCGCTCCTTGCTATGACCTAATTCCCCACAGATAATGCACCTTTTGTTTGCATATGGATTTGGTTTACCTAGAGGCCAGCATGGAGAAGGTCCTGAGAAGCCTGGAGGAGGACCCTATTTGCGTTGAGCCATAACAGAAAATCCGGTAGTCATCGAATGCCCCATAGCCTGTTTCTCTGATTGCATCATTGAGGAATTCATGATTTTCGCAGGATTGGATTTTCAAGGGTTTCAAAATGGATATGAATGTTTTGGAAAAAAAAAAAGTTTTTTCTTTTTCTTTTTCCGAAAAAAGGTAGGGTGATGGTGGTTTGAAATTCAGGATGGTTTGATTTCAACGGTGGTGGTACGCAGCGGTTTGTGGTGTTCTTCCGGATTCAGGATTCAAAGGACGTAGCACAAGTTCAAAGGATTGAACCTGGCTCTGATACCAAGTAGAAAATAATACTTCAATTCAGGGTTAATTCGATAATTCTATTCATCCCACAATGGGGGTGTATATACAAGTACAAAGGAGTAGTCTAACTCTAATAGGAAACAATCTTTCCATAATTAGACCATCTCCAACAAAGATGTTAAAATTTTTGGGTCAAATTTAAATTTGACAGATGATGTGGTATTTGACAATTTTGTTATATTTACACTCCAACCCATCAGTTAAAATAAATGTATATTTTATTGATCACACTTCTTCTCCTTCTGTTTCTCTTCTTCTCCTCCTCCTTTTTCTGCTCTTCTATTCAAGTCTCAATCTTCCTCCTGTTTCTCCCCTTTGTCGTCCTTCCCTTCTCCTCCTTCATCATCTCTATTCAAAACCGATTACTCATTCTTCAACTCAAATCCAGCTGCATAAGCTCAAATAGCTCAATAGCAAAAACAATCACATAACATCCAAATCTAGGAAAACCCAGGTAAAAAACCAATTACATACACAGATCTAATGAAAACCCAGAAAAGATTTTGAAAACCCATAAACGGTATATACCTTCTGCGGCTTCTCATAGTCTTGCATAAGACTCTGATGCTAAAATCTGGCCCTTGATCCTAATACAGAGCATACGAAGAAGGCTCCACAGCAACAACCCCTTTCATCTTCTTCATCAAATTGATCACAAAGAGACTTCTACTGAAAACCCCAGAAAACCCATTTCTTGCTTTCCTGTTTTATCTGTGAAATTTGAACCAAGACTAGAAGTTTTGATTTGGTCTGGGCATCGGGTATGAAGAAAGAGAGAGAAGAGAGAAGGAGAGAGAAGGAGAGAAAAACAATTAAAAAAAGAAAAGACATAACGCTTGAGTCTGTCAAATTTGACAGGATGAAGCCGGAATTGTCTTCCACGGTGGATTTGAAGAATGAGTTGAAGAGGCTGAGAACGGTCTTTTGTATTCTAATTAAATAAAATCCTAGTTACATACAGATTTATAGCGATTCTACACCAATAACCAAAAATCATTGAGAGCACCATCGATCTTCAGTATCCATCCTTTTAAGTAACTGGCGGCTTGCAATCCAAATCATGCCAAAATGTCTATCACCACCACCACTTTGTTCAGTTGATGTCCTCTTTCACCACTACTTTTTTTGGTCGATTCTCTTTCACTACAACTTTGTTTAGTTAATCCTCTTCCTTTGAAAAAGGCATCAATTTCATCAATGATATGACATGCAAACCTTCGTTTTTCATTCCCCGCAACCCCGGAGTTGACTCAGCATCACTAAATAAGTCTTTGATGTTTTCTTCAGCTTGCCTTCCCCAAAACTTCATTGTCATTGACAAACCTTGGTTCCACCTCGTTCAAAATTATTCCGTCCAAATTTTTTCCAATTTGATGAGCCATAAGAGTTTTTCCAGTACCAGGCAGTCCATAAACGAGCAGACCCTTTACATGCTTAAACCTTCACTTGTCTGTCAACTCTGATGGAAACAAATGGGAGGCAAAAGCACTTTGAAATTGATCTGCAAACTCACCACTTAAGCCACCAATTTCGTGTTTTTCAACAACAATAATCCTTTGCTTGAAGATGGCAGACAATGACAATAACGACCATCTCTTGATTTTATTAAAGGCCAAGGACGGCCTCTTGCTCTTCACTTGATGAAAGAGGGAGGAGAAGCCTAATCGGTCGACCATAGTCATGAAAGACAACAAAACGATTTTCTCTCAAGTTTAAATTTTTAATGGATTAACCCTTTCAGGATACCATATATATATATATATATATATATATATATTTATATAACCTTGCTCAGGTGCGGATATCCACACCTAAGAAAAAAGATACGGATTTCCAGTTTTGACCCACTTTTCGATCATATTTTCACATCTTAACCGCTGAGTTTTTAGATACTAATGTATAGATTACTTCTGCAAAATTTCAGCCAAATTGGTGATTGTTAAGGCATCCTAAACTGCAATTTACACCAACAAACCGAATCTACCTAACCGGAACCGTTCGTGTACATTGTCGTAAATTGCAGTTTTGGATGCCTTAACGATCACCAATTTAGCTGAAATTTTGTAGAGGTGATCTATACATTAGGACCTAAAAACAGAACGGTTAAGATGTGAAAATATGATCGAAAGGTGGGTCAAAACCTAAAATCCGTACCTAAGAAAAACTGCGGACGTCAGCAGTGGAGAAGCGTTATATATATATATATATATATATATATATATTTGCAAAGATACATTAACGATCATCAATTTGGGAGGCAAAAGCACTTTGAAATTGATATGCAAACTCACCACTTAAGCCACCAATTTCGTGTTTTTCAACAACAATAATCCCTTGCTTGAAGATGGCAGACAACGACGATAACGACCATCTCTTGATTTTATTAAAGGCCAAGGACGGCCTCTTGCTCTTCACTTGATGAAAGAGGGAGGAGAAGCCTAACCGGTCGACCATAGTCATGAAAGACAACAAAACGATTTTCTCTCAAATTTAAATTTTTAATGGATTAACCCTTTCAAGATACCATATATATATATATATATATATATATATATATATATATAAAACCTTGCTCAGGTGCGGATATCCAAACCTAAGAAAAAAGATACGGATTTCCAGTTTTGACCCACTTTTCGATCATATTTTCACATCTTAACCATTCAGTTTTTAGATCCTAATGTATAGATCACTTCTGCAAAATTTCAGCCAAATTGGTGATCGTTAAGGCATCCAAAACTGCAATTTACACCAACGAACCGAGTCTACCGAATCGGAACCGTTCGTGTACATTGTCGTAAATTGCAGTTTTGGATGCCTTAACGATCACCAATTTAGCTGAAATTTTGCAGAGGTGATCTATACATTAGGACCTAAAAACGAACGGTTAAGATGTGAAAATATGATCGAAAAGTGGGTCAAAACCTAAAATCCGTACCTAAGAAAAACTGCGGACATCCGCAGTGGAGAAGCGTTATACACACACACACACACACACACACACACAGATATATATATATATATATATATGTATATATATACATATACATATATATATATGTATATATCTATTTTGGAAAGATACCTTAACGATCATCAATTTGGCTGAAAATTTGCAGAGATAATCTATACACTAGTACCTAAAAACTGAACGGTTGAGATGTGGATATGCAACCGAAAAGCGACCCAAAACTCGAAGTTCACACTTTAATTTCAAAGCAGAACTCCACTCTGGATAAAATCTGTATATATATATAACTAATTTCATTTTACCTCCCTAACATTTACATGTTAAATCAGTTGTAACCTTACACTTCACTTTTAATTTCATCACGTACTTATACCCATGTGCTCTCCAATTTAATTAATCATGTCCAATAATTCATTATTATGTCAAGTATTTTTTAAATTGAAAATGTGGCTCTAATGGATTCCCTTGTATGATGATGATTGACTAATGTGGCATGCAAAATTATATCGTATGTGACTACAATTTCAAAATACGTCACACAATAATTAGCAAAAAAACCAAGAGCTAGACAAGATTGAATGAAATCTGTAAGTATAGGGGCACGCGTGATGAAATAAAAAATTGCAAGAGCACAGATGATTTAAGGTGTAAAGATCAATGAGGTAAAATTAAATTTGCCTTTAAAAATATCAATAGCTGGATTATGAAACTATGAAGTGAAACTATATTAAATCACAACTAGATATTATTATCAAGGCGACAATCTACAGACGTGCGTGGAGCTTGAAGGCTTGGGGCTGTGGAGAGAAGATGGGTTGGGCTTCGCTGTTGGGCCTTGGTAGGATGTCCTTTAGGGCTACTGTTTATTGGCCTGGGCCGTCACCTTGTCATTTGGGCCAAGTGTTTGGACCTAGGGCTATAGTTTGTTAGTAGTGTTGCTTTCAAAAACCCTTGTCTGGGGACTATGCTTATTAGGTTTTCTTTCGGGCACTAATGAGTATAGTTTTACTCGGTCTATTACTACATCCTAGGTTATCGTAGTAATAGGCTTGCTTTTATAAGTGAGCACTGGTTGTATAATGAATGGTCTAGTCCCTATGTATCATGTGGTACCCCCACAACCTCTTGTCTATCTGTCAATGGTAGCGGAGAGGTTTGTAATAGTCATTCTGGTTTGAGATTTATAATGACAATATTTATCGATTAATTCAAAAAAAAAAAATCAAATTAATAATAAATATAACCCCCCTCTCTCTCTATAGTTAGGGCTGTCAATTCTGATACGACCCAATAACACGACTCGAAACCAGCAAGAAATAAAGCGGGTTCAACCCGCACTATTAAAAAGCGGGTCGACCATGGGTCAACCCACCATGACCCATTAAATAAATGAGTTGGCCACTTATCAACCCGCCAACACGAAGTGAACCGGTATAAACTGAATATGCTATACCCTTCTTGAAATTTTAGATGTCAGGAGTATTTGATCATAGGATTAGACAATTTGAAATATTTTTCTTTATAATTATGGATTTAGTTATTTATATTCTTTGTCTTGTGGAGTTTTTAGCTAATTTAATCAATTTATGCATTGGGTTGCATTGTTAACCCTTAAATGAGTCATTTTGTCTAACATGACACAACTTATTTATTAAACGGGTTAAGCAGGTTGGAAACAAGTAACCCGTTTAATAAATAGGTTGAGTTTGAGTTTAAATTTTTGATACGATTATTAAATGGATTGAGTTTGAGTTTGTCTTTTGCGACACGACAAATATCTTGACCCAACATGACCCATTGATAGCCCTATCTATAGCGTTTATACCAATAAAGACAACTAGACGAGACCAATTTTTCACCCTAAACACTTCTTCTATCAAATTCTAATGCCTTTTCTTCAAACTCAAATTCTTATTATCTTATCTGATAACTGAACTGATGAGGTATAAATGTTCTTTTGAATGTGAATGAATGAATAATGTATTCTCACTTACTGATTCTAAACTATACAACATTGGTTTTCAGTTCAAGTGGTTGACGTGGAAGTTTTCATTTTTTTTTTTCTGGATCGAGGTCACACAGTATCATCAAAAGCTTTCTTGGCCTAGATTTATCCGTGCGGGGAGGTCATGTCAGAACTTTTCCTCCCCTATCCACTAAGAATAAATTGAGATTTAACTCCAATTAGCGTCGGCGATATTCAAACCCTGATGTGGAGTTCTACACCTGAAAACTCTATTCAACTCGACAATTTTGACCTCCGAGCGCTCTCCTCTATAGTCTTTTTAATAACAAAACACATATTTTTCTCTTGCAATCTCAAAGCTCTCAACCAATCTTACAATCCCATTTCTTAAATCCTTAAAACCCAAGGACTATTCTCACCGAAGTCCAAACTAAAAGTAATTTATAGAGCGAATACAATTTCCAATAGAAGTGACCAAGAAAACAAACCTTTACAGAACGGTAGATCATAAGTTTGGGTTTGATAGTTCATACTCTGAGGCCTCGTTTGGTTCACGGAAATGAAAGTAATTCCTTGGTCTTTCCCATTAGAAAGGAAATGAAATTTCTCTAGAACTTTCCATTTCATTATTGGGTCATGTAAGAAAAATTATCAGGAAAGTTGCTAAAAAATTTTGAAAAAATGTAATAAAACAGTATGGTGTGAGTAATAAATGCAAGGAAAGAATGGGAGAAAGTGATTCATTTGAAATTTGGAATAAACCACTTTCTCCCTTATTTTCCATTCCTTCAGGTAGGCCTGGCAACGTGCGGGTATAGTGCGGGTTCTTAACGGGCCAACCCGATAAGAACCCGTTAGCTTAACGGGTTTCGCGGGCCAAACTCGGCGGGTTTGCGGGTTTTCCGTTGGAACCCGTCAAGACCCATAAACAATTTTTTATTTATTTATTTTTTTTAACTTTTATCAAAGCAACTAAAACCAATTAAGACTTATGTATATAACCCCTTATTTGTTATTTTCTCTATATGAACTTTTTTGGTTTTCTATTTTGAAATTTTTTATTTTCTATCTTTTTAGATTTTTTTTCCCTTTCCTTTTTTGACAAAAAATGATTTACAAATCACAATTATACCACGATCAAACGGTCGGACCCTCACAGATCACCTAGAGGATCATCTTTACCGATTTATACGATGATCCAACCGTCGGATCCTCACGGATCGCCCTTAGGTTCATCCTCTCAAAATTATACGAAGATCCAACGGTCGGATCACCTAGAGGATCATCTTTACCAATTTATATGATGATCCAACGGTCAGATCCTCACGGATCACCTAGATGATCATCTTTACCGATTTATACGATGATCCAATGGTCAGATCCTCACAGATCGCCCTTAGCTTCATCCTCTCAAAATTATACGACGATCCAACGGTCAGATCCTCACGGATCGCCCTTAGGTTCATCCTCTCAAAATTATAAGATCCAACGGTTAGATCGTCCCGGATCACCTTTAGAATCATCCTCACAAAGTTATATGACGATCCAACGGTCGGATCCTCACGAATTGCCTTTAGAATCATCTTTGCACAATTATACGAAGATCCAACGGTTGGATCATCCCAGATCGCCTTTAGAATCATTCTCACAAAATTATACGACGATCCAACGGTCGAATCCTCACGGATCTCCTTTTGAATCGTCTTTTCACAATTATACGAAGATCCAACTGTCGGATCCTCATGGGGAATAAGAAAAATTATAAAAATGCCCTGGTTGAAAAAAAAAAAATAAAAAAGAGGAACCCATATGGGTAATGGGAAATGGGTTTTTGGGAAGGATTTTGAGTTAATGGGTTCCAACGGGTTTAGCACGCAAAACCCATTAATTTGCGGGTTTTTTGCTTGCGGGTATAGTGTGGGTTTGAGGGTTACGGGTTTAAATGTCAGGCCTACCTTCAAGAAATGATTTCATTTTTTTTTGCATCCCAAACGCAAGAAATGAACAAATTTTCTTTCTTAATACTTACTTTCCGCGAACCAAACGTGGTATAAAGGTTTGCGTTGAAATACAACGGCTTGAAGATTTGATATCTGATAGACTGATACTTCCGCAAGTTACAGTAGATGCGGTAAAGTATAATTTTCGCAATAAAAAAGGGTCAAAGAAAGGTTAGAAGTGTAATGTCCCACCGAAAAGACGAAGAGCCATGCCGACAAATCCACTGTAGAGACTGCCATGTCTCTGCCGGGTATCTGACACATGGGGGCACAAATCCCCAGATCCAACGCACCATTAAATCTAACGCCTCACGTGCCCCCACACTCACGGTCACGTGCCATCCACCCCAAAACCCCCCCGCCTCTTTCACCTCCCATCGTTCTCAGATTCCCACCTCAAAGACAAAACACACACACCGAAAGCAAGAAAAGAATTTCTCTTTTCCCTCTCACAATTCGCAAACCCCAGATGCCCGATCCGAACCCGACTAGGGTTCTCGCATTCCCGATCGCCTAGATCCGAACAGCTCCGGAGCTCCGCCGCAGCTCGTCGGAATTCCGAAAGTCATTTCCAGCAATGGAGACCCTTCTGGGTCGAGCGCTGGAGTATACTCTCAAGTACTGGCTCAAATCCTTCTCCAGAGACCAGTTCAAGTGGCAGGGACGGACGGTTCAGCTTTCCAATTTAGGTAAATTCAGCTACTCATTGGCTCAATTTTGCAGCGATCGCGGTTCGTTAATCGCGGTGCTTTTGGATGACAGATATGGACGGCGATGCTTTGCACTCCAGCATGGGATTACCGCCGGCGCTGCACGTGACCACGGCCAGAGTCGGAAAACTTGTGATAGTGGTTGGTGATTCTTAATTCTGCATTCCTTTTGTTACCTATTCGATATAATTCACTTTTCGGATTTTGAATAGGTGTAGCTTAAGCTTGGTGAAAATTGGAAGGAAATGAAATGAGGAGTTTCGTACTTATATGTTTTAATTTTTGTTTTTGGTATGAATTAATAGCTCCCATCATCGTTGAGCAATGTTCAAGTGGAACCGATAGTAGTGCAGATTGACAAGCTGGATTTGGTTTTAGAGGAGACTTCGGAGTTGGATGCGAGAAACAGTCCTAGCAGGTAATTCCAAAGTATATGTTTAGCTTGATGTTACGTACCAAGTTTGTAACAAGCTTGGCAGCTTACTGTAGATACTGAGCACTAATGTCTTGCATGCAGTTCGCCATCATCCACTAGCTCCGGGAAAGGAAGTGGTTATGGATTTGCTGATAAGGTTAGGTTTGCTCAATTCAGTTAATGTATGCATTTTATATCAACAAGGTCTTGTCCTTCTTTTAGTCTATTGGTACTCTCAGCCTCAGAACTTGTGCCTTTGATACTACTTTTGCGATGCTTGAGGTGGATTACTATTTTTTAGGAAAAAAATTGAACATGGTGAGGTTGTTGTCAAAATGGTGATCATAGCTTGTTAGCCAAGATATTGAGTATCTACGGACCCTTTAACCAGCGAGGAAGCTGACAAACCATACTTCTCTGTTATATTCCAAACAGTTGAACTCCTCTGGGAATCTTTCAACAAAATGTCTCTCCAGGCACTTAAAGAGCCAAGCTTGTTTAGCAACCTATTTTGCCATTTCCTCATTGATTAATTCTACGCCCCCCCCCAAAAAAAAAGAAGCTATTACCTCAGAGGCTTTTTATATATTTTCTCTCTTTTTGCTCATGTCATTCTTCTTTTGCTTTCCTTCTTGTATTTCATCTCCCACAGGACTTTTATTGAAGGTACATTATTGACCTTTTTAAACTATCAGATTGCAGATGGAATGACTATAGAGATTCACACAGTTAATCTTCTACTTGAAACTTGTGGGGGTGGTCGCCAAGGAGGGGCAGCTTGGTAATTCTGAAGACCCATTTGTCTGGTTTTACTTTTTATATACCCATATGGCAGTATCCTGTTCCTATCTGCTCCATGAATTGCCCTTCTAAGATTTTTCTACCTTATTATAGATTGTATAATTTTGGAAGTTATAGTTTGTGGGAACACCTCAGTTTCTGATTTTAATTTGCTGCAAGCAGTAATGGTCTTTCTGTGCCTGGAATATACTATATAGTTGTGAGTAAGTAACTTGGGCTGCTAACAAGGAATTGGTTTTTATAAGTTTATAAATGACCTTGGTCAACAAGAATAAACCGTTCACCCTTAAATGGCATATGTAAGTAGTAAGGGATTGTAAGTTGGCGCCATTGTGCAGTATAGCCGTCTTTCTTAAATAGCTTTCTTTTTACTATTGAACAGATTTTTTTTGTTGACATAGTACATATTCGTAATATAGTCAGTTGTTTCAGGATTTGTGAAAAATTAAAAGTTGCAAGTCCTAGGACTGTTAAAGGAGGAACATTTGCTCTGAAACAACAAGACGTAGAATATTGAACATGATGGAAAAAAGTAGGAGGAAGCTAAAAATTTGCTGCTGAGATTTTTGGATGGCACTATCTAAAGGAGTCAAGGATGTCCGCATAATTATTTTAGATTAAAAAGTGTAGGGTTTATGAGTTCAGGTTCTTGGACAAAAAAGAGTAGCTAGGATTTCTTCCAATTTTGAATCATGGACATGTAAGTAACTTCTTATGCTCATCCTTCTCTCATTATTTCAATTTTTTTTCCTTACCCCAGGGCATCTCCTCTGGCTTCTATCACTATACACAACCTTTTGCTGTATTCTACTAATGAAAATTGGCAGGTAATATATTGTTTATGCACATATGATAGTTGTTGACTACTTCTGTAACGTCAGCTGCTTACTTGAACAAATGCCCTGTGACAGGTAGTAAATCTTAAGGAAGCACGGGAGTTCTCCACCAACAAAAAGTTCATTTATGTTTTCAAAGTAAAGTGCCTACCTCTGTGTGTGGCAACAATTATTTCTCTCTACCTTTATTTTCTCTTATATGCGGTGGGGTCGGGGTGCCTGCCCTGTTTTGTGAACTGCTCTTATTGTATTTGCATTTCCCATTGTCTTGTTTCTCAAATGTATGAACCTGCATGTTCACAGTTGCATGTGCCATTGTTCTCTGACCAGGGATGTTTTACTTTTCAAGTTTAAATTAGTATTACATGATGATAAATTCTTTTTTTACTAGAAACTTGAGTGGGAATCTTTGTCCATCGATCTCCTGCCTCACCCTGATATGTTCACGGATGCTAATATAGCGAGCACTCAAAATGGAGGAACCCAGAGAGATGATGATGGTGCAAAGCGAGCTTTCTTTGGTGGGGAGCGCTTTATAGAAGGAATTTCAGGAGAAGCTTATGTAATGCAGATCTAAACTTTGTACTTTATGGTATTGATGTTACTGTATCATTCTTGACTTGGTGATTATGACCAGATCACAGTGCAAAGGACTGAATTAAATAGCCCACTCGGTCTTGAGGTTCAGTTACATATCACAGAAGCCATTTGTCCTGCAATAAGTGAACCAGGTAATGTTCGGAATATTTGTAGATCACTTGTTTCATTGGTCATTGGTCTTAAATTATATGGTGTACATATAGCTCAGAGCTAAATATGATCATGCTGCACAGGACTACGTGCTCTTCTCCGCTTTATGACTGGATTATATGTCTGTCTGAATAGAGGAGATGTTGATTCAAATACTCAGCAGGTTTGCAGTTTCCTTTTCTTTATTTACTTACCATTATCATGCTTAGGGACCATCTTAATTTCCCCTTGTCTTTCTATCCGTGTGGTATTTTTTCAGCGGTCAACTGAAGCAGCAGGCTGTTCTATCGTTTCAATTGTTGTAGATCACATATTTCTCTGCATTAAAGATACTGGTATGTGAAGTAGGGATTTAATACTTTTGTTACATGGAAGAAATAGGATTCATCCTAATGAACCAAATTTAAGCCAAAATAGTCTGGGAGTCCAGTTTGTTGGTAGCTAGTTGTCTTACTCTGTTCAAGGTTGCATGTCATGTTCATTTTTCGGATTATACTGTTTGTATTTCGGATGTTTACGCAAAGAATTCTTATAAGTTTTGACTTGACTTGCAGAATTCAAGCTTGAACTTTTGATGCAGTCACTCTTCTTTTCACGGGTACTGTTCTGTGACTTAAAGTTAACATTGTTATCAGTTCTGCTATCAGTATTTTAATATTATGATTAGACACAATCGACATAGTGCTGATACTTCAAGGAGGGTTCTACATTATGTATTATACTTCATGAATGTGTCTGGGTTTAATGTAAAAATGATTTGGCATTGGAAATGTGTTAAATATTGGAAAAAAAACAATCTTATATATGTGCTAGAAGAAAACCACACTGTTTTGGGTCACATACAGTCAGAGTTCAAGCCATTAGATATCATTGGGGAGCTTACAAATTGTAGGCTGATCGATATCTTGTAGTCTTTGTGCTGTGCCATGTTTTCTCTACTCATTTAGCAGTCCAAGAATTTATAAGAATATCCACTTTTGCAGACAAGTGTTTCTGATGGAGAAATTGACAATAACTTGTCTAAGGTTATGATTGGTGGGCTCTTTTTAAGGTAAACTTCGTTCTGTTTCAATTTTTCTAGATATTTGATGCTTAGACAGCTAGTAAATTTTTTCTGGCGCACATTCTCCTGGAGTTCAATGTTCTACAGTTTTGACTGCATGTATGTAAACATATGTGTTTGTGCATATATGAAAATTTACCACCTTTTTGGTGTTTGTGCATTTGTCCCCTTGTCTTTTAGTTATGTGCAGACAAGGATATTGATTTTTTTTTTTCAAGGGTTATATTAGTATCAAAGTATGTTTAGAACTTGAGGTGCTTTCCCCCCTTATCTTTTAGTTACCTGCAGACAAGATATTTTGATTTTTTTTTTTTTTCAAGGGTTGAATTACTATTAAAGTATGTGTAGAACTTGACTAGCTGATCCTATTTGTTTGGCTAAAAGCATAATTGGTTAAGTAGTGTTTGTCTGTTGCTTACCTGTAACAGTTCAAATTTTGCCTCTGCAGTCATTGACACTCTGTAATCCTTATGTATACCTACTTATTGAAGCAAATAAATTCTAATGGTGTTTCGGAGGAGAAAATTATTAAGTTGTACAATAGTATAGAATCATCCCTGCTTTCAGTTTTTATTCTGCTAGATGGCTAAATCATAATTAATGTTGGTGGCTGGAATGTAGGGATACCCATTCAAGACCTCCTTGCACTTTAGTGCAACCATCAATGGATGCCATTTCCGACGAACCTGTGCATGTTCCTGACTTTGGTATGGGCTAAATTTATTATATATTCTGGAAAAAAAGAGATTTTATTTGTGTCAAATTATGGGTATGTGTAATTTGAAGTTTATCTCTTCATTTTTTTTGGACAGGTAAGGACTTTTGCCCTCCCATATATCCTTTGGGAGCTCAGCAGTGGCAGTTGATCGTGGGTGTCCCTCTTTTATGCCTTCATTCTCTTCAGACCAAGCCCTCCCCTGTGCCTCCAGCTTTTGCTACACAAACAGTCATTAATTGCCAACCCCTGATGGTATGCAATACTTGTTCCCTATCACCTTATATGAACAGTCATTTATTTTAGGTCTGTCTTTTATTTTCTTGTTCTTTTCTGAATTTAAAAAGTACCGCTTCTTAATCTTTTTCTTTTTAATCCCAGATTCATCTTCAGGAAGAATCCTGTTTGAGGATCTCTTCCTTCCTGGCCGATGGAATTGTTGTCAATCCCGGTGCTGTTTTGCCAGATTTCTCAGTAAATTCCTTGATTTTCACCCTCAAGGAATTAGATGTTACCGTTCCTTTGGACGTGGACAATTTGCGTAGTCGTGGTAACAACAGAAGCAGTATCAACCAGAGTTCCTTTTCCGGAGCAAGGCTTCACATTAAGAACTTGTTCTTCTCAGAGTCACCGTCACTAAAACTAAGGCTACTGAATTTGGACAAGGATCCTGCTTGCTTCTGTCTCTGGGAAGGTCAACCAGTTGATGCTAGCCAGAAGAAATGGACTACCAGAGCATCACACCTTACTTTGTCTCTCGAAACGTGTACTGCATCAGCTGGACTTCAGAGTTCTCTTGATGGGACCTCAGGCTTGTGGAGATGTGTTGAGCTGAAAGATGCTTGCATAGAAGTAGCTATGGTAACTGCTGATGGGAGCCCATTAACAAATGTTCCTCCTCCTGGTGGTATTGTCAGGATAGGGCTAGCTTGTGAAAAGTATATCTCAAATACTTCTGTTGAACAGTTGTATTTTGTTTTGGATCTTTATGCGTACTTTGGCAGAGTTAGTGAAAAGATAGTTCTTGTTGGAAAATATACTAGACCAAAGACGAGTACGGATGATACGTTCAAGGGGAAGCTAATTGACAAGGTTCCCAATGATACAGCAGTTAGTTTAATGGTGAATAATCTTCAGCTACGATTTCTGGAATCATCTTCCATGCATGTTGAAGGAACGCCTCTAGTTCAGTTTGTTGGGCATGATCTCTTTATAAGAGTTACTCACAGAACTCTTGGTGGTGCAGTTGCTGTTTCCTCCATTATACGTTGGGATAGCGTTGAGGTGGACTGCATAGACAGTGAGGGAAACTTGGCATCTGAGAATGGCAGAGATTTAATTTCTATTGAAAATGGTCATGGTGTTTTGGTGAGTGGAAATGGGTATCCTCAACTAAGACCTGTCTTTTGGATAGATAACCAAATAAACCATTCATCAAATGGTAAAGCTATTGTAGATCGATTTCTTGACATAAACGTGGAACATGTAATTCCTTTAAACGAACAAGATGTAGAGTGTCACAGTTTGAATGTGTCAGCTTGTATTTCTGGCATTCGCCTAGGTGGCGGAATGAACTATGCTGAATCCTTGCTGCATCGCTTTGGAATACTTGAGGCTGATGGTGGTCCTGGGAAGGGGCTATCTAAAGAGTTGGAGAATTTACGAGCAGGCCCCCTTTCAAAAATTTTTGAACCATCACCTCTCATTGTTGATTCAAAAGAGGGTATGTGGCAATTGCATTTGGGTAATTTCTAGTTATTATTTACACTCAGAGAGGTTGTTATGGTGTTCTTTGTTCATTTTTCAAAAATTTTTTTTTTACTCAATTTAATTTACTGCAGTCGCCCTAATGTTAAATTTTTTTTTTCTTTCTTTTTTTTCAGATGGAAGTTCAGGAGATGGGAAAGAGAGTGAGGTTTTGCACTTGGGAAAGCCAGATGATGTGAATGTGTCCATAGAATTGAAAAATTGGTTATTTGCTCTTGAAGGCGCACAGGAAATGGCAGTGTTTAGAAGTTCCTCCAATCAGGAGGGTGATAGCAGAGAAGAGAGGTCTTGGCACACAACATTCCACAATCTGCACCTAAAAGGAAAAAGCCGTCCAAAACAAATGATGAATGGCATTAGAAAGTCATACAGGACACCAAAATATCCTTTAGAATTGGTGACTGTAAGCATATCTCTCTCTTGCCTTGATCCCTATGTTTTTAATATCCTGTTATGCTAGAGAGATGCAAAAATTGTTTGATCATACATGCATGAATATTTATTAACAGTGGATGGATTGTTTGTTCACCTGCTAGCGCCAGCTTGGGTGTGTTCAGTTTCAACAAAATCACTTAACGGAAACAATCTCTCCCCACTTGCCCCTATTAAAATTACGTTTTCATCATTGCATTCTTTCTTTACATAGACAAATAGACACATACGAATGTCTTTTGTTCAATACATGCATTTGATGATTGATCTTACATTTTTGAATTTCAGTTTAATTTTTAAAAAATTATTCATCGTTTCTCTTGACTGTTGACAATATCAGTAGCTAGGGTCAGAGGCTGAATGTTGGAATAGTGATGAAAATATTGATATCAAAATATCTGTTAATATTTCTGTAAGTTTGAGTTCTAATATTTTTGTAACTGGTTCCAAGATCAGTGTCATACCGTAAATATACTTCAAAACTGTATTTCAATATAAAGATAGATGTTTGTGATTGATTTCTTTATGTGCCTTTATATAATCTTGGGATTCATAGAGGTATCAGATCATTGTCTCTTACATCATAAAAATGGTTGCAGGTTGGTGTGGAAGGCTTGCAGATATTGAAGCCACATGCCCATAACTATCATAATCCTGCTATCTTAAATGTGAATGGGACCAAGGAATCTGCAGGTGTAAATCTGGAACTTCGCCTGGTGACAATGGAGGACAGTGTTGATCATGAAATGGTGGAATGGGTAGTAGAAAATGTGAAATTTTCTGTTGAGCAACCGGTAATGAGATTTCCGAGTTAGTTATTGTCTTATTTCCTAAAATAGTGTTCTGCATTATCAAACTTATTTTTTTCTTCACAGATTGAGGCAGTTGTATCTAAGGATGAGCTGCAACATCTTGTTTTATTGTGCAAGTCGGAAGTTGACTCAATGGGTCGAATAACAGCTGGAATTCTGCGGCTATTTAAGTTGGAGGAGACCATAGGCCAGGCTGCTATGGATCAACTGACCAACCTTGGTATGTAGTAAACTGTTTGCCAATAAATAAGTACAGTTCATTAATTCTGGTCAGGATGTGTGCTTCTGGTCTTCCAACTTCCAAGTTTCCGAAATTCATTCAAATGGCATTTCTTGACATATGCACTTTGCTTCTCCGCCCTACATGTGTTAAATTGCTCAATTTATTTGTGGAAATCAGATGTCATCTTGTATTCTTCTTTAGCTGTCAAGTTTTATTTCTGGCTTTGTATGATTGGGGTACTGCTGGAATAATTACTTAGTATTTCAGTTTGTGCCGCATGCTCAGTTTTGTTTGTTTGATCTTCATTCATGAATTTTGGAAAATGACTTGCAGGAAGTGAGGGCATTGACAAGATCTTCACTCCTGAGAAGCTCAGCAGGAGTAGCAGCTTCTACAGTGCTGGGCTCTCTCAATCAAATTTGATAAATGAAGGCCCAGTTACAAGTACAACCACCTCAAAAATGACCGTGGCTTCACTTGAGGAGGCAGTTACTGATTCACAGGTCAAGTGTGCTGCTCTTCTTACTGAACTGGGCACTTCAGAATCTTCCGTGCAACATCTTGCAACTGTAAAACAGCTCACTCAAAAACTTCGGAGTATGCAGAGTTTATTGACAAAATTAAAGTCTCAGATATAGTTGGCCATTCTTTCCCCTGTAAAAGTTTGGGATTAAAATAATCCCATTTGATAGCTTAGCCATTCTTTTTTGTATATAAAGAGACATATTGGCATGGTCGTGGGTATATCCGTATATGTAATAGACTGGCAATCAGTTTTGTATGGATTTGAGTTCCTAAATTAATATATCATCCTCAACTTCAATTCGCCAATATTACATTTCACACTTGATTCAAGTTTTGCAAGTTTAGCAAATAAGCAGACAGTTGATAAAATTACTCGTGCAATTAGTAGATGCTCTTTTTCATTCATATGCCAATGTTGGGTAACAATCTATAAACTTTTCCTTGCTGATATAGGAAACTCAAAATGAGGAAAGCTGAGAGTACAAGGATAGGGAATACACATCAGTTGCACAAAACAAAGCAACCAATAAATCTGTGTCGAATGTCAATACAATGAGACTAACAATGTCACCAAAACCAAAATGAAATATGAGTCCAACAATATGCAGGTAACCCATCTCTTCTTTGTCGAGTCAACAAAACAATGAGAATCGAATCGAAGCAATGTACCTTGAAGCATCAAGAACTCTGAATTGGATTCTTCTCAGCAACTTGAGAGTTCCACAACATCCACGCTTCCCTATAATGCGAAAACAGCTCCTTCATCGCTTGGTTCTGATACTGAGGCCGATAATAAGCCCCCAGACTCTCCCAGCAAACCTTGTTGACGTCAACACCCTTCCTAGCTCTTGGAACCGCCACCGGAGCGAAAGGACCAAACTGGTAGCTCTTCGAACTCTCCTTCGCCCCACCACCGCCATCCGAATTGCAGTTCTCAACCTCACCCTGATCTTGAACTCTCTTCTCCACAACCTTGCTCCTCTTACTACTCGCATTCGTCAGATCTGTCCCAAAGCTCCTCTTCTTAGCCTGCTCCGAATTCAGCTCCGAATTCAAATTCAAACCATCTCTTCTCCCATTCAGCCCCAACCACCTGTACGCCGGCTTCCCTGTATCCGCCGTATGAGTCTTCTCAATCAAATTCACCGACGATAACACATTCGCAATGTCATAGATCCTCCTCACCTTTGTCCTCATCACTGATACATTGTGAGCATCTCCAACTCCAAGCAGTAATTTTGCAGCTTCATCAAGAGAAATCGATTCCGATTCCGATCCGGTACACACGAACAGCTTCACGAAATTCTGCGCCAGAAGCGCCAGAGACTTTTCCCTCTTGGTCTCATCCAGGGGGTTGTTATTGCAGGCCGCCGGGATCGGAGTCAGATCCAGGCCTTCTTCTCTGAGCTCCTTCAGGGCGTTAGGGACCGCGCCGAAACCCTTCCACGTGTACGTGTTCTTGGACTTTCTTGACAGCAGTCCGACGCTCTCCAGCACGTTGACGATGTCGTAGATCCGGCGGCGGACGACGCCGAGGCGGGAGGCGGCGTCGTCTAGGCCGATCAGGGCAGTGGCGCCGTCGTCGCGGTTGTAGAGGCTGAGGAAATTGGAGCAGAGGAGGCTCAGGGACTTCTGCTTTCGGCTGTAGGAGGCGTCGCGGCGGGTGGTGGTGGTGGTGGCCGGAGGACGATCGACGGCGGCGGCGGCGGAGGAGGACATGGTCGAATTGAAAGGACCGTTAGAGAGAGAGAAGAGGGTTTGGGTTTGAAATTTGAAATTTACGAGCGTTTGGGTTTGTGGGGATCTGAAGGATTAAGGAAATAGAGAAATAGAGAGAGAGAGAGGGAGCCGCACCGACTTGGATTCAAAAATTAAAAAAGGTTTCAAGGAGCGGGAATCTTTTACATCAGCTTTTTTTACTTTTTAACTTTCCAAATTAACCTGTGTATACTGTACATTACCGACTTTGGGTTCTATTTTTTACCCACCTCCTTATGGTCATTTCCCATTTCGGGTCATTGTATGAATTTTTCTCCTATTTGGACAATTTGACGTAATTTGTTTGTCGCGCATTAAATTAAATTTTAATTTTGGGTCATTGTATGAATTTTTCTCATATTTAGACAATTTAACGTAATTTGTTTGTCGCGCATTAAGTTAAATTTTATCATATTATTTGAACGACTCTGATTACTATTTGTGCGAAAAATTTACTTTGATTTCATGGGGATATTTTTTGTAGATTATTACTACGTGTTTATGTAATAGTGAGAATTTTGTGCGAGCTATACATGGTGAAAAAATCATAAAAGAAGGCCATCTGACCAATTGACAACAAAATTAGGTGAGCTGGACCAATCAAGTCAACCTAAAGTATCGTACACGTGGTATTCTGAAAATGTATGAAAATATCCCATTTATTTGTTTATCAATTTCAAAAAAAAAAAAAAATTCAAAATTTCAGCCTGAAGCATATGGCCCAAGGTTTGGCTTGCCTCTGGGCATAAAGACTCAAATTACCAATGTTTGAGTACACAAATTCCATGGAAAATTCAAATCATAATTCAAGATGTCAATTTCCTAAGTTTTAACTACAACTCCATCTATACTTAAATTTTTCGAGAAGTAAACATGGTGGACAAACTACCCTATCAAAGTCATAATCTGCATAAAAACACACTGTGCATGGTTTAACAACTTTTCGTGCTGAAATTTCTCAAGTTGTTTTTATTTATTTTTTTAGAGAGAAAATTTTCATTCATTATCTCCATAGCCAAAACGGCGCATGCCTAACATCCTAAAACTTGTGTCCCCGCCGGCCCGCCCAATATTAGTAGCCAAGCATTATAGGGAAAAACAAATGCCCTTCATTACAACAATTAACTTGACTTATTCGTCAAGCCTACTAACTACAATCTTACCAATTTTCAACCAAAAGATAATAAAATGAGCTTAAAAGTACCAATGCACACAATTCTAGTACGCTAGAAGCTCTTCAATTCAAAATTAACAGGGCCCTAATATAGTAGACTAAAAGAAAATTACAGAAAACTGAAATGCCCCAAGTTTAGGACGACAACCATACCAGACTGAACCCCAAACCCTCCCCTTTGCTGAATGCTGATAAGCCCCAGCCCTGAAGTCCTGGCCACCAATCAAACGATCCTTGGGCAGGAGACCAACTTAAGCGTTCAAAGCCAACGCCCTCGCATATCATCTCACACCCCTAATTTAACCTGCCACTAGCAATACGAGTATAGCTTTCTGGCCGTCGTAGACAATCCAATAAACTGGATTGTCTATATCACCATGAGAAACAAAATCACTCCAGCAATGCCCAACAAGCCCTGCAAATCTTCCTAACGATCAGAATCGTTGTTGAGAAAGGTGCTCACCAGAGGAGCCACTTATGAATAGTCTGGATGCTGAACATTGAGGATGGGATCCCAGCCCAAAATGACTAGGGTTAGGAAGGAGCAGCGACGTGTTATTCTTATTTAAGATCCATAGCGGAGGATATTGTTTTTAACTTTTATGCACATCCATAAAGATAAAAAATTGTATTTTAAAAGCATTTTAGGGCTTGACTAGTTGACCGGGCCTAGTCTTTTTATTGATGGGTCCTTGACCCAACGCCCCAAAATGAGCAAAAATTATTCCACTTACCCCAGCAACAGATTTTTATTCCCACATACCCAATTTGACACCAAATGACCATTATACCCTCAACTCAATTAAAAAATTACAAACATGCCACTCAACATCAATCTCACATCCCGATCTCTCTCCCCCTCCGGCGCTGTTTCTCTCTCCTCCGCGCTTTCTCTCTAGCCTCCGGCGCCGTTTCTCTCTCTCCTCTGGCGCTGTCTCTCTCTCTCTCTCTCTCCTCCGCATAAAATCCTCCACTCGATCGAGTGCGAGCTGTGATGCAGATCTCAGTTCCGCGGTTCAAATCGCATTTCTAGGCGCATTGAATCTGGAGAAGGGAGAGAGAGAGAAGATGGGATCGAGCGGCAGTAAAGCCACGTCGTCGTCGTTTCCCGGCGATAGTGGTCGAAGGCGACGATCTCCTCGTATGTGGATGAGGAGGCGATTGATGATGGGGTTGAGGCTGGTGGAGCCGGTGGATCGGAGCTGGTCGGGGACGATGTGGGAGAGTCGGATGTGGATGAGGAGGGGGAGGAGGCCGAGGGTGTTGGGGCCGAGGAAGGAGTAGTCTTGGAGGAGGTTGGAGCCTGACCTTGGTTGGTCGGAGCCTGACCCTGAGTGGTCGGAGGCTGGGTCTGCTGGGTGGTCGGAGGCTGGTTCTTGAATATCAGGAGTACCACTCGATCTTTTTTTTTTTTCTCTTTTTTTTTTTCAATTTTTTGCCCGGCCTATGTTCGAACCTTTCGTAGAGTGCTTTAGCTTCCTTCTCCCAGTTTGGAATGTATTTTTTGAGGTATTGGGGAGCATCTGTACAATGATTTTGTTTCTGATTGAGTCTTCTTGCAATATAGTCGAGAACCTAGTGGAGGTTTTACTGTTTCCAATATTGTTTTCACAGGTTATCTTCCGTGCTCTTAGGAGTGTGTTAAGGGTCTATTGGAGGGTAATAGACGTCTATTGGGGGCAATAGACGTCTATTGGGGGGCAATAGATGTTTTGAATTGATGTAATATTCTCATTTTTTTCTCTAATTAAAGTTTTATTTGTCAAAATCTAGGAAGATTAGTTCTTATTCTGGCGACTAAAAGTCCTATGGGGGGCAATAGACTTCTATTGGGGGGCAATACATGGCTGATAGTCGTCTATTGGGGGGCAATAGACGGCTATTGGGGGGCAATAGACGTTTTGAATTGATGTAATCTCCTTGTTTTTTTTCTGTAATCAAAGTTTTATTTGTCTAAATTTAGGGAGATTAGTTCCCATTCTGGCAACTGAAAGTCCTATTGGGGGGCAATAGGCTTCTATTGGGGGGCAATACATGGTTGATAGTCGTCTATTGGGGGGCAATACATGGCTGATAGTCGTCTATTGGAGGGTAATAGACGTCTATTGGGGGGCAATAGAGGTTTATTGCCCATCTACTAGGGGGCAATAGATGTCTATTGGGGGCAAAAAAACTTTCCGGTGAGATTTTCAGCAAATTCCGGTGGGTGGGCAGTAGGAGACCGAAATCCGGCGACCGGATTCCGGCGAACGTTGGCCGGAATCCGGCGAACGTTGGCCGGAATCCGGCGACCGGTGACCGGATTCCGACGGCCGGTGACGGGCTCCGGCGAAGTCTCCCATGGTTTCTCTCTCTTCTATTTTTTCTCTCTCTCTCTCTAAGTAACAAGGGGGTGAGGGTAAAATGGTATTAAAAAAAAATTAAAAACAAAAAAAAGGGTATTAGGGAAGACTCCCTTAGAGTGTATTGGGTAAGAGAGAATTAAAAAAACTTAATGGGGTAAGTGGGAAAAAAATCCTTAGAAATGGGGTAAATGGACAAAATCCCTAAAATTCATTCATCGGTGCTTAAATTGTTATTTAAGCATTTTTGGGCTTTGATTAGTCGGCTTTATTTATGGCATGTTTATGGAGATAAAAGAGATGACTCCAATACGTACATGACTTCCATTGCGTTTAACCGTTTACAAACACAGTTTGCACAGAAATACAATTTAGACTCCACATTGTAAACATGACTTCCCTAGCCTTTTCCTTTCTTTTTTTTCTTTACACCAATTAATACATATGTTTTTTTGAACTAAAATTAATAGAGATGTTACCGATTACTCCTATTCGAGACATATGAGAGTTTCTATTGGGACCTCCAAATCTGCTCACTTGACCTCACTCTATTAGGAATTATTAAATGACATAATAACCTACTATAAAATGACTATTAAGGACAATAATTATACTAGAAAAATAGTTATATTTATTTTCTCTAGACTTTCCAATTCAATAATATTATATTGCATTCTTTATTATTTTCCCTATCTATTTTCATTTTCCAATTGTTTGGACCCAAAATAAACATTTTGGCCTGACAAGGCACGTCTTGGAGAAATTGAGCCAATATCAGTGGCTCAAGTTATATATTGTCGACAAGCTCGAAATATATATTTAGAGGCTAAATAAAGCCTACTATGGAAGTATGAAAAGTCAACTTTAGCATATTTTCCTACTTCGGCTAGGAGAAACCGAGCTAGACAAGGAAGGAGGGGCGGCAGACTAACCAAATGAAATCGAAATGAGCTGAAACTTTCCAGATTCATTCTAGACATCCTAAGGATCATTTCTTATGAAGAGTGCCAGAGCTATTTTTGAGTGGAAGGCCTTCAAACAATCAGTCCAATTTTCTGCAGAAGCAAAACTGGAAAACTGGACCTGTAAGAGGTCCAGCAGCATTTCCGGCCCAACCACATGGAATAAAGCTCTGAAAATTTGTCACAATAATCTACACTCATTTTGGATCATTTGATATGAAGAAGTCAAAGGCCCATTTTGAGTTCTTGGTGGAGATATAGCTGCAGCAAAAAAGGAGCAGAAAGTGCTCTCACCTAACAAATCCATTAGTGTTTAAGTGCTTAAACCTAACATTCCATTAGTGTTTTAAGTGCTTAAACCTAACATTCCATTAGTGTTTTAAGTGCTCAAACCTAACCCATCATGATTTGTTTAAAGGCCAAATAGTGTTGCTTGGAAGCCTATATATAGAGGCTAAGAGAACAAAGAAAGAGACGAATTCATTCACATCAAAACATCTCTAAGATGATCTAAGTTCTCTCTAGAGCAACCTCTCTAAGAGCAACTCCTCTCCTTCTCTTTCTCTTACCGGTGATCACACTCCAAGTCCTAGTCTCCTTAGGAGCCGACTTTCAGTGCCACCAAACCCTCTGTCAACGTACTTCGGTCCTAGTCTCCTCGGGAGCCGACGGTAGTGCCGCGACCAAGAAGACACCAATTCATTCAACAACAAACATCTCTAAGATGATCTAAGTTCTCTAGAGCAACCTTTCTAAGAGCAACTCCTCTCCTTCTCTTTCTCTTATCGGTGATCACACTCTAAGTCCTAGTCTCCTCAGGAGCCGACTATTAGTGCCACCAAACCCTCTGTCAACGTACTTCGGTCCTAGTCTCCTCGGGAGCCGACGGTAGTGCCGCGACCACAACGGTTACAGAACCAGCTAAGCAAGGGTAACGCCCTAGCAACCCAGCCAAGCTAAAGTCACGCTTTAGCAAGATCTCAACACTTCCCGGTGATTTCGCTCTGCTCAATCTACAATATTGAGTATCGATTGTGTGAACAAGAAGAAACTACATCAAAGTCCTCACCACGAGGCACAAAGAATCCTACGACGAGGTTGGTGCTCTCCTCATCTACAATCGCTCAAAAGAAGTCAGGTCAAAGGACACCCCCGACGACCGCACCCGAACGATGCTGGCACGCCCAAGCAGAAAAGAGACTGTTGACCAGCTGCAACAAAACTGGAGCCAAACACCAATTTCACTACATACTCATTAAAGCATTCATATATATTTAATAAGAAATAAAACTATGATTAAGATAAAAATGTATGATCTGCATATTGAACGCATATTGGTAAGGGAGAACAAAATAAATTGTATTATGACCTAAATCTAAATCTATCCATTATATTTGCAAAAAGAAGAAAAAAAATAGAGCTAGCAAATAAAAATAAATTAAAAAATATTTAAATAATTAATCATGAGGTACAAAAAATAGAGAAACATTAAGTAAAAATGATTAATCTGTTTTTTTTTTGCACAGCTAAAAAAGAAAAAGTAAATAAAAAAATCACATAATAGTTCATGTTATTTTATTTTTATTAATTTTTAAAACTCAATACCTTGTGTTTGATTTTTTTTTTATTTGATAAGAGATTTATGTTGTCTGATTAAGGAATGGAGATGTAATTAAGATTTATAGAGTAATTAAATCATTGAAATGACTAAGTTTTTTTTATTATAAAGATCTTAGTTTGTTTGTAAATTATATGTGTGAGGTTATTTGAGGAACTTTAGTGAGGTTTAATGAGTAAATTTAGTATTTAAAAATTTGACAGGAGGTGTAAAAAGCATAGAGGTCAAGTGAGTAAATTTGGAGGTTCCAATAAAAAAACTCGAGACATATATATATACATACACTCCTTAAAGACGCTGTTCAAACTTCAAACAACAAAGCACCAATCATATGATTTGACGACAAACAAAATAAAAACACCATGATGCTAAGTTACTAACATATACGAGACACTCCTTAAAATGGCTAGGTCAATTCTTTTTGACATATCTACCACCCCTGCTGAGAACAAAAACTTCCCAATACAACAGTTCAGAATGGTCATCTTTGCGTCGTAGCTTGATGATTACATTGTCCTCAAAAGTAGATCTCAAAGTCCATGTAGTCCTTACTGCCTGACCCTTGGTTGTTTTCATCATACCTTCAGAGCGCGAATAGGTTGATATTGTGTGATCCCAATCTTTGGAGGCAACTTCCTCAGAATGAAAAGAACCAAAGAAGAAGGCGATATCTCCACCAACAGGTAATAGATCAAGTTTAGAACTGGGTGATTCAAAACATCAAGGTCTGCCGCCTTGTCGAATGCACATAAGCCCATCATTACGCATCTCACAAGGAAACACGTAAAACATATGGTTGTCACGTAGCCAACCTCATGCAGCTTCTTACGTCTTGCTTTCGATTCCACAGGAAATCTCTGCAACATCAGAAACAGTCTTCCACCATACACAAGAAATCCAAGGGCTGCAAATAAGGAGACCCCTGCGAAGAACAGTTTAGATAACAAGACCACGACTGGGATAGGGTTCCACCATAATATCAACCACATAGATATCTGAACTAGATAAACAGCAGCGTTGATTGTAAAGAAGCTCGGCCTTAGTCCATCTGTAAAAACAGCACGCGCCTTATAGTAGATTTCAGCCCAGAACAGAACCAGAAGCGCGTAAGTTGTGAAGAAAGCCAGACTTGGCATATCAAGCAACACATGTTGGAGAATCTCTGGATGCAGCTTCTGTACTTGCCGGCGGAAAATAAACACTGCTGATCGAACTGCATTGACAATAAAATTGAGAAATTGGAAGACCTTCTGGGTGGTCCAGCCGTACTCCGGCACTCGCACCTGTGTCCCAACCAATTGAACTAGGGCAACGAAAGCGACGAGGACGTAGAGAATGGCGAGGCCGTGGATGATTCGGTCTTGCCAGAGCAGCGAGGCATTGATGTCGTGCCACCAACTTGACGACTGTCTGAGATTGTAAGCTATCACCGACGCCGCCACTACAGAAAAACTGATTACTCACGACGCGAGATTTACGGCGTGCATTAAATGTACACCGTAAATGAGTATCATTTACGACGTGCATATAAATACACGCCATAAATGATAATTTTTTGACACAATTTTACGGCGTTAAATATATGCGCGCCATTAAATTTGAAATTTTGTGTTCTTTAACTGCATTCCCTGTTGTATGCCGTGGTTGTTGGAACTTCAAAGAGCACCCGGCCAAAAATTAAACTCTCTCCTCCCTTTTTAAAATAGAATTCTAGGTCAAACTCGTATCATCCTCTCTCTCTCTCTCTCTCTCTCTCTCTCTCCCTCCCTCCTCCTCCTCCTCCTCCTCCTCCTCTCAGAGGCTCATTATCTCAAAATCTCCTTTTCAAATTCGATTTCGGGAGTCCGATGCCGGCGGTGCAGGAAGATTCGCCGGAGGCCCAGCGATATCTAGAAATCCGACGCCGTTACTGCGATGGTCCTCAGAGCCGAAGAACAAAGCCAGCTACAGCTCGTTGAACTCGAAGACATTGATGATGAAGACGACCTCTTCGAAGCGATCGATAAGTGTAAGCTTCATGAACCTTCGGTTCCGTTCAATTTCCGTTACATACTTCGATTTTACGTTTCGATCATTTCGCACTGGTAATTGATTTCAATCAATTTTCAAATTCCTGATGGATTTTCTTAGTTTTTGTGGACCTCGCCGGAATTGAGTTTGGTTTCTCACAATTTTATGATTAGAAGTAAATTTTAAGCTAAAATTGCTTCAAAAGTGACTAAATCGGAGTTATAATGGAGCGATGAGATTTGTGTGCGGTGATTTCTCAGGGAATCAATGTTGGAGATGCTTCAGGACGCAGGGATCTACATCTGCAATGGCTTCAGGACGCAGGGATCTACACCAAGAATGTAGATTTCCATAATTAAACATGCAGTTTGATTCAAATACCACGTTCTATACCTCAAGTCTTGCTGACTGAGCTTGTTTGTTACTTTTCAGCTTCCTACTAACATGCATGGAGGGAATGGAAATGTTGCTTAAATTGATACTGAGGGAATTTTGTGCCTTGTTTACATTATTGGTTTGATAATGTGATTTGATGGGAAAGTAGAAATTAAATCCTGGCTGCTGGAAGTGTTAATTACAATGTCGTATTATTATAAAGTCTTATTTTTATACTTCCAATTCAATGCTGTTATCATTTCGTTTTGGAAAATTGATGAAGTTATTGGTAGATGCTTAAACTACTTTTCTTATTTCTTTGTATCCCAATATTGTCACTGTGATAAGATCCATTAGACAATGGGATTCATCCCATGTGAGAGACAGAGAGAGTTGGAAAGACAAGTGTTAGGGAAATGACTGGGCTGTACAGCACTGTCCTAACTCTAAGATAATTGACATCTGGTCTATTGTTGCCCCTTTCTTATTGTTAATTAGACTTGAATTTCTATATCATAGTCCAGTACCATTGTATTATTCAGTATTTTGTCTATTGTATTCTCAGGTTTTGGGAGGTTTTGAAGAATCAAAGTATGTTACTGAAAGGAAATGGGCTAGTGCTCCAGATGGTACTCAGATTCCAATATCAATTGTTTACAGGAAGGACATTATAAAGCTTGATGGATCTGATCCATTGCTACTCTATGGCTATGGTTCTTACGAGGTAACAAAAGAATTCATAGATTAAAATATGCACAGTTCTTTTTTCTTTCTTTAGCTTTCTTCAACTGCAATCATTGTATTTTTAGTCTGGTTATATTGAAAAGCATATATCCTAAATACAAAATGCAAGATCTTCATAAATACAAAATGAGGACTTCTAAGTGGGCAATTAAGAAATGGCATCTGAAGATCTTAAAGCTAATCAGAACCATCTTTGCCCTTGAAGTCACTCCCTGCATTATAGTACTGATGTGAAGAGAAAATTGTATGCTTTTGAACCCCAGGTGTCTCCTTGAAAAGCTTAAAAGTTTTCTTGCTATGGTCGTGCAGAATTTTTGTCTCTGGCATGTGATCTGTAATTCTGATCATAATTTAGGAATTCTTATCTATCTTGAAGTTTGTCACTGGTCCACTTGGTGTTTGTCTTGTATATGTTTGCGGAAATCCTTAGAATTATTATTTCTTTATAGTAAAAGTTAAAAATCCTAATTAAAGGCACAGTGTGGGCAGCTCAGAAGTCTGGGCATACTCTTGTGGCATCAAACTAACAGCATTCTAGTGTAACTTGTAACAACTAACAAGTTGTTGAATTTATTCAGGGTAAACCATGGAGAATTTTGTTGGATCGGGGTTTTATTTACTATAGCTCATATTCGTGGTGGTGGTGAAATGGGTAGGAAATGGTATGAGAATGGGAAGTTACTGAAGAAGAAAAATACTTTTACAGATTTTATTGCCTATGCTGAATATTTGATTGAAAAGAAATATTGTTCAAAAGAAAAATTAAGTATAGATGGAAGGAGTGCTGGTGGATTGCTCATTGGTGCTGTTCTTAATATGAGACCTGATTTGTTCAACGCTGCTGTTGCTGGAGTGCCTTTTGTTGATGTGTTGACTACAGTGCTTGACCCAACAATCCCTCTCACAACTTCAGAGTGGGAGGTACTCTTCTTAATTTCAATCAGCTCTCATCAGCTGCAGTCTCTGGGCTTGCTGCTAGTGTCTTTATGAGTTGCAGGCTTTTATATTCACCTATCCACTGATAAATTCTGTTTCTGCAGGAATGGGGTGATCCGCGTAGAGAAGAATTCTACTATTACATGAAGTCATATTCTCCTGTTGATATGACACAAGAATTCTACTAAATGGTAGGCACAAGATCCTAACACTTTTGCCTATGTGAACTTTAGTTTCTTCATTATGAGATTGCAAGGCATGATTCGCTTTCACATTATACATTTTGGAGATATCCCATCATAACTTGCAGATATGTGATTGATTTCTCATTGGTTGGTTACGCTATCCAGGTTTTATTTGAACCAAAACAAAGGGAAACCTGGTTGACCAATTCAAATAGGAATTCTGCAAGTTATATGGCATGATGCTTGAGCCTTTGCTGAATGTTTATCTGCAAGCAGGAGATTTTTTTCTCTCGAGCTTGTCTTGCACTTGCCTCTCTAAGAAACACAGAGGTATATATGCATTTATTATTATCAATATATATTCTGAAATGAGAATGTCATATGGGGATATCTTACATGACTGGTACGTATGAGTATTGGATTTGGTCCATGATTGGCTATTTGTGTGTCTTCTCTGTTGCTAGACATTTTTCGTTTTGTTCCATGATTGGCTTGCAAAATTGACATTAATAACTTCTTGAAGGATCTTGATGCATGTTCAGCTCCAAAATTGACATTATTTCTCATTTCTTTCTCTACAGAACTTGATGCTTTGGCCAATAACCATGAAACTATTTCAATGGCAATCATATACTTGTTCCTGGCAATCATCTACTATTTCAATGGAATGTGATATATTGTGATACCATGTGGAATGTGGAATATTGTGATAGATATCATTCGCTAACTTATCGATTTTATTAGTCAAAGGATTAAATGATGTAATGAGGTTTAGTATATCATTATTACACTTGTTGTAATATGATTATTGTGGTTGATTGAGATAATTTTGATGAAGAGTTTCTTTTACATTGGGTATGTTGTACTTCTATTTTGTTTCAATAAGTGCCTGAACATGATATGGCTAATAGCTGCAATGTTGGGGTGATCTTGGAACAACTGAAAATAAATTGATTTTTTTTTTTAAATTTTGCAAAAGACATTTACGGCGTGCAATGCGCGTCGTAAATGAAAATTTAAGGCGTGCTTCTGAGCACATTTACGGCGTGCATAGAAAATCTACGGCGTGCTTATGAGCACATTTACGGCGTGCTTTTGAGTACAAATTGCACGCCGTAAAAGTGAAAGTTTGAGTTCAATTTTACGACGCTGTCTATAAGAGCGTCTCTTCGCGCGGCGTAAAATATCATTTACGGCGTTTTTTGTGCGCCGTAAATGACCTATTTTCCTGTAGTGCGCCGACTGCACCACACCAACGCTATGCCCCATCACAGATTGCCGCGAATTTTCTGTGAATTTTGTGATGGACCGAAGAGGTTGATTGATTTAGATTTGGGATTGAAACCTCGAGAAGAAACAAATGATTAAAATCCAAGCTCAAAGTTTAATGCGTTTTTCTTCTTCTTGTTGTTTCTGTTATTTATATTTATTTTTCTTTTTCCGGAAAGCTGGAGAATTCCAAGTCGGGCCAAGTGGCCAACATACCTTTTCCTTTGTGAAATAGGTTTTATGCAAAACCTAGAGCTCATAAATAAAGTCTGTAAACAAAAAAGTAATCTATATCTCGGACACACACACACACATTTTTAGGGGTTAGACAGTTCATTGGATAAATGACACAATCTCAAGGTTGGAATAGTACATACACCAACACAAAACACAGGCTTACACCTACATTGATACACAAATTACTCCAAAAAACATTAAAGCACAAGAGTCTAAAACTAATAAAAGAACTTCGACTTCAAAGGAAAATATATATATACCTAGGTAGTTGCTTAACCTACATCAAGCACGCAATTGTGGTACGCACGTTGGGCAACACTTCTAAGAAGACTCATAAAAAATCTTCAACTAGGCTAGACTAGACCAAGACCAAACCCTAGGCAAGCACCATCTCCTTCCCCTTAGGATTAGAGTTCCCATCTTCACTAGGCTAGCTAAAAGTTAGCTCTCCCTTCTTCTTGTTGGTTTGGCTCAAAGCAACAATCATGAGCCCAAATCCAAGAGCCCTAATCACGAGCCAATAGTTTGCCCTAGACAACTTGGGCCTAACCCAAATGCCACCAAGGTAATAGCACCGCTACCACAGCTATACTCTGAGGCTCCTCCGATGCAGAGAATCACCACGCCATTCGCACAACCTCTTGGACCACCACCAACGTCTAGCTCAACCACATGCGAAAATCTCTTCCCATCACTGAACCCAGATTTAGAAGATAACCTGGGCAAGAACAATTTGTTGTCAGATTGGTAAATCTTTATGTTTTTATCATTAATGAAATGATTACTTTGATGACCATGCACTTTACCACAACCCACGACAACTAATGTAAAACCGGTAATTTTTGTTCTATTAATAGTAATTATTCAACCTAAACTAATGTACTAGTTTATGAACAATTTAACAAGTGTGACAACAAATTTGTTGTTAGAGTGGTAAATCATTATGTTTTTATCATTAATGAAATGATTACTATAATGACTACACATTTTACCACAACCCATGCCACAACAATTGATGTAAAAGTGTTAACTTTTATTCGATTTGCAGTAATTACTTCAAAAACTACATCATTTACAAGATTATCAACATTTTACAATTCCAACAACATTTGTGTTGTGATATATGGTAAAACAAATATTAGACCAAAAGATATGTAAGTACTCAGTATTGTAAGGAGGTTCTCCTTTTGATAAAAGTTGTCCAACTATGATATTTACATCTTTGACCACTCAATTACAATACCCATAATAAGTGTCGTCATAAGTCGTAATTTTAGTTCTACTATGTGTAATTTATTATTTTGACAATATTTGTTACATGTTTCTGAACAATATTACACTTCAAGAAAGAATGTGTTGTTAATATGGTAAATTTTATTTTTAAAATGACACATGTCAACATTTAAGCAGGTAACCTATTAGCCAGTTCAATAGGTTTCCACTACATTAATTTATTAAAAATAAAAAAATAAGGGTATGACATACATCAAGGTACCCTAGACGAGCCCGAAGAAGAAATCGTCCTCGATCGAGTACCATTCCAATTTGTTCAAACCGTTGTTATTGGTCTGATTTTCCAATTGAGCTGTCACGATTAGTGGCTGAATGTCTGATGTCTCATTATCCTGATTTTCTTACCTCTTGTGGTATGCAAAAACTAGCAGCGAGCTTTTTCTGACCGCGGTGAGCTTCGGCAACGCGAAATACTTCCTGTAATGCGGGTTGAAGCTTCTCTTTACTCCTATGGTACCGTTTGTACAGCACAATTCTTTGATTTGGGGTCCAAAAAAATTAACCCCATTAGAATGGTGGTTGAAGAACACATGCGAAAAGCCAACCTCGATCAAGTATCCAAGCTTTTGTTGTTTATACTCTGGTTGGTTTCTTTTGTTAAAATAAGATAATGATACAAAGGGATCCAAGTTCTTTGTTCATAATCCTTTTTTATATGAGACTGTGCAAGTGAAACTGCCTCGATTAGGTTGGTGTGTACTATGGACAAAGGAAAGTCGATGTAGCAAACTGCCTGACCACTCTAACTTCTCTTAATTGTGTAATCTTTGTCTTGTGGAAAATTTCCAATGCAATGGTTATGACTTTGAATTTGGTTATGAGGAGTGGGATGAATTTACTATAACCACATGTAGGCCTGGGATTTTGAACTCGAGAACCGGTGGAACCAGAGGTTCGGTTCGGTTTCAACTTCTGAAAACATGACTAAATGGTAGCACCGAACTGTTTTAGAAACCGGTTCGGTTCCGGTTATGCCTCTTCCATACTCTCCAGAACCGTTGGAAACGGTATATGCATGTCTGTAGGTCTAGTAGCCCATATATTCATTCACTAAAGCCCACATATATGCAGACCTCATGACCTCAGGCCCGTTTCTTTACAAGTCAACACGACATCACGACTTAAACACTCGACAACCTCGACCTAAACGGCTAAACCTAAAACTCTTAACTCTCTCAACTCTCAAAACCTTAAACACTCGACCTCAGACCCGCAGTCGAACACAGTCCACTTCCCTCAGTTCCCTGATTCAAAGTTCCAAACCCAAAATCCGTCTATATTCATAACACCATATGTGCTTCAAAATCCAAAATCCCAATTTGTATCCCAAACTGGCAAATCATAATCCCAAATTCCCAATTCCTCCCAAATCGTTCAACACTTCGACTGCAAATGAGTTCGAATTCACTTTCTTTGAATTCAAGTACTTGGAGTCCTCGAAATGAGATTGTACCTGCAACACAGCAAGGAGAAGAGATTGAAGGAGTTCAGTCGCATCATCTTAGCACCACAAAGAAAGGTGCTGCAAAGAGAAAGAGGGCAGAGAAAGTTCAGAAACTGAAGAAATCTAAGGAGAGAAGTTGGATTTGGGCACATTTCATAAAGGTGGAGCACCCACTTATCACTATAGGAGAAAGTGGATGCATCGACACATAACAGACAACATATTGAATTTATATGTCGTCTGATACGTGTTAAACTAGTCGTTTCTCTGCCCCTCAGCCAACACAGGCTCAAAATTGAAATTTACAAAATTTGGGACAACATATACAATGACATATGTTGTCTGAAAAACCCAAAAAAAAAAAAAAAAAAAATCAATTAATTTGGGTTGAAAATCCTGAAAACCCTAATGTAAAGTATTCCCTCCCTTTGACCCGGCCTTTCCCTCTCGTTTTGTTTTAAAACGCCCTTTCCCTTAGCTATTTTCAACCCTAGATCTTGAAAAAACAATTCTCTCTCACCCTTAATCACTCTCACCCTCGCACGCTCTCACTCATGAACCTCAATCCCTCATTCCACCCTCAATCCCTTTCATCCTCTCAAGCTCACCCTTGCTCTCATCCTCCCTCTCAGTATCATTAAAGATTTTCGAAAGCTGTCGGTAAGCTCAGGAGCAAGTCCGGCGAAGTATAGCTGTCTCCAAGCACCGTCAGTCTCTCCGGTCACCACGGTTCTCTCTCCGTTGGTCGCGACTCTTCACTTTTTCAGCTCATCTCTCTCTCTCTCCCCTCCCTGTAAGTTCTGCTTCTCTTTCAGATTTAGAGAACTTCTTTGTTTTTAATTTCATCGGGTCTTGATTAGGTTCTCCGAATCTCCGATATGATTGGGTTTTATAATATTGGCATTTCTTTTAGGTTTATAGAATGGTTTTTATGGATTCTTTACTTTCTAATTGGGCTCGAGAACAATCCATTCTTTTTTTTTCTTCTGGGTTTCAGGAACCCTAGAATTAATTTAAGGAAATCTGGGGTTGATTGGTTCGATTTATTAGGGCTTAAAGCTGATTGATGGTTACTAGGATTTTAATTATGGTTTTGGTTTCTAACAGGGTTCATCGGAGGTTTGGACTACAAAGACGAAGAGATGGAGGGTTTAGGGTGATTTTTATGTAGGTTGGTTATATTTTCCAAGCTTCAAATTTTAGTACCCATGGCAAAGTGCTGTTTTATGCTGGACATGATGACATCTTGATTCTCTACTTGTAAATAGTTTCTACTATGCTCTGCATTTTTCTAGTTCAAGCATATTGATTTATGTTACCTGGGTTCAAGCTCAAGAAACCTTGTTCTTTACTAATTTGGCATGTGAGCATGTCATCTTCTTGTGGTTTGGAAATTGATGTGCTGATACTAAAGCATCTCAGAACTTGAAAAGCTTGTGTGGTTTGGAGATTGATTTGCTGTACTATTCTTGTATAAAAAGGAAAGGAAAGAACATAAAACTTGTCTTTACTATGACGTAGACATATTTGATACCAAATGATCTCCATCTAATTGGCAGGTGCAAGGTATAAAAGTGGCTGGTTTAAGTTCTCCGGTATCAAGAATGGATTTCTGCATCTTCTCTTTAAACTTGGCTGTTGGCAGTGAATCTGGTTTGGTCAGATATCTTTCACTATTGACTACTAAATTTCACTTCTAAGTTTTACTATGCTGATTGTCTTTCTACCAACATGTATAGGTCCGTATTTATAACCTCAAAGGGTGTTCAGATGGGGTAAAATTCCTCTTTGTAACTGAAACCAAATGTGAAGGTATTTGTTAATGTCCTTGACTTTCTATGACCAGATCATACTATGCTGATCTTGAAATAGTTTTTTCTAGAGCCTCTATTTTATTAAATTTAAAGTGGTATAACTTGATTATTAGACCTCAGTTTGTCTCAAGGAAAAGGACCTCAATGCAGAGCTGTTTTCGGGCTTATTAATTCCTGAGTTCAAGCACTTCAGTTTGTGAAGCATGGAGGTAAACTTGCAGTGGGATTTGAATGCGGTCATGTAAGTATCATTTGTTCATTGTTTTTAATAGTTTGTACATTGGCCATAACTTATGCTTTTACCAATCAGAAGGTTCTAAATTTGATGTTTCCATCTCAGGTTGCAATGCTGGACACAAGTTCCTTATCTATATTGTTCTTCATAAAAGGTGCATCTTTCTCTAGCTCCCCAGTCATTTCAATGACTTGGACAGAAATTACAAATCCTCAAGGCCGCTTGAAGAGTTCAAAGCTCTTGGAAACTAAATCACCAGTTCACCCTGCAGAGGAAGTAATGTTCATTTAACCAAAGATGCAAATATACATTTAATTTGTGGAACATGGGTAATATGATCATTCCTTGGCCATGGTACCTGAAAAAGGAGTCAATTGCAATTTCAATTGCACATTAAAAAATCTATGTTCTTATACCTCTTTGTTTTATATGCAATTCCAGGATCATTGGGTGTTAGTGCTACAAGACAGTACCATTTTAACTCCCTAGCTGTTCCGCGCAAAGCAAAAGAAGCAATTGGAGGAATTACCCGTCTTACTCATGCTGATGGTATGACATGAATCTACTCATATCTTTGCTGGATAACGTTAAGTGGTTGTAAAAGTCGTTTCCATATTTTATCTCAAATAGCCTGTTCTTTCCACCCTTTTTTTTTTCCTTTTTATCTATTCTAAGTTGATCAGCCAAAAGTCTGGCTGTGAAACCAATAGCAATTGCATCTCTTGAACTTTTATTTTCCGTTTAGCATATTCCTCCCTATAGTGAAAACTAAACTTGATTTCACAGTAGACTCTAATACTCAGGAAGATAAAGAGATACTATATCTTTAAATAGCTAACAGTACACCAAACTTTCAATGCAGTTTAGCGACTGTTGTTTCAGGAGTTCTTCAATCACAAGTTTCTCAGAGAATTGAGGTAAAGCATTTAATTTCGTAGCTTATAATTGTATTGTTTATTGGTTATGGATGCATATGGCAATTAGTACAAATTGAGTATCAGTTTTATATATACATATAATAGCAGTTTATTATGTCCACATATATCTGCAGTCAAACTAAAATTAAAGGAGCTGCTTAGAATAGTTTCTTTTTTCGTAATTTGCAGGGTGATGGTGGAAGTTGAACACACTTCACCACTTAAATCAACGGGTGAATAGCCTAGTTCTTCTAGCTCCGATAAGATGTTGCATTTGCATGGTAGGCATCCCCTCAACTCCTCTCTCGAAAATCTGAATTCAGATTCAGCTGCACATATTAAAGGGCTTATGCCAGATTTTTTAGGATACTTGGCTGACCAAGTGAGACTATGCTGGTAATCATTCATTGAACAGGTTTTGATCTTAACTGTGTTTTCAGCAGATTTGAAGGGTTTAATCCAACAAGGGAGTATGGTGGGATTTGCATATCCTCTTGGTTTCATGTCCACCAGTGACTGTCAGCCCAAATAAATATTTTGTTATGCTATTCAGGTGTGCAAACAATGTCAGAGGTAATGAGAGGGAAGGATATTTTATCACTGTTGATATTGAGAAAGGGATGCAAGATGGACAAGTATGCTCTCATTCTTTATACTTTCTTTTCTTGTCTGGAGTTGCTCTTTGTATGAATTTGGTTATATCAGTTAACAAGGGATCGATACTTCTTTCTGCTAAGTTTGTCACAGCTCTCACTTGTTTCTAATTTGCCTTTACAGTTTATGTAGTATTCCTTCTCTAATACATGAGCTCTCCTATCGATTTACGAACCAAAGCAGACTTCACATGGGCTACCAAGATTGCACAGCAATGGAAACAATACATAATCCCACCCCACGATTCAAGGATAAGCTTCATAAGTTCAAGATATGACTTCATAAGGCGTAGTGCCAATTTGGTAGTAGTTTTCATATAGAAAGATGACATCTAGGTTGGATTGAGTATATACTTTTATTTGAAAATTTTATATATGTATATGGGGTATACTTTGTTCACTGATGGAAGTAATATATATGACAATGACAGTTTGTGTATTGTCCAAAAGGAAGTCATACAACATATATTGTGTGCAATTCAATAATTTGTTGACTAAGATTCATTTAAAACAATAGAAGCAAATAGTAAGAGTAGTCTAAGCTTCATTCATACAACATATGCATCAAACACATTGTTATCTTAAATGCATTTCAGACAACATATACATCCAGCAAATTGTTATCATAAATGCAATTCAGACAACATAAAGGCATACCAAGTGTAGTCTGAGGTTCATGCAAAACAACACATGCATCTATCACCTGTTATCTTAAATGCATTTCAGACAACATATATATCCAGCAAGTTGTTATCATAAATGCAATTCAGACAACATAAAGGCATACCAAGTGTAGTATGAGGTTCATTCAAAACAACACATGCATCTATCACCTGTTATCTTAATTGCATTTCAGACAACATATACATCCCGCAAATTGTTATCATAAATGCAATTCAGACAACATAAAGACATACCAAGTGTAGTTTGAGGTTCATTCAAAACAACACATGCATCTATCACCTGTTATCTTAATTGCATTTCAGACAACATATACATCCCGCAAATTGTTATCATAAATGCAATTCAGACAACAAAAAGAAATAGGGAGTATAGTCTGAGGTAATCACAGACAACATACCCATCAAAGCATTGTCGTCCCAAAATAAATTTACTCAACACCGAAGTAGCAAGCTGTTGTGTGATTCTATACTCTACAACAGTTTAACCAAATGAATAAAAATTGCATAAATTCAGACAACACATATTTACATATAGACGTTGTATGAATGAGTAAGCAGACAACATAAAAAGCCTGTCGTCTGATTGAATTCAATCAGACGACAGGCTACTAGACAACAGCCTCATTTTTAATCAGACAACAGGCTTTAGCCCGTCGTCTGATTCATTTTCTCCTATAGTGTATGGAGAGTGTGGATGGAATTGAGCAGGAAGTTGGCCGCACCACAAGAGCACAATGTAAGTATTTTCCTACTCACCTCACATGTAATTCGACTAGTAATGGAACTAGTTCGATCTTTGATTAAACACATAAAGGTAATATGCAAGGAATATCCAGGTAGAAAAGAATTAGCAGTGAGTCAAACTCAGCTTGGTGCTGATGACTTGGATGAAAGTATGGTAACTAGGCACTGGACTCAAGAAGCTTGCATTCAAGCTGCTACGGTTATGATAGTGATGGATGAAATGTCCTTTAGTTCTATAGAAAGATAAGGGTTTAAGTATTTCTGTAAGGTGGCTATTCCGAAATGGAAAATTCCTTGTAGGAAGGTTATAGTGAATTTTTTTTTTTTGAAAATGTATCAGTTGAAGAAGGAAGAGCTTAGAAAAGAATTAAGTTGTCATTGTGTGTGCTTGACAACCGATACTTGGACATCCCTTCAAAACATCAACTATATGGTCTTAACTGCCCATTTCATAGATAATGGGTGGAAATTGCACAAGAGAGTTCTCAATTTTTGTGTAATTTCAAATCATCAAGGAGTTACAATCAGAAAATTTTTGGAGTCATATTTGAGGGCTTGGTCTATTGATAGAGTCTTAACTATTTCTGTGGATAATGCTTATGCAAATAAGCATGCCATAGATTACATTAGGAACAAAATTATTGATTGGGAAAAGAGTGCTATTTTTGTTGGGAAATATCTGCATGTTCGCTATTTAGCACATATAGTCAATCTCACTGTGAGCTCTGCCCTACATTTAATGGATAAATATGTGTCTAGTATAAGGAATGCAGTTCGATATGTTAGATCAAGCTCATCAAGGTTAGATGCATTTAGGTCTTGTATTGAAAAAGTGGCGGATGATTGCAAGAAGATTTGTGTGTTGGATGTTCCAACAAGGTGGAATTCCACCTACATATATTATGTTGGAAACAGCTTTAGAGGTTAGAAAGGCATTTGATAGGCTGAAAGATGATGAGGACATCAAGTACAAGTCTTATTTTGATGAAGATGAAGAGGCTGTTGAGGAAGATGGTGAAGAGCTTGATGATTTTAGTGTTGATTTATCTACAATTAGGAGCAGGGCATCTAGGAAGAGGGTTGGACGACCTAATGCAGCAGATTGGGCAAAGGCAGTTGTGTTGGTCAAATTCTTAAAGATATTTTACAATGTAAAATTGAGTGTTAGTGCCACAAATCACCCTACCTCGCCAAAAGCTTTCCATGATATTGTTTCAATCCATGCTGAGATTAAAGATCTGTTTTTTCAACCAGTGGACAGCCATGATATTACACAAAAGATCCTATTTCAGATGGCGCAGAAGATGAGGGTCAAGTACCAAAAATATTTTGGAAAGCTTGAGGACATCAACCAACTATTGCTGATTGCCTTGGTTTTGGATCCTAGGTGTAAGATTCGATATTTTGAAAATATGTGCAAGAAGATATTGAACATGGAGGATTTAGTGATTAAGAAGAAGAGTGTTGAATTGAAAGAATTAGTGGTCTCCTTGACTGATCTGTATGCAGCTGCGCTGCCCTCACAGAGTTCACAAAGAACTAGATCATCTAAGGTGACTCAAACTACTGGCAGTAGCAGATACACTTCAACTAGAGTTACCAGCAAGATGGTAGATATGCTTGAGGACTGGGATAGAGAGCTTGAAGATGGTGATGTAGTGGTGGTGAACATGAGGTAGATAGGTACATTCTAGACCCTATAGAGAAGCCTACCAAAGGCACTGAGTTCAAGATTTTGACATGGTGGAAGCTGAATGGTCCTAAATATCCTAACCTCCAAACTATTGCCAAAGATGTTCTTGCTATCCAAGTGTCGACAGTGGCAAGTGAATCTACATTTAGCACCGGAAAGAGGATTATAGATCCTCATAGGAGTTCTTTGACTCCTAGATCAGTTGAGGCATTAATTTGCCTTCAAAACTGGCTGAAATCAGATTGCATTACCGGCTTGGCTTATGTTCCCACTCTGGAGGAAATGGAATAGTTTGAAGAAGTGGAACAAGGTGTGATAACTTGAGTTGCTTGTGTTTTTATTTTTCTGTCACTTTCGATGCAGTTTCTAACTTTCTGATCTAATCCAATTGTTTCCAATATTTGTTATGCAGAACAAGATAAAGAAGAAAGGGAAAGGAAGGAGAAGGAGGCAAATGCATCATCGATATTGTTTGGACCCAAAATGAATATTTTGGTCTGACAAGGCACGTGTTGGAGAAATTGAGCCAATGTCAGTGACTCAAGCTATATATTGTCGACAAGCTCGAAATATATATTTGGAGGCTAAATAAAGCCTACTATGGAAGCATGGAAGCATGAAAAGTCAACTTTAGCACATTTTCCTACTTCGGCTAGGAGAAACCGAGCTAAACAAGGAAGGAGGGGCGCGGCAGACTAACCAAATGAAATCGAAATGAGCTGAAACTTTCCAGATTAATACTAGACATCCCAAGGATCATTTCTTATGAAGAGTGCCAGAGTTAAATTTAAGTGAAAAGCCTTCAAAAAATCAGCCCAATTTTCTACAGAAGCAAAACTGGAAAACTGGACCTGTAAGAGGTCCAGCAGAATTTTCGGCCCAACCGCATGGAATAAAAATCTGAAAATTTTTCAGGATGATCTACACTCATAGTGGAACATTTCATATGAAGAAGTCGAAGGCATATAATGAAGTCTTGTTGGAGAAATAATTGAAGGAATAAAGGGGCAGAAACTGACCTAAAAACAGCTCAATATTCACATGTTCATGTTTCCTACCCACATGAAGAAAGCTAGATGCTTTTCTTTTTTTCCTTGGATATATTTTTCTTCTACAATCTCTTTAATAGATCATCATCACTTCCATGTTGCTGCACCTTCATGCTTTGCTTTCATTTCATCATTTCTCTATCTTTTCCATATTTTACAAGTGAACTTAGATCCACTTTCATTATTTTTCTTCCACTCATCATTTCACTCTTCTTTTTCTTCCCTATATAAACACCTTCTCCTCTCATTCTAACACACACATTCACAACACAACAACATCTCTAAGATGATCTAAGTTCTCTCTAGAGCAAACCTCTCTAAGAGCAACTCCTCTCCTTCTCTTTCTCTTACCGGTGATCACACTCCTAGTCCTAGTCTTCTCAGAAGCCGACTTTCAGTACCACCAAACCCTCTGTCAACGTACTTCGGTCCTAGTCTCCTCGGGAGCCGACGGTAGTGCCGCGACCACAACGGTTACAGAATCAGCCAAGCAAGGGTAATGCCCTAGCAACCCAGCCAAGCTAAAGTCACGCTTTAGCAAGTTCTCCTCATTTCCCAGTGGTTCTCGCTCTGCTCGATCTACAACATCGAGTATCGATTTGGTGATTTTCAAGAAGCTCAGCAAAAGTCCTCGCCACGAGGCACAAAGAATCCCACGACGAGGTTGGTGCTTTCCTCGTCCACAATCGCTTGAAAGAAGTCAGGTCAAGGGACACCCCCGACGACCGCACCCGAACGGTACTGGCACGCCCGCGCAAGAAAAGAGACTGTTGACCAGCTGCAACAATTCTGGAGCCAAACAGATATATAACTTCAAAGGCTAGTAAGGTCAGCAGGACATCCACAACTTCTGATGCAGCTAAGTCAACCAACAAAACTTCAAGAACCATCAAACTGACTGCCTAAGGTGAGCAACTTTGTTTCTGTTTTGATTTCAGTATGTATCAATCAATTTGTGACTTTGTTCAATTCAGTAAGTATAGAATGCATGCAGTTTATGCTGATGATATCAGTTTATGCTTTGTTCATTGTGTTATGTATTAATGTCTAAAAGAGTGATACAAATCAATTTATGTCATTTCAGTTTATGACTTTATGCTTTGTTCATTTTGTTGTTCAGTTTCGGCTATTTTGTTCAATTTGTTAGTATCAATTTTGTTCATATCATTAGAGCCACTTGACTTGTTAGTATCAAATTATCAATTTTGTTCATTTTAGTTTGATATTGCAATGATGCAATATGTTATTTTGTTCATTTAAGTTGGTATCAATTTTGTCCTGTTTATGTATTGATACAGTTTCTAGTTTGATTATGGCATTATGCAGCTTTTGACTCATTTGTGTACTCAGTTCATTATTGATGCAGTTTGCCACTTTCATTCAATGTGGTTTTTGATTCTCTTTTGTTTTGATTATTGCCACTTGCATTGTGTTTCTGCTTCTATTTTGGTTCCAGGTTTTAGAACTGTTTTGCTTTTGTTTTGGTTCCAAGTTTTGGGAGTGTTTTGCATATGTTTTGGTCCATGTGTTGGGACTGTTATGCTTATGTTTTGGTTCCATGTTTTGGTCTCATGTCCAATTATACTATTAATGCAGGAATTCAGTTTTAAAGCAGCTCTCTCTATGGATCACAGAAGGATGCAATTTGGAAGTTGGAATGTGGAGTAAACTGGTTTATTGATTTCAGTTTGGTTCCTTTTTCATTGAAAGATGTTTATGTGTAAGATTGCAACATTTGTGGATTAATGCTTTGTGCAATGTAGTGATTGTATTGCATCAGTTCATTGTTGGACTGTTATCTTTGTTTCATTGAAAGATGTTTATGTGCAAGACTGTAATATTTGTGGATTAATGCTATGTATTTCACTATTTCTGGAGATGGAACATTGAAGTTCATCAGTTGAATCAGTTTATATGTGCTGTGCTGCAGTCTTGTCACTCTTGTGTAGCTGGGAAACTGTAAAACACTTTCAATTTGTGGTTATGTAAAGGAACCGAAAACAGGTCAAAACCAAACCGAACAGAATGGTTCGGTACGAGAGCGGTTCCTACTAAAAATAACATTGTAATCGAACCGGAATAAGCTAAACGGTTTGGTTACAGTTCCGGCTAAAACTAACGTTTTCAGAACCGATCCCAGGCCTAACCACATGTAACCAAAAAGATAGAATATGGAATATCTATAAACTTCCACTTTTCAATCCCAATAATGAGAAGTGGAATAAGGACGTAGTTTTTGTGGATGGAAGTTTTTTATTGTGCTGTTCAATGTATGGATTCATCGGTTTTATTGGGCAGCTTCAATGTAGCACTTAAAAAGTGGGTTATGATGAACAGTTCCACCTCCATCCTGAGACTGCCGTATCGCCCTATACACGTACATCTGCTTGGTTCAATCTGATCGGGAGCTCTTATTGGTGGCTGTTTATCATAAGGAGCGAGATGGTGTTGAACTTCTCTGCCATATTTACTGCCTTACTGGTTTGATTTATCACGAAAAAATTGAGAAGAGTTAAGAATTTGGGAAACCCAGTATTGATTTTACGTCGCTCTTCATCCATACTCCATAGCGACTCTAGCTGTTAGCAAATTAGCAAACATGATATTTTCTCATGGTTCGGACAGCTGCTTTTACTTGGGAAAATGAAGGCGAATTGAGATGGCGGTCCAAAAACAATGAAGGAAATATTCGATGGCATCAAAGCCTAGAGATCCAAAATATATGGTTTGGCTCTAAATTATTAATTCTATATTACTATTTCAGAAGAAAATTATTTCTCTTCATTTTGATGCATGTATTGTATGCCCTTTTGTGTAAGCCATCTTAGAATTTGCTACAGCGATCACAATGGAGGAAAGCAACAGTAAGAACAAGAAAAATCATATAGATGTACATAATGGATATGCATATTTGATAGAAAACTACTTGTAGACCACACTAATCCGCAGATGAGTTCTCACATGTGATATAATCAAGTCATTAATTAACGGTACACTTTGAAGTTCCTAAACCGCTTTTTCTAATTTCGACCACTAAACCAACTCGCATTGTGAAACCCTAATTTGACACACTCGATACAACTAGACTCAAACAGACCTTCAGTAAATGATTCAAAAAGGCCATTGTAGCAAAAAGAGAGCTAGGGTTTAGAGGGGGAAAGGTTACCATTTCTTTGAGGATATTGTTGCCGTCTTTAGTGATTATTTCAAGCAAAAGAACTTCTTGTACGTTCCTATCAAGCCAATAAATTCTATAAACACAACAGATTAATTAAAATTAAAATAACCTTTAGTTTTTTTTTCATTACATTCTTGATAACATTTGAAGGCTACCTATAAGATATCCAAAAAATAAAAAAATAAATAAAGAGAGAGAGACAGTTGCCGTATAAAATCCAGAAGGTTGCCTAAAAGAATCCATTCAGGTTTGGTTCCCATTTCTCAAAAGCATAACATCTCAATGCATGAATGGGAGTAGGAAATTCACAAAACGAAGATTAGAATAATTAAACTGAATAGAGAAGTTTTGCAGAATTCAAAGAACCAAAAGTAATCATATAGGCTTTGATTATTACATGAAAAACCGGATCAAAATCATCAAGTTATAGCTAAGTTCAGTAATCACTTTTTATTTCTTAGTTTTCTTTCCATAGAAGGACATGAGATGAGATGATGACTTAATTGTAAGTACGTCTATCCTTCCGGGGTTTGACCTGGACCCCCAACTATCTTACTTGGACCTTCGGGGTTTGACCGGGACGGAGCAATATCATCGGTTGGGTATATAGGAGCACTAGCAATTCCGCAAATACCTTCCGGCTTAGTCGCAACATTCCTTCGCATTTTCATATAACCCTTGTCACCCCAATCCTCACCCCATGAATTTTTTATTTTCCAATAATCTACACCGTTTTCAGTCCCGTACCCAACTATAGTAATGGCATGGTTCGCCTTATCTATATCAAAATTACATTTCCCCTCTCGGTCCTCAAATATATAACCACCTGTGTAATAATTAAATTCGTCACATGTGAAAACTGAGGCAGTGACTGGTTGATTGGCCACAGCTCTTATCAGATCCATTTCATTATTAGGGACCCGTTCATAGCCAGTTATTGTGGCTGCTGGATAACTGACGGTGGTGTTGTCACATGCTTGCGTGTCCGTACCTTTGTATGGATACTTGTCACTATAAGCGACTCCATGTTCTTTAATGTAATTAAAGGCCTTCAATCTGTGACCACTTCCCCTGCAGCCATTGGTACCAAAGTCTCTACTGCAGTCCAATAGTTGTTGCTCCGACAATACTCTCAATTCGCCAGTCGCTCTTTGGGCAATTCCTTCGACAGCAGCTACAGCTGCAAACGCCCAGCAACTACCTACACGTACACAGAAAATGATACAAGGGACAAACTTAATTAAAAACAGTTATATGCGCGGACTGGAGACTTGCAACTCCATTATCGTATATAAAGTTCATCATTTGCAATATAATTCACAATGCTAGCTGAAAATTCATGAACTTTAGACAAGAGAACAACATAAACTTGATTTGATTTGATTATAGTGAAGCAGCGAATAGAACCCCCTACTAAATAAATGAAAGGAGAAGCATCCCTCATGCCAATGACCACCAAAAAAGCTAAAAGCAAAATGGAGATCGAGTGTTTCAATTAAGCCATGTTGCAATTATACGTACCTATCTTTTTGTAATATATGTGATATACAACAATTTAGTGTCTAGCAAATAATAAAGGATGCCGATTTCTTCTTAAAGTTAAAAGAAGACAAATGATTTAAACAACAAATTAAGATGACCACACAAGAAAAATTATTTGTTGCTTACCACACCCTAGTTGGTCCTTTACTGGGGTAACTAGTCTTTCTTTTACCCAATCGATTTCTGTAGGAAGATCGTTAAGGTTCAAGCTTTTGTACCTAAAATTAAAAGATGAGTTTGATGATAAGGTGGTGGTGGTATTAATGGAACTCGGTTTTGTTGGGGGCATGCGTGGTGTGGCTTCAGCAAACAATGGCAAGAAAAATAGGGTAACAATGAGAAACATTTTCTGATCCATTGGTTATCTACGGAGAAAACAGATAGTTAGAGAGTTGGGGTTATGGTGTATGGGTTCTTGACTTATTGTTCTTAAGTCTATATATATAGTACTGCTAGCTAGTTAGGTTCAGTCATTCAGATGTTGAATTCATTTCAAGGATATATCTGTTTCTTTATAAATTGGATTACATAATTATGAACTGTTTCTCTCTAAACGATTTGTGCATGCTAGTTGCTTCGTCAACATCTAGATTGCGTCACCATGCACTATCTAATCGTTTCCTGTCACTATGGAAATCCACTAAGTAATCGTTTCCTGTCATTGTCGATCGATCACCATGCATATATACTCATTCGTCTCATAGCTAGTTTGTCCAACCTTCAAATGTCCCGAAAAGGCATGTACGTGCTGCTTTCAGTACTCTTCTTTTTCCACTCTATAGCCTATGCCCTCTGGGATTCCTCCTTAATCACGAATACGCGTTTTTTTTTTTTCAATATTAGCTTAATCTGAAGGAAGGCTGCTTCAGCGGTTTGCTTTCTTTTTCAGTTTTCCTAAATTTTAACCTTTCTTAAATGTTCATTTCATGCATAAAAAGCTATTTCTTTGTTTCTTTTCTTATTTCTTCAGCCAAGTCCTATCCTACATGAGCTCCAAAACAAGGACTTGAAATATATATATTGTCCTGATCTACTCTTTTAAGTCTTTCTTAAGTAGACTCTTCAAGCTAGTTGCACAGCCGTTTGAATTGTACGTACGTAGTGATAACAGCTAGTAACCTAGTAGCAGTAGCTTCGATGAGTTGATTTGTGTCATTTTGATCGCCAATACGCGTTTAGAATTCCCAATGTGAATTGAAGCCTGCTTTACGGATTTGCTTTCTGTTTTAATCTTCCTAAATTGCCAAGGGTGTTGAACTGTTGATCATCATCCATACCCCCCTTTCTATTTGAAGAACTAATTTTTGTTTCATGGTTTTCGGTCCTTTTTGGACCCTACGATACCTTAAGTCTTTATAACAATCAAGGCTTATATACTTTCGTATTTACCAGTTGTTATGTTTAAATTTTCAAGCCTTTGATCGATGGACTATTACGAGACTGTTTGTATGTTAGACTAAAGGGTGGACTCAATGTCATTGCTCCAAGAAAATTCACATTAATGACATCGATTGTCCATATTTTGAGACCAAGATTGGTAAAAGCTCCCCATAATTTCACGATCGGATTAGTCAATGAATGTATTAATTTTATTTGGTACTTTTGCCTTTTCAAAGATTGTAGAAGAGATTGAAATATTTCAAACCCATAGATTGATGATATTTCAAACCCACATGGGGGGTTCTGATTGATTGACGTTTTATATATCCAAATTTGGATTACACGCATTACTCTTTTTGAATGATGGCCAACTTTTTATTTGCTGGCGTAGTTTTTTTTTTCTATTAATTGACGTTTTTTTCCTTATTAATCTCTTGCTTTTAATTTGTTCCTCTCATAATCTGTTTTGATTTGCTTGTACTGTAATATCCGGAGACTTACTGAACTGTAATTCCACGTACACCAGCGACTTAATTAATTTGCTATATAAACAGCACCACCAACTCTCTCCCTTCCTCAAGGATCAATACTTACAAATTAAACATAATCAGAAGGGGAAATGATGCGTAACTTTCTCCTCCTCGTTCTCTTCGCTTGTTTCCTCCTTTCTCCGGCTGCCGCAGACTCCTCTCCTGGACAGAGGGACGACATTGAAGAAGGCGGTTGGGAAGAGTCCTATAACATAGACAAAGCTCAACGGATCGCCGGGTGGGCGCTCTCCGAACACAACTCGAATTCTTCCCTTCTCGGTACCTATTTGAGCCTCGCGGGCATCGACAGCGTCTACACTCAGGTCGTATCGGGAAAGCTCTACAAGATTAGGATGAAGGTCGTCATTCCGTACTCCAGTGACCCTTCTTCTGAATACACCTATGAAACTCTTGTGTGGGAGAAGCCTTGGATCAACTTTAGGCAATTGGAATACCTCCGTACAGTGTGATGGTGAGAAGTATTATGGATCAGGCCGGTTGTCAATATTTCTATCCTAGCTATGTACTCTGATTCATCCTCTTATCGTTTTGTTTGTTCTGATTTACAGGGTCGATCAAATGAATGAAATAAAGGCTCAATAAAACTATTTTACCCTGGGTTTCTGACGATTTGGGCCTCTTTCTGTTTGTATTTACTCTCTGTTTTAATTTATCAATGAGTTTACTGTGTTCACCAACAAAAAATGAAATGAGATATACGCTTATTTAGTTAATGTACGTGTTCTAATATTCTCTCCTTAATCTGCCTTTTAATGTTCAACTTTTAACCAACTTAGTCTGCCAGTGACATCGTTTCTTCATATTCTTAACTTCAATTTTGTTATAAAACAATTAACAATTTTGACCTCCAATTCCCAGCTTAACTATCTTGGACCCATAATTTTTCCTTCAACTTGCATTGAAATTTATTTTTTGTAGAACTTCGTAAATTTGTTTTGCCAAATTAAATATCATGTTTTGTGGAGTAGTTCTGGGAGTTAATTTCTTTCTACTACACCAGCCTCATTCGCAGCACTCAAAACACTATTTCCTTGCTTTTCTTAGGCCATGGAAACTCCATTTCATAAACTTTAGGTTTCCTATTAAATAAGCATATTTATAGAGGTATTATGGACATGCAACTAGACATGATCACACAACATTGCACAGTCGATCAGATCAGTTTGCTTTGGCGGCTTAATTTAGAATGCTATAAGCAGAGAGTAAAATAAAAACCATATTAGTGAGATTGAAGTCATGGGTTGGTTATGTTATTGTGTTTAATGAGTTACATTAATTTGAGAGAGCTAGTTTTCTCGCGCACTACTAGCTAGCGGTATGTTTTTTTGTTTTGTTTTTATTTTTTATTTTTAATAGATATACTATTGAGTATGTTAATTTCATAAGATGAGATGTATGTGATATCTAAAAAAATAGTTCACCTAACATTACTTTACTTTAGAGTTTTAAAGCAGCTCATTTTGCAGATGAACGAAAGAAATTGGTTGCTTCTTCTAAGTTAATTAATTAGAAGATCGCATTTCATTTAGGCTAAACCTGCTAATGAACTAGATTTTGATCCGTCTCCATTCTTAACTAATGGATTTGGATTTGATAATTCAGATCCGTTAACAATTTGGATCCATTAATCCTTTAACTCAACGAATCAAATACTTATATAAGTTGATCCGATATTTCTTGACAATAACAAAATATTATATTTATCAGTATATAATTATTCTCTTTAAATATAAAAATAATTATATATATAGATTTAGACAAAAATTTACAAAAACTAAAAAAAATTTAAAAAAAAAAAAAAAACCCTTAGCCCACCCCACCCTTACATATGTCAATGAGAATCGAACCCATGACCTTTACAAAAACTAAAAATCTTTAAACGGTTGAATATTTTACTATTTTGTATTGCCTTGCTATTGTGATAAAAGTTTAATACTTTTCATTTAAAAATCTTAGGGCTCCTTGACCCACAACACTAAAATGAGCAAAAATTATCTCACTCACCCCAACAACAGACCAATTTGAAGCCAAATGACTATTCTACCCTCAACTTAATTATTAAATTACAGCCACTGCCACTCTCTCTCTCTCTCTCTCTCTCTCTCTCTCTCTCTCTCTCTCTCTCTCTCTCTCTCTCTCTCTCTCTCTCTCTCTCTCTCTAACGGTGCCGGCATATAGGTAAGGTAATTGCCTATGCTTCTAGACAGTTGAAGCCACATGAGTTGAATTATCTGACACATGACCTTGAGCTTGTAGCCACAGTTTTTGCCTTCAAACTGTGGAGACATTACCTATATGGAGCCCAGTGTCAAATCTTTACAAATCATAAAAGCCTTAAGTATGTGTTTTCACAGAAAGAACTAAATTTGAGACAAAGAAGGTGGATGGAATTGATTAAAGATTATGATTGTACTATTGAGTACCATCCAGGCAACTTGTTGGACCTAAAATTATCGAAATCACAACTAATAAAATCAAGGTGATCAAGGAGAGGCTCAAAACAGCACGAAGTAGACAAAAGAGTTATGCTGATAATCGTAGGAGGCACCTTGAGTTCCAGATTGGTGATTGGGTTTTCTTGAAGTTATCTCCTTGGAAAGGTGTGGTAAGATTTGGTAAGCGTGGGAAACTTTGTCCAAGATACATTGGTCTTTATAAGATTGTGGAGCGAGTTGGTCTTGTTTCCTATTGCTTGGCATTATCCCCACAGTTGTCTAGGATACATGATGTCTTCCACGTATCCATGCTTCGCAAGTATGTGGCTGATCCTTCACATGTGTTACCAGCTCAACCCATTACACTTAGGGAGGATTTAACTTATGAAGAAGAACCAGTTCAGATCCTTGACCGTCGTAAGCAAGTACTTCGAAACAAAGTCATACCTTTGGTTAATGTATTATAAAGAAATCACCTGCCTGGTTGAAGAAGTTTCTTAGGAACCGGAGGATCAAATGAGACAGCAGTACCCATGTCTTTTTCCTTGGCAAGTACGAAATTTTGGGAAAGAAATTTTATAAAGTGGGGAGACTGTTATGCCCCGTACCAAAATACTTTAACTTACTACTAGTTACAATTAGTAAAAGATGATTTTCACTTTGTGGACTTCTACTATGACTTGGTATCAGTGCCAACAGTCGACCGAGTTGAAGTTGATGGCAAATCGACCAAGTTTGTGCAGCCAGCGATCCTCGCGAGCCCAGAAGCCGGCTATCGTTGTGCGGAGGGCGCATCAATCGTGCAGCCGGCGGCGACTTCGTGTAGCTCCGGTAAGTTAGCTTGAAGACGCTGCAGAAGATGACTTGGGTCCCGGGTCTGCAACCGGAAGGAGAAGAGGAAGTGGAGGCCCAAATCATTTTTTTTTGTAAAATGAGTGCAGAATTATTATTATTATTACTATTATTATTTTTTTTGGTAAAATTGGGGCAGAAGGCGCAGAAAAAAAGAAAAAAGAAAACCAAAGTTCTATTGGGGGGCAATTAATAAATGTTTTGAATTGATGTAATCTCTTTGTTTTTTTTTTCCTTAGTCAAAGTTTTATTTGTCTAATTTTAGAGAGATTAATTCGCATTCCGGCGATCGAAAGGTCTACTGGGGGCAATAAACCTCTCTGCCCCCATATGAGATCTCCGACAATCTCTTTGGGGTCTTCCGGCGAGGTTTCATAAACCTCTATTGCCCCCCAATAGGCCTCGAATAAAGGTCTATTAGGAGGCAATAGACGTTTATTGCCCCTCTATTGGGGGGCAATACAGATCTATTTGGGGGCAATAAACTTTTTCGGCGACCTATGAGATCTTTGACGACCTCTTTAGGGACCTTCGGCGAGGTTTTCAGAGAATTCCGGTGGACGGAGGCCGGTGACGGGAATCCTGAGATCATTGGCCGGACTCTAGTGAAGTCTCCTATGACTTCTCTCTCTTCCATTTTCTCTCTAACAAAGGGGTGAAGGTAAAATAGTCTTGAAAAAAAAAAAAAAAAAACTTAATTGTGTATTAGGGAATACCTTACTAGAGTCTTTATGGGTAAGGGGGAATTAAAAAAACTTATAGAAAATTACATACAAGTGTCATTTTGAGACTTATATTAATCATAAGGCAACCTAAATTTATTTGTACACATAAGGCCACTTTAGGGCCAAAACTATCAGCTCCTTTTTATGCTATACCTGTTTTACCCTCAACTCTCTCTCTCTCTCTACTTTTCGCTGGAAAGACCATGGCAAAAGTTACAGGCGTAGAGCTCAAAATCTCAAAATCTTTCTTTCTCCTTCCATTTTTGAGATCTAAATCCACAAATCAAATCAGCTCTCTAACAATGGTGGCTCCCAATCTCAAAGATAGAGAGAGAGAGAGATTCGAAGGCTCTCTCTGGTTTTGATTTCGAAATCGGAATCAGAATCATTGGCAGTGGTGATTGAGAGCTCCATTTGGGAACCGAGTCCTGCGCTTTACATCTTCATCTTCTTTGCTTGCCTCTTCTCGATTCTCTTCTTCCCTTAAGCCTCCAGCATCAGCAACAGCACCTCCGCCGCGAAAGCTGCTTCGTCTCTGTTCGACCATGGAGTCTCCCCCACCACGTAGTGTAGTGGTGATTAGGTTTTGATGACTGTTGAGTATATTTATAATAAATATACTCAACAATGACTGATCGGCATTTTGGTTTCAGTTATGGAAGGACTGTGGTCGGTGTTCGGTGAAGTTGAGCTAGCTTACTACGGATAAAGCAAAGAGAAAACGGTGCTTTATCTCTGTGTAGGATTTGCGGCTTCTATTTCAATTGGTTCATTTTTAGGAGTACTTTCTGATTTAATGTGAGTGCCTTTTGAGCTGAAATGCTAGTCTTGTTTTTTAAGTTTGTTGTTGAATTGCCTACTGTCGAACCCTAAATTGATTTTGTTGTGATTTTTGATAGGAAATTGAGGTGGCATTTTGTACAGACGGAAGTGATTTGATAGGAAATTATATGATTGCTTATTGAGTTTAATTTGTATATTGATTTTGAGAAACTGATACTCTCTGAAAATGCTACTTGAACAATTTTAAAAGGCTACTATCACCATCAAACAAACTTATTGTTAGTTTTTTTGTTCTTTCAAGAAAACTGTTGTACTGTAAAAGAAAAAAAGAAGCTACTAATACTGTTTGAAATGCTACTAGCATATTTTTGAAAAACTACTACCGATGCCAAACAAACCTACTATACATTTTTGACAGTTACTCTGTGTTTTCATTCATGTCAAAACTAGAAGCTAAAAATCTATCAAATTGGAAAAGCATGATTTTGAATGAAATTCAATTCTATTCTTGTTGTGATTTAGTATCTCTATCATTTCTTGTTTGGATTTGTGTTACATTATCAACATGTATAATCAGTTAGTTTCGTGCAATCAGTATCCATATCAGTAACTTTTTATTAGTAGTTTTTTATTACTGGTCTAGTAGCTTTGTAAATGTTTTATAGTGCTTTCTGTACTATGTCAGTAGCTTTTTATTACTGGTCCAGTATCTTTGTACGTGTGTTATAGTAGCTTTCTGTACATGTCAGTAGCTTTTTATTACTGGTACAGTAGCTTCGTACGTGTGTTATAGTAGTTTTTCTTGTTAGTGAGAGTAGCTTTTTCTGTTGGTGATAGTAACTTTTGGTGTGGGTGACAGTAGCTTTTGTGATCTCGCCGGAAACCTCACCAGAATAGATTTTGTTATTGGTAAGAGTAGGTTTTGGCGTTAGTGACAGTAGCATTTGTTGCTAGTGAGAGTAGCCTTTTTCTGTTGGTGATAGTAACTTTTGGTGTGGGTGACAGTAGCTTTTGTGATCTCGCCGGAAACCTCACCAGAATAGATTTTGTTATTGGTAAGAGTAGGTTTTGGCGTTAGTGACAGTAGCATTTGTTGCTAGTGAGAGTAGCTTTTGTGACATCACTGGAAGTTGCCGGAAATCTCATTAAAGTAGCTTTTGTTGCTAGCTACATTAGCTTTTAGTGTTAGTGACAGTAGCTTTTGTGGTTGTCGGAGTTCGCCGGAGGTCGGCCGGAGTTGACCGTAGACCTCGTTGGAGAGGAGAGAGAGAATGAATGTTAATTTTATACTCTAGTGGCATTTATGTAAATATATTAGTTTTTAATATCCAAAATATAACACCCTTTTTAATCTAATGGCCTTATGGCTAAAAAAACATTCAAATATGCACTTATATGTAATTAACCCAAAAACTTAATGGAGTAAGTGGAAAAAAAAATCACTAGAATTAGGATAAAGGGTGTGGCTATTGCCACCCTACTATTTTCTTAGTGTACATGCATGTCCATTTGCAAGCATAATTAGCTATAATGAGCCACGCTCATGGTACCACCAGGGGTACCAACGCCCACCATATGAGTGACTGGCGTAAAGACAGTTAGCCGGGTTACCGCCTGAGCCCCGGATCAACCCCAAAGCACCGCCGACGCGCCGCCACGCGCCGTGTCAAGATGGCATCAGAAGCTACTGAAACTGGGAACTGAAGCACCATCAGTCCCACATCGAAAACAAAGAGAAGATCATCCTCTTCCTCACCTATAAAAGGTTCTCTCCTCTCTCCTCATTAAGGACGCATTCAATACTTACCTACTATTACTTTGTCAACATAAATACATTGACTAACTTAGGCATCGGAGAGTTGAAGACCGCCCGGCGCGGTCTCCCTCTGACGCCCATTGTATTTTATTTGACAGGTAACGGGAACCACTCACAACAAAGGTATCGATCCGCCCGCCGGATCAGCGTTAACTAAGGTCCAGCTACCGCTAGACTTTTAGACATTAACACTTAGTTCACCCTACAAACATTTGAATTATTGAAAGACTATATTACCCAAGTGCAAAATGACTGATAATTAAGTACATGTTTAAGGATATCTCTATTTGTGTTTGATCCAAACTCTAGGTTACTTGACCTAGTGGTAATAGGGTTCAATTAGAAGAATCTAGAGATTATCTTTCCTTGTATGATTCTAACTCTATGCATTGTAATCCTCTACATAAAGAGGCCCCTATTATCAATGAGACCACACAACAAATTTCTATCTATTTCAGTTTCTCTACAACACGTTATCAGCACGAAGCCCTAACCCTGAAACGCCTTCAAATCCCAGATACCTCCGTCGCACAACTTGAAGATCTCAACCCCAGATCCCCAGAACCGGCGGCGCTACCTCCAGAACCTGCCGGAACAACCCCGAACCGGCCTCCAGAAGTGACGAAAGCCCTCCTGCCCGGCTCAAAGCCTTTCGCTCAGCCTCTGACGAAGATACTCCACCATCAGAAGCTCCTCAACCCCAGATCCCCGGAACCAGAAAACTCATCAAAGGAACCGGCCTGGAAACAGCCTAACCGCCCGCCTGAATCTGCCGCACCTTTGAACCGCTGTCTGCCTCTCCAGCCTATACCTTCAGCCCTGTGAAGCCCAGCCCAAAGACAGAAGCAGAAGCCCTAAGCCCAGAAGCATAGAGGCGACTCGGTCCAAAGACTGAAGCCCAGAAGCCCACTGACTTCATCCCTGCGTCATCTACTACGTCAGCATCCACGTCAGCCTCCAGTCAGCGCCCAGTCAGCCTGCCACTTCAGCTTCAGAGCGCCACGTCAGCACCTCCGGTCAACGACCAGTCAATGCCGGTCAACCTTTTTCCGGCAACTTTCCTGCCACTTTTCCGGCCATCTACAGTAACTTTTCCGTCGACTTTTTTTCGGTCAAGAACTTCCGACCATTTTTCAAGGTAAATGTTTTCTAAAAGTTCCCGTTTTTGAAGTTTTTTTTATTTTTCTTCTTCTTTTCTCGGGGACTTCCAACATCTCTTCTTCTACCCCCCTTTCTTCTTCATAGGGGAGACCAAAAGCCGAACTGTGGGGGTTCGTGCTTACTCCAAGCTTGGAGCTTGTAGAGTCCTCCAAACTTAGAGTATGTTGAGAAGAAAATGATCGACCACATACATCGTTGTTTTCGATCTAATCCAAAACCCCTCTTGGATCGGATTTTTCTTGAAAGCAACTACGCTCAGAAAATCCCTAATTTCTTGGAAGCGACTACGCTTAGGAATTTAATAGTTTTTCGTGGTAGCCTTTTTTTGCTCCGAAACTAGCCCTAATCTTGTGTTGTTTTTCAGGATGAGTTACCTGAACAAGTTGAACTTTGTTCCACTAGAGACGCAGGATACCATAGGTGGGTCCGAGATGTGCGCCAACATCTTAAGGCTGATGGACTTCTGGAAGCCATCCAAGAGCCTGGTCAGAACGTGTTCTCCATTGAGCAAGCTATTGCTTTTGAAGAAAATCAAGCTAAAGCCATCATTCTCATGACAAGGCACATGAATGACGCGCTCCAAAGTGAATACCTCAATGCGGAAGACCCAAGAAAGCTATGGGTTGAACTTGAGCAGCGATTTGGCAACGTTCGTGACTCCCTACTTCCTGATTTAGAAGTGCGATGGCATAGCCTCCGCTTCTGTGATTTCAAGTCTGTGCTTGATTATAACTCGGAAGCTCTTCGTATCAAGTCTCTGATGGAGTTTTGTGGCCAAGCCATAACTGATACGATGTTGATCGAGAAGACTCTCTCTACGTTCCCCGTCTTTGCCCTGATGATTTCAAAGAATTATCGGATTGTTGTGAAAGCAGGACGTATCACAAGATTTCATGAGCTTATTGGCACCATGAACGTAGCTGAAAAGCACGACAACATACTTGTGAAGAACTATAACGCTAGACCCGTGGCAACTAAGTCTACTCCGGAGTCTAACTATAGTCGCGCCCCCAAGGGAGGACGCAAGGAGAGAAACCCTAAGAGTAGGGACAATTCTGGACGTTCTGGTCCATATTCTCGCCCTAAAGAGGAAGGAAATCTCCAAGAGAGGCGTGCACGGAACCGTGGAGGTCAACGTGTGAAGAGAGAGAGAGAGGCGGAGACTCCGGCTATGGTGGTGACGCCACCAAGAGTAATAGTCGTCCAAATCATGCACCAAAAGCATCTCGATCAAGGGAACCTGACCATAAAGATGTTTGTCTCCGATGTGGATCAAGTGGACATTGGACAAGAAGTGTACTGCATCCCAGAATGTTGCAAACGCATACAAGACGTATCGTGAAGCAAGGGAGGCAAATTACATGGAACAAGAAGATCAAGATGGCGATCTCGATCTAAGGGTGGAAGACTACAAGGATCAAGACCCAGAAACTGGCGATTTTGATTGAGTCTTTTTATTTTCCAAGAGATGTAGGCAATTGCCATATTACTTTTGTACTAGATGCCAATGATATTAGTCTTTCTTCAAAGTAGGCGTACTCAATGTAAGTGTAATGTCTAGAAAAGTTTTGAGATAAGTGGTACTTAAGCGAGCTTTGCTCCACCGACATCTCTCTACTCACCTGGTCACATTTACATTGGAATTACCGAAAGAAGTTAGACGACTACCATTGTTTTGCATTAACTAGTTTATTGGATTAGATTTTCTTTGGTTAAAGAAACGATGATGTAATTCCGTTTGGCTTATTAATAAAAGTTGAGTTCTTTTATTTATGACTCCTTTTTTAATTACGAGCTTTTCTTTTAGGAATTGATGAACTTCAATGTCTTGCAGATAGTGCGACTATGCACACCATTCTACGACATAGGCAATTATTCTTAGAGATGTTGCCTACATATTCATCTGTGACTACGATGGCTGGGCCATCAAGTTTAGTTCAAGGACATGGAATGGCCTAATTCCTTTTACCCAATGGCACCTTGATTAAAGTCACTGAAGCTCTCTACGCTCCTAAGGCAAATCGAACCTTATTGAGCTTCAAAGATATAAGAGCCAACGGATTCCATGCGGAAACGCATAGTGACAACGGAATAGAATTCCTTTGCATTACCTCTAATGATTACGGAAGAAAGCGCATCTTAGAGAAGCTTATGTGTCAATCTAGTGGACTTTATGTCACTACAATTCGACCAATTGAATCCAATAATGTCATAAGAGAAGATCTCTTGGATTCAGACACATATTGGCTTTGGCATGACTGACTAGGACATCCTGGTCGTGATATGATGCTCTGTATACTTAAGACTTCACACCGGCATCCTTTCTTCAGAGTGAGAAGAAGCAAGAATCAAAAATTGATTCCAGGACTTAGCAAGACCGCAAAAATTGCAGCTTCTGGTGCTGCTGCTGTCTTGGGCCGCCGAAAGGCCACCCCTGTCCCTAGTGATGACGCCAGAAATGGCCCCAACCATGAGCATGATGCCATGGTTGCTCCCCCCAGTGGCCATGACGCACACAATCCAATTTCCATGGCTCTAACGCCATAATGGGAGTTGAAGTCACACACTTTGCTTCTAATAGTGCTACAGACGCTCAGGCCCAACCATAATCCTCATTGGTTGCTTCTAAGGCCCCTCGCTCATTTTGCAAAGCCTGTTCCTTAGGGAAATTAGGACCGAGACCGTCCTATGCAAAGGATCCAAAAATACTCATTCCGTTCTTACAGAGAATCCAAGGGGATATCTGTGGATCAATTCAACCATCATGCGTACCTTTTAAATACTTTATGGTATTGGTTGATGCGTCGACACGCTGGTCACATATTGCGCTATTATCCACTCGAAATGCTGCTTATGCTAAACTCCTCGCCCAGATTATCCGTCTACGGGCTCACTACCCTGACCATCCTATTCAGTCGATTCGACTTGATAATGCTGGGGAGTTTACATCGAAAACGTTCGATGACTATTGCATGTCACTAGGGATTGATGAAGAGCATCCAGTTCCCCATGTTCATACCCAAAATGGTCTCGCAGAAGCTGCTATCAAATGACTACAAATGATAGCGCGGACATTGGTTATGCGCACCAATCTCCCTGTTTCTGCTTCGGGATATGCAATATTGCATGCAGCAATGCTGATTCGTCTACGACCCACTGCAACCCAATCCTACTCTGCGTTACAGCTCGTGACTGGGTACGAGCCTGATATCTCGCATTTACGCATTTTTTGGTGTGCCATCTGTGTGCCTATTACGCCGCCACAGCGTACTAAGATGGGTCCACAACGACGAATGCGCATCTATATTGGCTATGAATCTTCAACCATTGTCCGCTACCTTGAACCCTTGACAGGCGATCTCTTTACCGCTAGATTTGCGGATTGTCACTTTGATGAGACAGTCTTCCCATCGTTAGGGGTAGATAAGAACACAGATGTTCAACAGGAACGACAGGAATTGTCGTGGTCTGTCCCCACTATGTCTCATCTCGATCCCCGTACCGTACAGTCTGAACTTGAAGTGCGAAGAATAATTGAGCTCCAGAACGTAGCAGACACTCTGCCTGATGCGTTTTCTGATGTTGCCAAAGTGACGAGTTCACACATACCTGCTGCAAACGTGCCTGCAAGGATTGATGTCCCAAATACTGGACATCACGCCACTCCTGTGACATCAGGAGATGGCGTTATTGCCCAGCATAGCAATGATGTGGCATCTATGGTCACAGGTCCCGTAAGGAAGCGCGGTAGACCATTGGTTCGAAGGATACTCACCCTAGAAAGAAAGCGAATGAGGCACAGACAAATCCTTTGATCATCGATACTCAAAATCCGTCCCATGAGAATGTTTCGGATTACGGTTATGTCCAAGAGACATCATTGGGGGACGCCTTAATGTCAAAACCTATCCATGAGAACGTAGAGATCTCTGTAAATTACACTAGTATACATGGGACGTGGGAATGAAACTCCATCATCATTGATGATGTATTCGCGTATTCAGTGGCACGTAAGATTATTGAGACCAATGACATGGAACCACGCTCTGTTAATGAATGCCAACGTAGAGCTGATTGGCCAAAATGGAAAGATGCGATCCAGGCAGAACTCGATTCTCTAGCGAAAAGGAAGGTATTTGGCAAAGTTGTACCAATACCGCCCAACAGCAAACCAGTTGGTCACAAATGGGTATTCATTAGAAAGCGTAATGAGAAAAACGAGATTGTAAGATACAAAGATCGCCTTGTGATGCAAGGCTTCTCACAACGCCCTGGAATCGACTACGAGGAGACCTATTCTCCTGTAATGGACGTCATTATTTTCCGCTACCTTGTCAGTTTGGTAGTTTCCGAAAAACTGAACATGCAGCTTATGGATGTGGTTACTGCGTATCTATATGTGGATCTAGATACGGAAATATACATGAAAATTCCAGATGGAATTCAGTTACCCAAATCAAGTGGCTCTAAACCACGGAGCGCGTTTGAGATTAGATTGAAACGCTCACTATATGGATTGTAACAATCCGGACGGATGTGGTATAACAGTCTAAGTGACTACTTGATTGGAAAGGGATATGTGAATAATGAACTTGTCACGCCCCTGATTTTACACACATGAAAATCAATATATAATCCCATAATTACATATGCGTGAACGTTCAACCATCAATACAAAATACCTAGAAACTTTTTCCCTTTTAACCCAAGTACATAATGATGTCCTGAACCCACTATGTCAATATAGACCCGCTCCATAGAGTCATATATTACAATGCTTACGAATTAAATTGCCAACAACAAAATAAAACGTAAATGCTCCTCAGAGCTAACTACACAACGGAAGTCCTTATCAACGGCAAAGTTACAAAAAAATGGCTTCCTACTGTAAAGCTGCAAATGCGCTACCTCAGCTTCAGTCCCGATTATCCTAACCTGCAGGATTAACCCCTACACCGTTTGAATAGTGTACCGGGTTGTCACACAACAAACCCGGTAAGCTTTTGCAAGCCCGTATGAGTAACTCAAACCACACACAACTCACGCCAAAAATAAGGAAAACAACTCACGCTTTGATTCCTTAAAACACGAAATAAGGGAGAATAACTCACACTTTAATTTCCTTTCAAATCGAAACATAGAAAACAACTCACACTTTGAATTCTATCAATAAAACATAGAAAGCAACTCACTCCTTGATTTCTATCAATTGTACCAAAATTGTACCATAGAAAACAACGCACACTTGAATTCTATCAATAAAACATAGACAGCAACTCACTCCTTGATTTCTATCAGTTGTACCAAAATCGTACCATAGAAAACAACGCACACTTGAATTCTATCACTAAAACATAGAAAGCAACTCACTCCTTGATTTCTATTAGTTGTGCCAAAATCGTACCATAGAAAGCAACTCACACCTTGATTTCTATCAAATCGTTAATAAGGAAAACAACTTGCACCTTGTCCCCTTAAAAACCGTTAATAAGGAAGCAACTCACACCTTGTTCCCTAAAAGCACATAATGTCATGAGTTATCAATAACCAGTTCTCGTTACCCCATGAATTATCTATATGGTAGACAGATTAGAGCTCTAACTGAAAATGTAACCACTCGTCCGGCCAAAGACGTGATTACCTGATATTCTGCCCAAGGTCATAGACCTTCGATCCTTGGACCGCACAGTCCCTTGGAGCAAAACACTAAAGGAGTCGCACTGGACCCAAAATGTTACACAAATCGCAACGCTTTTGAAAACAATCGAAATCAACATTTCCATAATCATTGTTTTCAGAAAAGCCATAACACAAAACAATAAAAAGCATCAATTCATGCATATTGTTTTCATACTCAAATCTTAACGCTTTTTCCCAAATCTCAACGCTTTTCAAAACAAATCGAAATCAATCATTTCCACAATCATTTGTTTTCCAAAAGCCACAACCCAAAACAATAAAAAGCATCATTTCATGCATATTGTTTTCATAAATCCACAAACCACCAAAACATATATATTTCACTTAAATATATATATATATATATATGTAGTCATCCGCTCAGGGAATGCCTACTAATACCAACTATAGTTTGCAGTTACTAAATAACTCTCAAAACGATATGGTAAGCCCGTTCGTGAATGAACTTCGTGAGATTACTCACCTCGAAACTCCCGCTGCGTCTTTTATACAGAACCGAACTAACACTCTCACCAACAACTTGTCCATTTCACCTTTTAGAAGCACCTATTCACCAATGATCTCAAATCAGTAACGATTCACATTTGATTTAAGTTCGAAACCCCTGTTTTGAACTAAAATCCCCAAAGTGGCGCCAATCGAGGCAAAACCACATCCAAGCCCTCCCAAAGTCTCTCGAATACGTCCACGATCGATGTGACCAAACCACAAGTCGATCGGACGCTCGAATCCTCACGGATAGAATAAATCGATCGGTATGAAACTGCAAAAATCATAACAATTCCATACGAACTCCAAAATTTGCATATTATATATCGAAACGCTCGTATCAACGAGTAGAACATATATAATACCAAAAATAGTTCCTTAAGTGGCCGGAACACTGCCGGAATGCTGCCACAGACGGTGGCGCACCGCCACCGGTCAAAACTCAATATTTCACAAAACTCCCAACATCAAAAAGCTTCATCTAAGCATGCTTGTGAACTTTTATAACTAGCTCGAAGTCAGAATACAAGCATAAAGGGTCGAAAACTACCTCACAAGCCGTGAACAGTAATCCAATCTGAGTTGAACCAAGTTTTACGTGAATCAATCCAAACAACCACCAAGGATCGATCAAGGAGGCTGCTCTGAGCTCCCCAAGCTCAACTTGAAGCTCCGCCGACGTCGGAGATCGGAAAGTCGATCAGGTCCGAAAACACCCAACTGCGCCGCCTTCTACCGCCGCCACCACCGAGAATCATTACTAGAGGACACCACAGGGATGACCAGACGGAGGAAACGATCCTATCTGGAAAGTTTCGTCGCCGGAGACCGCCTCAGTTCGCAGGAAAAGCCGGGTCGGATCGTCCGGGTTTTGGTCGGGTCAGACGGGTTTCTTCGATACTGAAGGTGCAGCCGAGAGAGAAGAGAGAGAGAAGAAAGCTTTCCTGAAAAGGAAAGTGAAATTATGAAATGATTTTTCAGAAATTCCTTATTTATACCAAAATGGAAACTTCTTCCACTGGCCATAACTTCCTCATACGAACTCCGATTGACGCGTTCCATATGTCCACGAATTCGTATCGATGCGCTCTACAACTTTCGTGAAGGAAGTTTTCAGAGAATCTCAACGTATCAAAAGTCAACTTTTGCGCCACCCCTAAAGTCATATTTTCCGAATGAAAATTAATCCGAAACACTTCCGCTCCGTCCACGAGTCATGAAACTATCCAATAAACATAAATTTAATTCCGGAAAATCTTCGGAAAATAAATACAAATTTCCGGGGCATCACAGAACTATGCCCATGTGTGTTCATAAAAAGGACAAGTTCCGGATTTGCAATAGTAGCGGTTTATGTTGATGACATGAACATAATTGGCACCCTTACAGAGTTAAGGGAAACAGTTGAACACTTGAAATCTGAGTTTGAGATGAAAGATCTTGGGAAAACACGGTTTTGCCTCGGTTTAGAACTTGAGCACCGTAGAGATGGTATCCTGATTCATCAATCAGCTTATACCCAAAAGATGCTTAGGCGTTTCAACACTGATAAGATTAAGCCTTCAAGCACCCCAATGGTCGTCCGTAGTCTTGATCCAAAGAAGGATCCATTCCGTCCAAAAGATGACCACGAAGAAGTGCTAGAGGCAGAAGTGCCCTATCTAAGTGCAATAGGCGCATTGTTGTACTTAGCACAATGCACAAGACCAGATATCTCATTCTCTGTGAACTTGCTAGCTAGATACAGGTCTGCGCCAACACGACACCATTGGACTGGTGTTAAAGATATCTTTCGATACCTAAGTGGTACGATCGATATGGGCTTGTTCTATCCCTATAGGGAGAAGATGGATTCGGACCCATCAAGTGCCAGGGACGCCACACATGGTGGACTGCGTTCCCTCTCCCCATCCTAAAACGATATAAGTGTTTTGGAAGGTTTTGCTGATGCTGGGTATCTCTTTGACCCACACAAAGGTCGCTCCCAAACTGGTTATGTTTTCGCCATGGGAAAGACCGCGATATCTTGGAGGTCTACAAAGCAGACCTTAGTCGCTACCTCTTCGAATCATGCAGAGATTATTGCTCTTCACGAAGCAGTTCGTGAATGTATATGGCTTCGATCCATAGTTACGCATGTTCGAAGCAATTGTGGTTTGAAGTCTACCACAGATGAGCCAACGAGCATTTATGAGGATAATGCTGCTTGCATTGAACAAATGAAGCAAGATTACATCAAAGGCTACAACACCAAGCACATATCGCCCAAATTCTTCTATAATCAGCAACAACAGAAGTTCCTTAAGATCAAAGTAAACCAGGTTCGATATGAGGACAATGCGGCAGACTTGTTTACTAAGTCATTACCCAAATCCACGTTCGAGAAACATGCGGCAAGAATTGGCTTGCGGAAATTATCTGAAATCCCATGATCGTAGTCATCAGGGGGAGGCACAGACATCAGGGGGAGATGTCTACATGTTCGTCTCGAATCGTGAAGGGTGTGTTGTGCTCTTTTTCCCCTTCGACCGAGGTTATTTTTGTCCCACTGGGTTTTTGTTACTCAGCAAGGTTTTTAACGAGGCAACGAGAGAAGCACCGCGTTTGGACAACACAAGGGGGAGTGTTTAAGGATATCTCTATTTGTGTTTGATCCAAACTCTAGGTTACTTGACCTAGTGGTAATAGTGTTCAATTAGAAGAATCTAGAGATTATCTTTCCTTGTATGATTCTAACTCTATGCATTGTAATCCTCTATATAAAGAGGCCCCTATTATCAATGAGAACACACAGCAAATTTCTCTCAATTTCAGTTTCTCTACAACAGTACACTAATTTTTTTAAATCCAAATATGTAAGAAAAATAGATATATAAGTAATTAATTAAATACAAAGACTACTTAATTTCTCAGTAGATAACATTAATCTTTATTTTCTTCTCCATCCAAATTTGAATTTATTACTATCTTTTTGTCTTTTTGTTGCTTATTCCACTACTAAAAAAAACTTCAATTGCGACGGCAATTTTCCGTCTTTTCCGTCGCGAAAAGTCAGATTTTGCGACGGTATGTGCTACGGCTATTTTACCGTCACATCTCGGAGAGTTTTTGCAACGGACGTAACTTTACCGTCGCATAATTATACATCTATTGCGACAGCATAGTCACGTCATCGCTTGTATAATTTAAAAAAAAAAATAATAAATAACTATTCAATCCTTTAGATCTAGACCAAAATTGATTTTCATTCACGCTTTCTCTCTCTCTCGCTTTATTCACCATAACCTAGCGATCCTCGGCCTCCATTAAAGAGACAGAGTTGGTGAGAAGCGGAGGAGATCGAGCTTCATTGACGACGTGGCCGAGGAGAATGACGAGGAGGAAGAGGACGACGACGACGTTGATGAATACGGTCCCTATCGTGGCGGCGGCAGTGGGAGTCGTCAGCAAAGCACAAGAGGCCCTCAAGTGGATTTTCTCGATCTCGAAGCGGTAGTCGATTCAGATGAGGAGCAAGAGGAGGATGAGGACGAGGACGGTACGCTTTAGCTAGTGCTTCTACTAATCTCGTTTGATTTGGAATTGTGTATTTGTTGATTTTTGTTCTTATGCATTTTGGGATACTGATTGGAATTGGGTAGGAATAAGGTTCGCAGTTGAATTGGCCATAATTGTAGGTGGTGAAAATTGAAATCGATTCGTGGGTGGTAGTTTATTATGTATTTTTGTTTTCTTTCATTATGATTTTTCTGGGGTTCTTAAGAAGTGTCGATTCTGGCACCTGAAGCTCCAGTTCTGGGTAAGAAGTTTAATTGTTAATGAGATATTCTTCTGGAGTTTCTATCTAAGACCCAAAATTTTGATTTGAATTTAGAGATCAATTAGAATGAATTTGATTCAATTTGTGAAGTCCAATTCTGTCTCTGATTGAATCTGACAATAATCGTCAAATCTTGTAAAATGGTTGATGATTGAACTGTAATTAAGTATGATTGATTAGATAGTTGAAAAATCTTATCTTCATGCTATAGGGTCATTTTATCTTTGTCATTTTAGGTGAACAAGACAAGCAGCAGATCACACAGACATATCATAAGACATGGCCACTCCCACTGCCACTACCACCCAGATTGTTGAGAAATTAATTGAAACTGAATGTACACCCAAAATGTGGTTTCTTCTCTGCAACTTTCAGAGACACTTCCATTCTCCTTCCCTTGTGTCAGCTCCCTCCAGAGTGAGTGATCCTTCTTACACATTTGACTTCTTTTTTCTAATCTGACTTTGTAACTTTCTTGTTTCCGATCTTCTAGGTTTACATTTGTATCTTGAATTTTGGATTCTGCATTTGTTGAATGGAATTGGATTTTGATGCCTAGATTCAGAATTCATATGTGAGTGTGTAAAGAATCAAACTTGTTTTTTTTTGTTGGCTACAAGTCAATGTTATTGGATCTGAAATATGTAGGTTTATGCCAATTTAAAATTTCAGCACTCTTGCAATCATTAGAAATCATATTATGGAGAGTTGTCCATGCCCCCATATGCGCTGCTCTGCTTCTTCTTTTTCATTGTATTACATTCCTTAATATTCTTCTTGTACACTTCATGTGCAAATGGTTCATTCTTGTGGCCAAGAATGAACCATTTGCAGAAAGTGTTATGCAAATGCACAGTTTTCATGCGATCTTATATTCTATTTGACATGCTGCATTTCAAAATGCACAGTTTTCACAACTCGACAGGGTTATAACTCAAACTATACTACCTGTTTTCTTTTTCTTTTGTTTATCCTATCTCTTTGTGCTCAACATTGTTATTAAATTTTTTATGCCTGAATTTGGAAGAACATTCATGTTATTGACCATGGCCATCTTCTTGGTTCAGCATATGACACTTATGTTATCTTCCTTCAGGTCTATCTAACTTGACAAATTTGAGTTTTAGAAGAAATGGTGCAATTACTTCTCATGGAATGAGTGCCTTTGCTAATTTATTTGGCTTGATCAAGTTGGACTTGGAGAGATGCCCAGGGATCCATGGTGGACTTGTTCATCTTCAAGGTACGTCTGCCTCTATGCACTCATCTGAAAACTGAACATTGATTTTGGTTATCTGGAAAAGAAAATTTTAGGATATTGACCATGAGGAGAAAACAGTAACAAGGGATTTATATTACAATGCATTGATTTGTCCTGCAGAACAGGTAGACCTGGTCCTATTGTATATACAATTTAACATCCATTTATCAAATGAATGTTTTTGATCAAATGAATGGGTTAATGTATGAGTTGGGTATTCATTTCAGTATACAAACGGAATTCACGTATTCATGTGTGACCCAATTAATAATGAAATATTTGGGGCTGTATGAACAGCAGTATAATCACGGTGGAAAAACCAGACTATGGGTTATTTTGAACATGTGTTTATAGTGTCTGGGTATTCACTATAAGTTGTTAAATCATATATCTCATACCATGAACATTAGGATGCTATCTTGAGCCTTGCATAACACTTTCTGCAAATAGAGGATATGGTTCATTTAATTTCTCTCTTTGGTATTTACTTGTTATCTGCTATTTGTGGGTTAGGTTATTGAGGATATGTCTCTATTTTGCTTGTGGGGCTGTTCAAAAGCACAAGTCATGGATCAGTGAATGAAGAAGAAGCTGATAGGATTGTTCCTGGGCAACCCAAGGTCTCCTTCCAACTGTTTTTGGGTGTAACTCTTAATTTCAACAAGAAACTTGGTAGTTTTAGGTATTTTGATGCTTGTAATTTTGCAAAACCTTTGGTTGGTCTTACAAAGTTACAATTGTGATTGTTGGTTTGTAATTGAAATTAGTTCATATGCTATTTTAACATTTTCACCTTATAATTTTTGCAGTATGGTACTAGCTTTGGTGTGAAATTCACACCAGATTTTTTTTTTATAATTAAATATCTTTTTGCGACGGCAAAGTATCCATCGCAACTAAATTAGCCTTTGCGACGGCAATAGTTTCCGTCGCAAATACTTTTTGCAACAGAAATTTACCGTCGCAAATGTATTTTGTGACGCCACCTATTGCAACGCTGACATTTCCGTCGCAAAAGCTTAATTTGCCGTCGCAAAAAGTATTTGCTACGGCAAAAACACAATTTGCCGTCGCAAACTGCCGTCGCAATTGGAGTTTTTTTTAGTAGTGTTCATTGTTAATTCGTTATTCAATTCACAAACCTATTATTTTTAACTTCATCAAAATCTTTGCAATATTCTTTGTGAACACCAAAAGTAAAAATTTAAAACACAAAGAAAAAAAAATTCAATCTCTTCTTTATTAATCATAGTTGTAAATTTACTAATCTTTTTACATTGATTAAAATCAATGGCGGAGTTAGGATTTTAAAATAGGGTGGGCTTAAAAAAAAATCCTTAAAAGTTTACTAATGCTTTCAAATTTTTTTGTTCTTAAGTTTTACAAGTAATATGTTTTATTCTTTTCTTAAATTAAACTACATTATATATTAAAGACATATTAAATAATCAAATAGCTAAATGACCCAAAAAATCAACATTATAACGTGTGATAGAAATTCGATAACAAAAGTTTAAAACAAAATAACACACCTACACAAATTGTACCCCGCGCCCTTGAATAGAAGCAATTTTTTTTAATTATTGAATATGTATTATAATTCTCAGTTGACTCTTTTTGAGACCTAATTTACCAAAAAAAAAAAAACACAAATTTTTTTTGCGACTATGCCTCTTAAAGCATAATACAAAATAAAATAAAATCAAATACTTCAAGCAAATAAATAACATATCTATATTATTATTAAGAGAAAAGACTTTGTTAGCCAAAATTGAAAATTTTGACAGATTTAACCCCGAAAGATTAAAAAACTTTGAGAATAAATTAAATCAGAAGGATAAATAAGACAATTATAAAATAGATTTTTATTAAGAAAATTAAAAAGAAATGATTCCACAACCCCCACTTTTCTAAAAAAAAAACCTCACTTTTCTCTCCCACTATTTTCTCTCTGCAATAACTCCCAGTGAATCTACTTCTTCTGCAATAACTACCGACCTTTTTTAAAAAAAAAAAAACAAAAAAAAAATTTCTGTACACATGTCTGAATATGATTGCAAACTAGTGTATGATTAAAACAAGAAAAGAAATAACATATGGGCTAAGTTTGAAAATTTGAGGTGGGTTAATTTTTAATATTTAATCTGTTAAACCATAATTAAACTACAAATTTATGTTTTTTTTTCAAAATTTGGGGTGGGCTGTAGCCCAGCGGAGCCCGTGTGTAGCTACGCCTTTAATTGAAATGGATAACGTTGAAATTGTAAGAAAAAATGAAAAAAATGAGAGTAAATCATATTATGATTTTATTAGGAAATTTTAATAGATTTTAATCTTTTTATGAGATATTTTCGTTAAAAACATTTATTTTTTAATTGGATATGTCATATAAGGACATTGTTGGAAAGGAAAATGAGTTAAATAAGTAAATTTAATAATTGAAATTAAAATGTAGGGTGTAATAAACAAGTAGGGTGAACAAAGAAAATGGTAGGGTGACAATATCCGCACCCTTAGAATAAAATGGACGAAAACCCAAGACTTAATATACCAAACGAAGTGGATTAGTGAACCGAGTATTGGATCGAGGTTGAAATTTATTTGTTACTAAAGGGATCTGTATTTAGGTTTTTCTCTTTTTAGCGGCCAATAAACCCTAATTAGAACCTATAAATACATACATACAGCTACTTGTCGGCCAGTAGATTTCTTTTCTTTTCCCTGCCGAATCACAAAAACTCGAGTTGATCCTATCATTCATATCGAATTATTCGATCATGATGAAAAATTCTAACAGAAAGAAAAACTCGTGTGATCAAACTCGAGCAGATCGTATCACTCCAACCCGTTCAAACCATCGTTGTTGGTCTGATCTTCCAGTTGACCTGTCAAGATCAGTGGTTGAGCGTCTCATATATCCTGATTTTCTTCGCTTTCGTGCCGTATACAAAAACTGGCAGCGAGCTTTTTCCGACGACGATGACCTTCAGCGACGGGCAGTATTTCCTTTAATACGGGTTGACAGTTCTCAACTTCTCATTACTTCCATTATACCAATACCCAAACCGTTTGTACAGCGCGCTTCTTTGATTTGCTGTCCCCATTACAAGTCTTCCCTATCAGAAACATGGTACAAGAACAAGAGCAAAAAGAGGACCTCGTTTATCCAAGTTTTTGTTGTTCATACTCCGGTTGGTTGCTGTTGTTAAAATCACATCCGTCAGATTACTATAAAGAGGTAAAGTACGTCCAGATTCTTTGTTCATAATCCTTTTCGCAGCGAGACTGTGGAATTGCATCTACCTCCATCAGTTTCGCGGCACTACCTTTCCAGAGAGGTAGAGGTAGCAGGCTTCTCGACCACTCCAACTTCTCTGGATTGTGTTATCTTTCTCATGTGGAAAATTCATAAATGCAATGGTTATGATTCTGATCCTAATTACGAGGAGTGGAATGAGTTCTTTATAACCACGTACAACCAAAAGTATAGAAGTTGGAGTGTGCATGAACTTCCTCGTCGCAATCCCAAAAATAAGGAGTGGAAGTTCATCAAGGACTTCAAGAGGGGTTGGAGTTTACATGGATGGAAGTTTCTATTGTGCTGTGGATATGAATTCAAAGGTTATATTGGGTACCTTAAATGTAGCACTTCAAGAGGGGTTATGATGATGAAGAGATCCTTGAGACGACCATCTCGTCCAGAACTCATGAACTTGGTTAAATCTGATGAAGGGCTAGTATTGGCAGTTTGTTTTAAGGAGCAAGATGGTGATGAATTTTTCTACCATATTTACCAGTTTGATTTGTCACGAAAAGAATGGACAAGAGTTAAAGTTTGGGAAACCAAGTATTGATGTTGCATAGCCGTCCGTGGCTTGGACTCGGACAGCTATGTTGCTTTTACTAGGGAAGTTGAAGGCGAATGGAGATGGCGGCAATTAGAGAGCATTATATCTCAGTAGGGATTTCGACTTTGAATAGTCTAGAGAACATGGTTCAGCGTTGAATCATGATTATCGTAGGCAATCATCTCTCTAGATTATGATCGTCATGGCTATGGCATGGTAAATTTCAAACCACAGTAGTCAAGGTAGTTCTCATTTGTAGGCTTTAACTGTAAGCTATCATTCAGGCGTTACTTGGAAAGTCCTCCAACAGGTTTGTTGAAGGCCAATCTTGATAGAGCTTATGGTTAGGTTTCCAATGTATGACAATATTGTTCTGGAATGACAACGTAAACTGTTTCTTTTGGAGCTTCTTGGTACCTCCTTTAGTCACTTAATATATTCTTTATTTGGTTTCTAACAGTATATGACATGGTTGATGATTCTTTGGTTCTTCTGTCAAAGTTTCTTTCCTTTACTAAGGAAGTAGTTCAGTGCTGAGATGAATTTATGCATCAGGTTATTATATACAGCACGTAAAATTTGAAAAAGAAGATGACACAGAATTGCATTTTTTGGGCTATATAGGGTTATAAGAAAGCAAACACATTGGCACTCGTGGTTTTCAAAGGAATACATGGTTCTGCGCTCCTCACCCGATTTCTTTCTATTCATCTGGAGTTAAAACGGTTTAGTTCTGGAGTAATAGTAGGGAGAGAAGATAGCAACCTAGGTATGACATATCATTCATATATTTGTACGTATGGAAACTCGCAGCAATTATCTTTCAGAAAACGGACATAGTTTAACACACAACAAATGAATTTCCAGGCAGCTTCCAATTCAGAGAGGAATTGATGAGTGGAATTGATACTAAAGTCTAAGTGGTCTCTGATCACATTAATTGCAGACTACAAAATTGCAGCCTTAAACCCATTATTTCTTCACATTGGTAACACTCATGCAATGCCACAACAGGAAATGCCAATCCAAGAACTATAACATACTTTTAGAATATTTCAATTGCAAACTCGGAACTAGAGTTGCTATAAACATTACATATCTAGGCTTGAGTAAAAAGGTTCACAATTTAATTAACTCTACTCTAAATTTCCATCCGTATTTCATGCCAGTAAGGTTGCTCCCTTGGTTCTATTCTGAATAACACCAAATACATTACCACAAATGAAAAAAAAAGCTGACCAAGAACATCGCTAAGCCCTTTGACCAATTAATCCACATGGATAGGCTCGCTTTAAGAATTTTCCATGACATCCCAGCGCCAAATAGTGCCGTCCTCACAGCAGCTGAGAATGGTGCTGCAATACACAAACAGGAAAAATTGCAAATTATCAGTTGTTATTGCAGTCACAATCATAAAATAATTATGCGAAGAATAAATTAACCGTGCAAGAGTCACCTTCCATCAAAGGACATGGCAGTTTGTCTAATTGGAGATTTTGATTGAGGATGAGACAACCTGAAAAAGGTGCAAGGGTATGATTACTGATGTATATTCAAACGAGCAACTTTCTTTAGCATGGACTTTTGATAACAGCAAGTCAAACTAACTTTGCGATAAGGACTGGGGGACTCGATTGTAGTTCCCAAATGAATATCTTTCCTTCTCTATTCCCTGCAAATCAGAAAAGTATAGAGACTAAGTAGTCTGCATATAATTGTGCTACAATTGGCCGGTCTTTCTGAAACTTCAAAAAACTATAAAACAAACTAGTGTAAACTGTAACTCCAACCATGTAACAGAACTTCACAATGCACTTTGCATTACCTATAGCAGCTGCATTATAATGGAAATCACAGGAAAACTTGATGAACCAAATATCACACCCTGGAACAGGGTACTTTTGAAGGATGTCAACAGTGCCCTAATGAGAAAGCAGCAAATAATATTTTAGGCCAACATAATGAGAATTACTGGAGTTCTACACAAATAAACCAAATGAGACAGATGATAGATGTGAAGCTGAGAAGAGAGAATGATGTAAATAAAAATTAATCTATGGAATTGTTGTTAGATTTTATATATTCCCTTTCATCATTTTTTTTTTTTTTTTTTTGGTCTGGAAATATATTCCCTTTCATCACCCTCCTCTTATCTCCAACATATTTTCTCTAGTCTCTTGAGTAAAAGAAGGATAACATTATCAAAGGGGCTCTTAACATAAAAAAGAAGAGGGTAGGTATTCTAACCTCCCCGGGAGACTGCTCCTTCATTTTCGGTTCCCATAGCACAATTTCACTGTCAACACTCTGGAAATTCACATCATACAATTAGCGTAATCATTTGAATATATGAAATATGGCTGTAAGGAGTCTAGAAGCAAATATAAGCGGCCCATATGTGCAACTCATTTTATATCTGGACAAATCATATTACACCATGGAAAATCAATCAAATAGCATTTAAACTTTATTTGGCTTTTGGTTGCTCGCATAAGCTATGTAGATGTTCATACCACCACAAACAGATAGACCAACTTTTGAGAAATATGAATCCGTGTTGATTTGAGTTAGCCAATCAGAAAAGCCAACATATAACTTAACATAATGACATAGACTTTCCATCCCAATGATGCAACTCCTTTCCATTTGCAAAGCACCTTTAGATATGATATGAATAAAAGCACATGATGGATAAAGTTACAACTCACCTTTGAGAGCATAAAATCTCCAAGCCACCTATTACAGTCAACATAGTTTGTGTGAATGGAGGCTAGGAATACCTGAAAGATTAAAGTATTCTCAGTTAAAGTTGGAAAAAAAACTCTAATGTGTAACACATAAAACAAGAAGTACTCACAGGAAATTGTACGTATTTTGTAGGGAATTTTGATGGAAGATCTGTCCATGTGAAAGATTTCTCTACATATGTCCAGAACTCTGAAACAAAACCAATTGTGTAAAGAGAAAAAATAGAAAAACATTTGAATATGCACAGATGACAAGTCGACAACCATCCAAACAAGTACACAAGCTGAGCTTCAGAAAAGAGATTACTTTGTAGCAACAGCATTACATAGTCATGCATATAAGAAGTAGCAAGTTAACAAAAAGGTCAATTTTGCACCAGGTATACCCCAAAACTCCACATATTTTTTTTTTCTTATGGTAAGACTTGGCTGACACTTGTTGCCAGGCAGTAAGGTCTATTGCTCGTGGTATTGACTTGCTTTTACCTCATTTTTGTCCTCTTTGTCTCTTGTATCAAGCCTAAAAATTGTAAGAAATTACATGCAGGGAAGTAAATTTGTTTCTTTCTTCTTCTTCTTTTTTATCGACAATATCGAAAATCTGAAAGCTGTGTACAAAACTGCAGATAGTTGTTGCAAAAGTATCTCCAAACAGTTCGATTGGCTCTGTGTGCTGATATGCGCAGGAATTTCCAGTTTGGTGGATAGTTTTCGTCAAATTACTTTCCTAGTAAAACAAAGCTAATTAACAATAAAAAAGAATTCAACAAAGAGAGCAGCTTCCTACGTTGTGTCATTAATATTTCTCTACCTTTCTTAAAGATTATAAGTATACACACACTACTGACACTTTTGCCTGCAATCTTTTGTTCAATCTCAACAATTGAGTCTAGCAGACAGGATATCTTGAATGGCTAAAATAAAAATTGCCACTTTTGTAATGCATGTCATATGCTCACATCAAATAGCAGAACTATGTCTAAACATCAAATGTATAAATACTCATATGGTCAGCACCATGAAGTTACCTTTCATCGACCATATCTTAATTGTGTTGTCCATGCCACAACTTGCAATGCGATAAATGTCAGATGGATGGAAGTCCTATAATAGTGAGCAAAAGATAAGTAAAATTAACTTCCGAAATCATTTTTTTGTAATCTTTGTTTTTCAAATAATGAAACAATGGAGTTGTTTTTTGAGAAAATTTAATGAATGGGCAGCAGGACATAACTCCTTCTCTAATATACATACCACACTCAAGACTTCATTTCGATGACCCCCTGCTCCAGCGAAAATCAAAATACATATTCCAGTATGAACATTCCATAGTCGAACTGACTCATCCTGGTCACATGTGGGATTAATTATGCAGTAGATATAACTTATATGAAAATGAAAACAAGAAAAGAAGTTCTTGTATTTACTTTGCTTGCTGACACTACAAGTGATGACTTCAATGGCTGAGTCCTGATTTCGTTTATCGAGTCACCATGGCCAACAAAACTCTGCACAAAGATGAGTATGTTATAGGGAAAACTCATGGAATATACTTAAGAAAGTTTCATACTGCACCACGACCAAGTCTATTTTCAGTTCAAGTCAAGCATGTTTATATACTTAAGAAAGTTTCATACTGCACCACGACAAAGTCTAGGAGCCTCAGACCCTAGTAACAATATACCTTGTCTATCTTCTCACTGCCACAATCAATGACACGCATCGTACCATTGAATCCTCCAGCCACAAGCAACGGTGTTCCATCAACGTTGCATGCCCAGCTCACAGTGTAAAAAGACTCATCCTTCTGATCTACATGGCGCACGAAAATCACATATTCGCAAACAGCTTTAGAAACAGCCAAGGAAAGGAATACACCACCATTTGATTCATAACCACTAAATAAAGACAAATGCATTCGACAAAAGAACCGAAAGGGCGGCCGTCTTTACTTACATCTTCATCAATGTAAGACTGCAACACAGCTATCACTCCCCCTTCTAAGCATTCATACACAGTCACCTGAAAATTTCCAGAATAAAACAATAAATAACTTTTTACTCATATGATTTCAATTACTGTAATTTCAGCAGTAAATCTATAACGCTGTGCCTGACATTGAAGTAATTAACCCTACATTACAGCTCAGAATAATGACCATAATTACCACTACCCTAGAGTACAATTGCAAATTACTAATCTCTTACAAAGACAAGTTCTTTGTATTTGGGTTTAGTATCCTAGTGGAGGGCTTATAGGGGATGAGAGAAACAAACCCGGTTGCCGCCGACGGTGGCGAAGACGTTGAAGTAGCGAGAGTCGATGAAGTTGAAAACGACGGCGTATATGGGTTTCTTGCCCTCTTGGAGGCGGTTGGTGACTCTGTACTCTCTCTTCTTGGAGGATGAGAGGGAGCCCACCACCGGTTCCGATCCTAAAGCGAACTTGGCCATGCCCCCAGATATCAGAGCAACCCGGTTCAACGGCAACCCCTTTGTAAGACGGAATTTAAATTCCTTATTTTATTTTCCTTATTTATTATTATTACTAGCTTTCCTTTCCTGCACCCGTATGGACCGAACTTGCATGTGTATAATTTTTTACAGCATTTATCGGCATACTTCTTTTTTGTAATTTGTTATTTTATTAATTCGTTGGATAATCTTACGTCTCTAGTTTAGTTAATAATAACTTGGATAGGGTGGATCTTGTGGGGATATGTCTATTGGATCGAAATATTGAATTTACAATTGCTCGATTGTGCGAAGTCTGGGTGTTGGGACCTAAAAATATATAACTGAAAAGAAAAGAAAAACAATTATAGTTTAGTGTCAAACAGGGCTCACCTTAGTGGAGATATTTTTCATGGCATGGATACATGGTAACAATGGTTTGCGTATTCATGGTGACAACTAACACATGAAAAATTGATGCATAGTCAAGTGCATGCATTGGGCATAAATGCATAGTTAAGGTGATGCATTGAGAATATATGGTGAGCTCTAGAAATTTATTTGTCGAGCTAAGTTGATATCGTTGGGAATATATGGTTAATTAATAAAGTGCTTGAGGATATTTTTTTTTAGAATTTTCACAAAGTTAAAATTTTGATTTAAGAGTTTGATAATAAAGTATGCGACAAGACGAATTTGTGGAAATTTTTGGGGAATTTTCTAATACCTAAGCTAATTATTGTGAAAAGTTTTGGAATTTTGAAAATTATTTAAGAAAATAGAAAATCACGTGCTGCGATCTGAGCCGTCCATTTTTTCTCCACCGCTAAGTTGGAAGGGGCTAGATCAGATGATTCAGGATTGGTCTCGAAGCTTCGAGCTTCCTCGACCCGAAAGAGAAGCCGCAGACTCGGAAACAATATACGACCAGAAATTCGTCCCCCTACCACCTCCGGTCAACAGACCAGTACCGTCTTCTTTGTCTCAGCATCGCTGTCACGCATGTAGTCTCTGTTCATCCAATCGTCCACTGTAAAGGAAGAATCGAACGCCAAAAGCTTCTGCAGCTCTGGCGGTTCTTCAGCTTTTTTCGGCGTGACTCTAACCACAACCACTGTGAAGAAAACTAGACAAAAACTTGTGGAAGGTTTTCTGGTATATTGCTTCTTGAAGAAAGAGAAACACAAGATTACACTATATAGACACATTGAGGAGGAAATCGACTTCCATCACCCTTAATCTAAGGAACAACTCTATCAACTAAACCCATAACTATGATAACAACTCTTTCTTTCTTAACAAACTCTATCAACTAAGGTAAGGTGAGGTAAGGTATTAACAGTAAAAGATAATGCTAGAATATGTAAAGTGATACCGCCATGCTAGCCATATTGCCAATACTCCCCCTCAAGCTGGATCAAGAGGATTCATTGGTCCAAGCTTACCCAAAAATTTGTGAAACTGAGCAGTAGGAAGCAATTTAGTGAAAATATTAGCCAACTGATCAAGGCTTCGAGTGTAATGAGTATCAATGATCTTGGATTGAACTTGAGCTCGAATGTAGTACAATCAACTTCTATGTGCTTGGTTCTTTCATGAAAGACTGGATTAGAAGCAATGTGCATTGCAGCTTGATTGTCACAGAAAAGAGACATTAGTTGACTACTAGGATATCCCAAATCAGAGAGAAGACCTTTCAACCAAATAAGCTCATAAGCAGTGGAGACCATAGCTCTGTATTCAGCCTCTACATTAGAGTGTGCAACAACAGTTTGCTTCTTGCTCTTCCAAGTAACTAAGTTACCATCAACAAATGTGCAAAACCCAGTAGTGGATTTTCGATCAAGAAAGTTGCTTGCCCAATCAGCATCAATGTATCCCATTATGTGAGTGTTTCCATTGTTTTTCAGCAAAATGTCTCTACCAGCAAAGCTTTTGAGATAACGAAGGATTCGCTTTACAATGTGAAGATGAGCCAAGTTTGGAGCATGCATGAATTGGCTGACAATGCTTATAGCATAAACAATGTCAGGTTGAGTGATGGTGAGATAGATAAGCTTACCAACTAATCTTTGATGGGAACTTAGATTAAAGAGTGGCTCACTGAACACATCAAGTTGCAGCTTGCTGTCAAGGGGAGTGCGAGCTAGTTTGCAATCCCTCATATCTGCATTTTGCAGCAGATCAAGGATGTACTTTCTTTGGTTGAGAAAGAGGCCTTTATGAGAAGTAACCGTTTCTATACCAAGAAAATACTTCAGGCTCCCCAAATCTTTGATAGCAAAATTGCTTCAAAGAGATTATTTAAGAGTATTAATTTCTTCAACATTGTAACCTGTCACAATTAAATTATCAACATAGATGAGAACCACAAGCTTACTAGTTGAACCAATTCAAACAAATAGGGAGGAATCAGCATTGCTTCCGTGAAAACTGACTTCTTCAAGTACTGAACTGAGTTTGACATACCATTCACGTGGAGATTGTTTTAATCCATAAATGGCTTTGTGTAGCTTGCACACTATATCAGAATCATGAGACTGAGAATGACCATGATGCAACTTCATATAAACCTTCTCTTCAAGATCACAATGTAAGAAAGCGCTTTTCACATCCATTTGGTAAAATGGCCATGCATGATTAACTGCAATTGATAACAAAATTCGCACTATATTCATTTTAGCAACAGGAGCAAAGGTCTCCTTGTAGTCTATCCCATAAGTTTGAGTAAAACCACGAGCCACTAAATGAGCTTTATGTCTCTTCACAGTGCCATCAGAATGAAACTTAGTCTTATAAACCCATCTGCAACCTACAGCCTTCTTCCCTTTAGGAATTCGAACAACACTCCAAGTATTATTGTCATTGAGAGCTTGAAGTTCATCTGCCATAGCCTGCTTCCATTCATCACGATGATTGGCTTCCTCAAAACTTTGAGGTTTATGAGTATTATCAAGGACACTCAGAAATGCAGAATGAGCATAGGAAAGTTTCTTATAAGAGATGAAGTTTGTCATTAGATACCTTGCATTGTAGGTTACATAATCTTTGAGCTTTGATGGAGGATTTCTACGAAGAACAACAGGAGGTGGAGAGGAGGGCTCGACAACTTCTGGTTGTATATCAATTTCTGGATTAGAAGTTATAGCTGAAACTTCTTGAACTGGAGTATCAGGATTGATAGAATGACTGCAATGCTCATCAACAAAAAGATCAGGACTTGGAAATAGATCAGATAAAAACTCCCCCTGACCAGTATCACATGATTTTCTAGTGAAATAAGGAGTAACCTCATCAAATCTTACATCCCTAGAGACAATGAGTTTCCTAGTAGCATAGTTGTAGCATTTATAACCTTTTTGGGTAAATGAATATATGAGGAAAACACACTTATCATCTCTAGGATCAAGTTTATCATATTGATGAGCTTGAATATGAACAAAACATGTGCAGCCAAAGACTTTCAAGTGAGACAGATCAATCTTTCTACCTTTCAACATTTCAAGGGGAGACTTGAAACCAAGCACTCTACTAGGTAGCCTGTTGATGAGGTATGTGGCAGTGAGAACACCTTGAGACCAAAATTTTTTAGGAACATTCATTTGAAACATAAGAGCTCTGGTTTTTTCAAGAGGGTCACGATTTTTTCTCTTAGCAATCCCATCCTATTGAGGGGTACCAACACAGCCGGTTTGATGCATAATGTCGTGTGTGCTCAAGTATTGTGACATACTATTGGACATATACTCAGAACCATTATCTAATCTTAAAACATGAATATATGATGAAAATTGAGTGATGACAAGTTTATGAAAATCCTTAAAAATATCCACAACTTCACTTTTTAGTTTCAAAAGATACAACCAAGTAATCCTCGTAAAATTATCTACAAAGGTTAAAAAATACTTAAATCCATCGTATGACTCAAGAACTGGACCCCAAATGTCTGAATGAACAATTTCAAAAGGATTACTAGCTCTAGAAAGAGAAGAAGTAAAAGGTAGCCTAAAAGATTTTGACAGATGACAGACATCACATTGATTATTTGCTTTGCACATATTTGGAAACAAAAAGGATAACACTTTCTCTGAAGGATGAGCCACGCGTTGGTGCCATAGATGATGATCTTGTGCTGAACTTGAACTAACTTGAAAAACCTTGGATTCAAAGGAATTCTTGGATAGATAATGCAGACCATTCAAAAAGAAACCTTCACCAATCGTCTTCTTGGTGATGAGATCCTGAAATATGACATTATAAGGAGAAAAAATGACAAGACATTTTAAGGTGTGTTTAATTCTTCCAACAAATAGGAGTTGAAAAGGAAAAGAAGGAACATAAAGAGCAATTGACTCAACAAGACTAGAGAGTAACTTTATTTTTCCTTTTCCCAAAACTGAGACACCTTTGCCATTTGCTACAGACACTTTAGAAGGAATAGACATTTTTTCAAAATCATGCAAATTTGTAAGTTTATTTGTCATGTGATCCGTAGCTCCTGAGTTTATAATCCAACAATCATCCATAGCACAAACAATGAGAGCACTAGAGAAGGATTTTAGAGTACCTGAAGCTTCTTTATGTGGAACACAATCAATTTCTGCAAGAAAGCCAGCAAATTTTCCGAAGAGTGCAATGTGACTTTCACTCCCAGACATGATTGTTTCTTCACCTCCACTATGCATTTGCTTCTTGCTGAGATAGGTAGCAAATATATTCATTAATTAAAGCAGTAGGATTGGATGTGAAGTTCAGCATACCCTTAGAAGGAGCAGAAGAAGCTGCTGCAAGGTTTGCTCTTGGTGGATTCCAACTCTTTTGAGAACCTTTGCCTTCCTTTAAAAACTTTGGTTTCTGTTCAGGATAGAGAATCCAACATCTATCCTTGACATGTCCAACACCCTCACAGTAGCTGTATTTCAAGTCAGGTCTCTTACCTTTGTACACTCTAGCTTCAACTTGTCTGTGATTAGAAACATAAGCTCTAGTTTCAGATACACTTGTCTTGGCTTCCATATTCATCACCTTTTTCCAAACCTCTTCCCTTTGAATGGTAGCACACACATTGTTGAAAGATGGGAGCTCAGCATTCATAAGAATGTGATTTCTCAAATCTTCATATCTGAGCTTATGCTTGCAAGGAGTTGAAAAATTTTGTCCTCCTTAGCTCTCTTTAACAAAACACTAGCTTGGGTGGTATGAGGTCTATAAACATCTAGCTCATTCCACATGCTTGTAAGGCTACCAAGGTGTTGAACAAAAGGGTTACCCTCTTGTTGAAGATCAGCAATATCTAGCTTGAGTTGAAAAACTCAAGCAGCATTATTCTGATTTCCATACAGCTCTTTAACATGCTTCTAGAGATGCATAGAAGACTCAGAAAAACTGAAAATCTCTACTATTCTGCTCTCCATAGAGTTGAGTAACCAAGACATGACAAGTTGATCCTTGCACAGCCAAGAATCATATGTAGGGGAGTCAACTTTAGGCTTCTGTATAACTCCATTGACATAGCCAAGCTTGGACCTTCCTCCAAGAGCAAGTGTAACAGCTCTAGCCCAAGAAAGATAGTTGAATTCATTCAACAAAACAAAGCTAAGATGTTGGTTTAGTTAGATTAAACTCAACATTGGAAGAATTTGAGGTTACAAGAGAATTCTCAATTTTAGAACCAGATATCCATGTCATGTTAAGCTGACAAAATCTGGAATTACACAAGAACAATTATAGAATTAGGCCTTGAATTCCTGCTCTAATACCATGAAGAAAACTAGACAAAAACTTGTGGAAGGTTTTCTGGTATATTGCTTCTTGAAGAAAGAGAAACACAAGATTACACTATATAGACACATTGAGGAGGAAATCGACTTCCATCACCCTTAATCTAAGGAACAACTCTATCAACTAAACCCATAACTATGATAACAACTCTTTCTTTCTTAACAAACTCTATCAACTAAGGTAAGGTGAGGTAAGGTATTAACAGTAAAAGATAATGCTAGAATATGTAAAGTGATACCGCCATGCTAGCCATATTGCCAATACTCCCCCTCAAGCTGGATCAAGAGGATTCATTGGTCCAAGCTTACCCAAAAATTTGTGAAACTGAGCAGTAGGAAGCAATTTAGTGAAAATATTAGCCAACTGATCAAGGCTTCGAGTGTAATGAGTATCAATGATCTTGGATTGAACTTGAGCTCGAATGTAGTACAATCAACTTCTATGTGCTTGGTTCTTTCATGAAAGACTGGATTAGAAGCAATGTGCATTGCAGCTTGATTGTCACAGAAAAGAGACATTAGTTGACTACTAGGATATCCCAAATCAGAGAGAAGACCTTTCAACCAAATAAGCTCATAAGCAGTGGAGACCATAGCTCTGTATTCAGCCTCTACATTAGAGTGTGCAACAACAGTTTGCTTCTTGCTCTTCCAAGTAACTAAGTTACCATCAACAAATGTGCAAAACCCAGTAGTGGATTTTCGATCAAGAAAGTTGCTTGCCCAATCAGCATCAATGTATCCCATTATGTGAGTGTTTCCATTGTTTTTCAGCAAAATGTCTCTACCAGCAAAGCTTTTGAGATAACGAAGGATTCGCTTTACAATGTGAAGATGAGCCAAGTTTGGAGCATGCATGAATTGGCTGACAATGCTTATAGCATAAACAATGTCAGGTTGAGTGATGGTGAGATAGATAAGCTTACCAACTAATCTTTGATGGGAACTTAGATTAAAGAGTGGCTCACTGAACACATCAAGTTGCAGCTTGCTGTCAAGGGGAGTGCGAGCTAGTTTGCAATCCCTCATATCTGCATTTTGCAGCAGATCAAGGATGTACTTTCTTTGGTTGAGAAAGAGGCCTTTATGAGAAGTAACCGTTTCTATACCAAGAAAATACTTCAGGCTCCCCAAATCTTTGATAGCAAAATTGCTTCAAAGAGATTATTTAAGAGTATTAATTTCTTCAACATTGTAACCTGTCACAATTAAATTATCAACATAGATGAGAACCACAAGCTTACTAGTTGAACCAATTCAAACAAATAGGGAGGAATCAGCATTGCTTCCGTGAAAACTGACTTCTTCAAGTACTGAACTGAGTTTGACATACCATTCACGTGGAGATTGTTTTAATCCATAAATGGCTTTGTGTAGCTTGCACACTATATCAGAATCATGAGACTGAGAATGACCATGATGCAACTTCATATAAACCTTCTCTTCAAGATCACAATGTAAGAAAGCGCTTTTCACATCCATTTGGTAAAATGGCCATGCATGATTAACTGCAATTGATAACAAAATTCGCACTATATTCATTTTAGCAACAGGAGCAAAGGTCTCCTTGTAGTCTATCCCATAAGTTTGAGTAAAACCACGAGCCACTAAATGAGCTTTATGTCTCTTCACAGTGCCATCAGAATGAAACTTAGTCTTATAAACCCATCTGCAACCTACAGCCTTCTTCCCTTTAGGAATTCGAACAACACTCCAAGTATTATTGTCATTGAGAGCTTGAAGTTCATCTGCCATAGCCTGCTTCCATTCATCACGATGATTGGCTTCCTCAAAACTTTGAGGTTTATGAGTATTATCAAGGACACTCAGAAATGCAGAATGAGCATAGGAAAGTTTCTTATAAGAGATGAAGTTTGTCATTAGATACCTTGCATTGTAGGTTACATAATCTTTGAGCTTTGATGGAGGATTTCTACGAAGAACAACAGGAGGTGGAGAGGAGGGCTCGACAACTTCTGGTTGTATATCAATTTCTGGATTAGAAGTTATAGCTGAAACTTCTTGAACTGGAGTATCAGGATTGATAGAATGACTGCAATGCTCATCAACAAAAAGATCAGGACTTGGAAATAGATCAGATAAAAACTCCCCCTGACCAGTATCACATGATTTTCTAGTGAAATAAGGAGTAACCTCATCAAATCTTACATCCCTAGAGACAATGAGTTTCCTAGTAGCATAGTTGTAGCATTTATAACCTTTTTGGGTAAATGAATATATGAGGAAAACACACTTATCATCTCTAGGATCAAGTTTATCATATTGATGAGCTTGAATATGAACAAAACATGTGCAGCCAAAGACTTTCAAGTGAGACAGATCAATCTTTCTACCTTTCAACATTTCAAGGGGAGACTTGAAACCAAGCACTCTACTAGGTAGCCTGTTGATGAGGTATGTGGCAGTGAGAACACCTTGAGACCAAAATTTTTTAGGAACATTCATTTGAAACATAAGAGCTCTGGTTTTTTCAAGAGGGTCACGATTTTTTCTCTTAGCAATCCCATCCTATTGAGGGGTACCAACACAGCCGGTTTGATGCATAATGTCGTGTGTGCTCAAGTATTGTGACATACTATTGGACATATACTCAGAACCATTATCTAATCTTAAAACATGAATATATGATGAAAATTGAGTGATGACAAGTTTATGAAAATCCTTAAAAATATCCACAACTTCACTTTTTAGTTTCAAAAGATACAACCAAGTAATCCTCGTAAAATTATCTACAAAGGTTAAAAAATACTTAAATCCATCGTATGACTCAAGAACTGGACCCCAAATGTCTGAATGAACAATTTCAAAAGGATTACTAGCTCTAGAAAGAGAAGAAGTAAAAGGTAGCCTAAAAGATTTTGACAGATGACAGACATCACATTGATTATTTGCTTTGCACATATTTGGAAACAAAAAGGATAACACTTTCTCTGAAGGATGAGCCACGCGTTGGTGCCATAGATGATGATCTTGTGCTGAACTTGAACTAACTTGAAAAACCTTGGATTCAAAGGAATTCTTGGATAGATAATGCAGACCATTCAAAAAGAAACCTTCACCAATCGTCTTCTTGGTGATGAGATCCTGAAATATGACATTATAAGGAGAAAAAATGACAAGACATTTTAAGGTGTGTTTAATTCTTCCAACAAATAGGAGTTGAAAAGGAAAAGAAGGAACATAAAGAGCAATTGACTCAACAAGACTAGAGAGTAACTTTATTTTTCCTTTTCCCAAAACTGAGACACCTTTGCCATTTGCTACAGACACTTTAGAAGGAATAGACATTTTTTCAAAATCATGCAAATTTGTAAGTTTATTTGTCATGTGATCCGTAGCTCCTGAGTTTATAATCCAACAATCATCCATAGCACAAACAATGAGAGCACTAGAGAAGGATTTTAGAGTACCTGAAGCTTCTTTATGTGGAACACAATCAATTTCTGCAAGAAAGCCAGCAAATTTTCCGAAGAGTGCAATGTGACTTTCACTCCCAGACATGATTGTTTCTTCACCTCCACTATGCATTTGCTTCTTGCTGAGATAGGTAGCAAATATATTCATTAATTAAAGCAGTAGGATTGGATGTGAAGTTCAGCATACCCTTAGAAGGAGCAGAAGAAGCTGCTGCAAGGTTTGCTCTTGGTGGATTCCAACTCTTTTGAGAACCTTTGCCTTCCTTTAAAAACTTTGGTTTCTGTTCAGGATAGAGAATCCAACATCTATCCTTGACATGTCCAACACCCTCACAGTAGCTGTATTTCAAGTCAGGTCTCTTACCTTTGTACACTCTAGCTTCAACTTGTCTGTGATTAGAAACATAAGCTCTAGTTTCAGATACACTTGTCTTGGCTTCCATATTCATCACCTTTTTCCAAACCTCTTCCCTTTGAATGGTAGCACACACATTGTTGAAAGATGGGAGCTCAGCATTCATAAGAATGTGATTTCTCAAATCTTCATATCTGAGCTTATGCTTGCAAGGAGTTGAAAAATTTTGTCCTCCTTAGCTCTCTTTAACAAAACACTAGCTTGGGTGGTATGAGGTCTATAAACATCTAGCTCATTCCACATGCTTGTAAGGCTACCAAGGTGTTGAACAAAAGGGTTACCCTCTTGTTGAAGATCAGCAATATCTAGCTTGAGTTGAAAAACTCAAGCAGCATTATTCTGATTTCCATACAGCTCTTTAACATGCTTCTAGAGATGCATAGAAGACTCAGAAAAACTGAAAATCTCTACTATTCTGCTCTCCATAGAGTTGAGTAACCAAGACATGACAAGTTGATCCTTGCACAGCCAAGAATCATATGTAGGGGAGTCAACTTTAGGCTTCTGTATAACTCCATTGACATAGCCAAGCTTGGACCTTCCTCCAAGAGCAAGTGTAACAGCTCTAGCCCAAGAAAGATAGTTGAATTCATTCAACAAAACAAAGCTAAGATGTTGGTTTAGTTAGATTAAACTCAACATTGGAAGAATTTGAGGTTACAAGAGAATTCTCAATTTTAGAACCAGATATCCATGTCATGTTAAGCTGACAAAATCTGGAATTACACAAGAACAATTATAGAATTAGGCCTTGAATTCCTGCTCTAATACCATGAAGAAAACTAGACAAAAACTTGTGGAAGGTTTTCTGGTATATTGCTTCTTGAAGAAAGAGAAACACAAGATTACACTATATAGACACATTGAGGAGGAAATCGACTTCCATCACCCTTAATCTAAGGAACAACTCTATCAACTAAACCCATAACTATGATAACAACTCTTTCTTTCTTAACAAACTCTATCAACTAAGGTAAGGTGAGGTAAGGTATTAACAGTAAAAGATAATGCTAGAATATGTAAAGTGATACCGCCATGCTAGCCATATTGCCAATACTCCCCCTCAAGCTGGATCAAGAGGATTCATTGGTCCAAGCTTACCCAAAAATTTGTGAAACTGAGCAGTAGGAAGCAATTTAGTGAAAATATTAGCCAACTGATCAAGGCTTCGAGTGTAATGAGTATCAATGATCTTGGATTGAACTTGAGCTCGAATGTAGTACAATCAACTTCTATGTGCTTGGTTCTTTCATGAAAGACTGGATTAGAAGCAATGTGCATTGCAGCTTGATTGTCACAGAAAAGAGACATTAGTTGACTACTAGGATATCCCAAATCAGAGAGAAGACCTTTCAACCAAATAAGCTCATAAGCAGTGGAGACCATAGCTCTGTATTCAGCCTCTACATTAGAGTGTGCAACAACAGTTTGCTTCTTGCTCTTCCAAGTAACTAAGTTACCATCAACAAATGTGCAAAACCCAGTAGTGGATTTTCGATCAAGAAAGTTGCTTGCCCAATCAGCATCAATGTATCCCATTATGTGAGTGTTTCCATTGTTTTTCAGCAAAATGTCTCTACCAGCAAAGCTTTTGAGATAACGAAGGATTCGCTTTACAATGTGAAGATGAGCCAAGTTTGGAGCATGCATGAATTGGCTGACAATGCTTATAGCATAAACAATGTCAGGTTGAGTGATGGTGAGATAGATAAGCTTACCAACTAATCTTTGATGGGAACTTAGATTCAAGAGTGGCTCACTGAACACATCAAGTTGCAGCTTGCTGTCAAGGGGAGTGCGAGCTAGTTTGCAATCCCTCATATCTGCATTTTGCAGCAGATCAAGGATGTACTTTCTTTGGTTGAGAAAGAGGCCTTTATGAGAAGTAACCGTTTCTATACCAAGAAAATACTTCAGGCTCCCCAAATCTTTGATAGCAAAATTGCTTCAAAGAGATTATTTAAGAGTATTAATTTCTTCAACATTGTAACCTGTCACAATTAAATTATCAACATAGATGAGAACCACAAGCTTACTAGTTGAACCAATTCAAACAAATAGGGAGGAATCAGCATTGCTTCCGTGAAAACTGACTTCTTCAAGTACTGAACTGAGTTTGACATACCATTCACGTGGAGATTGTTTTAATCCATAAATGGCTTTGTGTAGCTTGCACACTATATCAGAATCATGAGACTGAGAATGACCATGATGCAACTTCATATAAACCTTCTCTTCAAGATCACAATGTAAGAAAGCGCTTTTCACATCCATTTGGTAAAATGGCCATGCATGATTAACTGCAATTGATAACAAAATTCGCACTATATTCATTTTAGCAACAGGAGCAAAGGTCTCCTTGTAGTCTATCCCATAAGTTTGAGTAAAACCACGAGCCACTAAATGAGCTTTATGTCTCTTCACAGTGCCATCAGAATGAAACTTAGTCTTATAAACCCATCTGCAACCTACAGCCTTCTTCCCTTTAGGAATTCGAACAACACTCCAAGTATTATTGTCATTGAGAGCTTGAAGTTCATCTGCCATAGCCTGCTTCCATTCATCACGATGATTGGCTTCCTCAAAACTTTGAGGTTTATGAGTATTATCAAGGACACTCAGAAATGCAGAATGAGCATAGGAAAGTTTCTTATAAGAGATGAAGTTTGTCATTAGATACCTTGCATTGTAGGTTACATAATCTTTGAGCTTTGATGGAGGATTTCTACGAAGAACAACAGGAGGTGGAGAGGAGGGCTCGACAACTTCTGGTTGTATATCAATTTCTGGATTAGAAGTTATAGCTGAAACTTCTTGAACTGGAGTATCAGGATTGATAGAATGACTGCAATGCTCATCAACAAAAAGATCAGGACTTGGAAATAGATCAGATAAAAACTCCCCCTGACCAGTATCACATGATTTTCTAGTGAAATAAGGAGTAACCTCATCAAATCTTACATCCCTAGAGACAATGAGTTTCCTAGTAGCATAGTTGTAGCATTTATAACCTTTTTGGGTAAATGAATATATGAGGAAAACACACTTATCATCTCTAGGATCAAGTTTATCATATTGATGAGCTTGAATATGAACAAAACATGTGCAGCCAAAGACTTTCAAGTGAGACAGATCAATCTTTCTACCTTTCAACATTTCAAGGGGAGACTTGAAACCAAGCACTCTACTAGGTAGCCTGTTGATGAGGTATGTGGCAGTGAGAACACCTTGAGACCAAAATTTTTTAGGAACATTCATTTGAAACATAAGAGCTCTGGTTTTTTCAAGAGGGTCACGATTTTTTCTCTTAGCAATCCCATCCTATTGAGGGGTACCAACACAGCCGGTTTGATGCATAATGTCGTGTGTGCTCAAGTATTGTGACATACTATTGGACATATACTCAGAACCATTATCTAATCTTAAAACATGAATATATGATGAAAATTGAGTGATGACAAGTTTATGAAAATCCTTAAAAATATCCACAACTTCACTTTTTAGTTTCAAAAGATACAACCAAGTAATCCTCGTAAAATTATCTACAAAGGTTAAAAAATACTTAAATCCATCGTATGACTCAAGAACTGGACCCCAAATGTCTGAATGAACAATTTCAAAAGGATTACTAGCTCTAGAAAGAGAAGAAGTAAAAGGTAGCCTAAAAGATTTTGACAGATGACAGACATCACATTGATTATTTGCTTTGCACATATTTGGAAACAAAAAGGATAACACTTTCTCTGAAGGATGAGCCACGCGTTGGTGCCATAGATGATGATCTTGTGCTGAACTTGAACTAACTTGAAAAACCTTGGATTCAAAGGAATTCTTGGATAGATAATGCAGACCATTCAAAAAGAAACCTTCACCAATCGTCTTCTTGGTGATGAGATCCTGAAATATGACATTATAAGGAGAAAAAATGACAAGACATTTTAAGGTGTGTTTAATTCTTCCAACAAATAGGAGTTGAAAAGGAAAAGAAGGAACATAAAGAGCAATTGACTCAACAAGACTAGAGAGTAACTTTATTTTTCCTTTTCCCAAAACTGAGACACCTTTGCCATTTGCTACAGACACTTTAGAAGGAATAGACATTTTTTCAAAATCATGCAAATTTGTAAGTTTATTTGTCATGTGATCCGTAGCTCCTGAGTTTATAATCCAACAATCATCCATAGCACAAACAATGAGAGCACTAGAGAAGGATTTTAGAGTACCTGAAGCTTCTTTATGTGGAACACAATCAATTTCTGCAAGAAAGCCAGCAAATTTTCCGAAGAGTGCAATGTGACTTTCACTCCCAGACATGATTGTTTCTTCACCTCCACTATGCATTTGCTTCTTGCTGAGATAGGTAGCAAATATATTCATTAATTAAAGCAGTAGGATTGGATGTGAAGTTCAGCATACCCTTAGAAGGAGCAGAAGAAGCTGCTGCAAGGTTTGCTCTTGGTGGATTCCAACTCTTTTGAGAACCTTTGCCTTCCTTTAAAAACTTTGGTTTCTGTTCAGGATAGAGAATCCAACATCTATCCTTGACATGTCCAACACCCTCACAGTAGCTGTATTTCAAGTCAGGTCTCTTACCTTTGTACACTCTAGCTTCAACTTGTCTGTGATTAGAAACATAAGCTCTAGTTTCAGATACACTTGTCTTGGCTTCCATATTCATCACCTTTTTCCAAACCTCTTCCCTTTGAATGGTAGCACACACATTGTTGAAAGATGGGAGCTCAGCATTCATAAGAATGTGATTTCTCAAATCTTCATATCTGAGCTTATGCTTGCAAGGAGTTGAAAAATTTTGTCCTCCTTAGCTCTCTTTAACAAAACACTAGCTTGGGTGGTATGAGGTCTATAAACATCTAGCTCATTCCACATGCTTGTAAGGCTACCAAGGTGTTGAACAAAAGGGTTACCCTCTTGTTGAAGATCAGCAATATCTAGCTTGAGTTGAAAAACTCAAGCAGCATTATTCTGATTTCCATACAGCTCTTTAACATGCTTCTAGAGATGCATAGAAGACTCAGAAAAACTGAAAATCTCTACTATTCTGCTCTCCATAGAGTTGAGTAACCAAGACATGACAAGTTGATCCTTGCACAGCCAAGAATCATATGTAGGGGAGTCAACTTTAGGCTTCTGTATAACTCCATTGACATAGCCAAGCTTGGACCTTCCTCCAAGAGCAAGTGTAACAGCTCTAGCCCAAGAAAGATAGTTGAATTCATTCAACAAAACAAAGCTAAGATGTTGGTTTAGTTAGATTAAACTCAACATTGGAAGAATTTGAGGTTACAAGAGAATTCTCAATTTTAGAACCAGATATCCATGTCATGTTAAGCTGACAAAATCTGGAATTACACAAGAACAATTATAGAATTAGGCCTTGAATTCCTGCTCTAATACCATGAAGAAAACTAGACAAAAACTTGTGGAAGGTTTTCTGGTATATTGCTTCTTGAAGAAAGATAAACACAAGATTACACTATATAGACACATTGAGGAGGAAATCGACTTCCATCACCCTTAATCTAAGGAACAACTCTATCAACTAAACCCGTAACTATGATAACAACTCTTTCTTTCTTAACAAACTCTATCAACTAAAGTAAGGTGAGGTAAGGTATTAACAGTAAAAGATAATGCTAGAATCTGTAAAGTGATACAGCCATACTAGCCATACTGCCAATACACTGTTTGTGGTGTTTGGGTTATAACAATTAATCCTCTCGACATGCTCTACATGCCTGTTCAATTAGTTTTTGAAATTGATCGAGTTTTGATGATTTTAGTTTCTGGGTTGGTTTAGGCTTCGCTGTGTTTTTTCATCTTCGGCAACTGTCCTGGGTTTCTTGGTTTGTCGTTGGTTTCCTCAAGCACGAACTGAAGTGTTGGTCAGCTTGGGAGCTTTGAGTTGCTGGAATTGCACTGAGGTCCGACCGAGAGGAGTTGCTGATTTCAGAGCTCCGTCAATCCATATTAAGTTTGGGCAACGTATTGGACCTTAGAGGTAAATTGCGAAATCAAATTTGGATGATTTCAGCATTTCTTAGTATTTGTCTAGCTTGGGTTATTGTGTTATGGTTGGACTTATAGGTGAGCAAGCTTTATTAATCGGAAATGAAATGAGGAATGGTCTAGTGTAGATAGATATTTGGAGTGTTGCTTATTTTATTACGTCCCACTGTGATTTGTGTTTCAAGAATTGGTAGTTTGGTTTAGTGAGAAATGAGAAAGAATGAAAAATTAATATATTAGATATACATTGAAATGGTTGTGAAGATTGAAAGGGTTATGTTGGGTGCCCTTAGTGTTTTGGGTGCACCTAGTCTGGATCGAGTTTCATTGCAGTTAAGAAATGATTGTGAATATGTGTTAGGTGTCCATGCTAATTTCGTTGAATTACTATGCGACGCAAAATGTGAAAGAAACTTAAAATGATACCTTCCTTTCAACAAAAAAAAAAATGATACCTTAAAAGCGTGAAAATTGGTCGATATTCCAATTTCAAGTAAATTGTTTAGTAATTGGGATAATTATCGAGCTTGTCGCGATTGGTCAAACATTGGTCAACTCTTGATCAAATCCTGGTCAAACCAGGAAATGTTTGGTCGGGCGATTATCTAATCATTGAAACTTTAATATTTGCTCAATGAGTTATTCGTAATCAATATGTCAGAAATCAGGACTTCAGATGCTCGAGGAACGAAGGGTTCATGACTCTCGGATTACGTGAAGAGAAGCATTGGAATCTAGGTAGGGATTTGGGGCTTTACTCGATTGATTATTTCCATTTTGTATATATACTGATGCTTGTCAAGTTATATGGTTTGGTTAAATTAAAATGAAATGCGTACTAACCATTCCATGTGAGATATTGTTGATGGCTTGAGCGCGTAGGGTGTGACTTCCTTGGGTTCGATCCCCAAAACCTCCAGAGGGTTAGCTATACCGATGGTCCGAGTATTAGCTCGTAATGACAAACTCGGTACATGTGCATAACTAGGTAGCGGACGCTCTCGCTACGCTTACCTGGTTTAAAGTTTATGTAAGGTAAAGTCGTGTAGTGGGTCTATGGGACTGGCAATTAGGTAATATGTGGTGCCGTGTGTATTTGAGATTCATGTATCGATTTTTGAATTAGAAAACATTTTAAAAGTTTGTCGTTCTTTAAAACAATTGGTTTTAGTATGTTTTTATACTGGGCAGCCTATAAGAATATTTTATTTGTCGGACTAATTTCAGTTTACCCCCTTGAGGTTAGGGTCGTCATCATGTTAGTCCCTCTAGTTTCAATTTAATCAGTAATACCCTTGTACTCTCCAAATTCATCAGCCGTGTCCAATTTTTGGACCTCCGTCCATTAAATCTGTTATGTGGGCCCCTTTTAGGGAACAAAATGGTAATTTTGAGCTCCAAATTATATTAAAATAATAATAAATTTTTTTTTTTTCTGTTTCTTCACTTATTTATCAATTTATTTATTTTATAATTTTGTCTTCAACCTATACACCACAAGTTATAATAGGTTTATAAAAACAAAAAAAATACTCTAGGTGGTTAAAAAGTCACTCGCTGGTCTACGATATTTGTGACATATCTACGATAAAGCGAAGAAATTTAGGATATATCTGTAAAATATAATAGGTTTATAAAGTGAAGAATTTTAGGATATATCCCCAATAAAGTGAAGAAATATCTGTAAAATATCTACAAAAAAATAAATACAGATATTTCTTCACTTTATTGGAGATATATCCTAAAATTCTTCGCTTTATTGGAGATATACCACAAATATCGTAGACCAGCGAGCAAAGAATTTTAGGATATATCCCCAATAAAGTGAAGAAATATCTGTATTTATTTTTTTAATAATATTTTACAGATATTTCTTCACTTTATTGGGGATATATCCTATTATTCTTCACTTTATAAACCTATTACATTTTATAGATGTTAAAGGAAAAACACATTATGTGCCTTCGTCAAAGTGATTGACGGAGAGGGAATCAAGTAATTAGCAATCATCATCAATCAGCATGGATCAAGGACCAAATGTCATCATTGTAATTGATATTTCCGTTGTAATTCTCTTCCTATATAAAGGGTCTATGAAATGAAATGAGTAGACCAATTCCAATCTCAATTTTACTTTTACACGTTATCAGCACGCTCGGAGCCAATAGCCAAGAAAAAAAAATTCTAGTTTTCTAGTTTCTTTCAGTCGAAAAAAAAACTAAAACCCTAGAAGAAAAAAAAGGAATTTTTTCTCCTTTTCTGCGGCCACCAACAAAAAAAAAAAAAAATTCCCCCGTAGCCTTCTCCGTGACCCACCTTCGTCTCCCTCTCCAGCTCGTCTTCCTCCACCGCGCCCAGCCTCCAACAGCCCCACTACCCCGCGCAGCCTCCTCGCCCAGCTAAGAGCAATTTGCTCTCTGCACCCAACTAATTGATCGACCCACCCACGTCTGCTCAACACATCTGCTAACCGTGTTTGCTCACCCAACCCTGCACCCTTGCAGATCCCAGCACACTGCAGTAGCCCTCCCCGCCTGGCTTAGCACCTGCCATCCTCACCGGCCAGTCGACCTCAGCCAGGCCTCAAGCGCTGCTGCACCTGCACCTAGCGTCCGTGTAGCCCACCCAACCTCGCTGCAGCACTCACCCACTGTTTGACAAAGCCTGATCGATATCCAGCCACCCACCTGCAAATTAGGAGGAGGAAGAACAGAGAAAAGAAAGAAGAAGAAGACGCAAAGGAAGGAAAAAAAAAAAGGGGTGTGACCCGGCCCAACAAAAAAAAAAAAGCAGGCCTGCGGCCCAGTAGAAATAAAAAATAAAATAAAAAGACAAAAGAAGTAGGCCCTGTGGCCCAGAGAAAAAAGCAAAGAAAAAAGAAACATGCCCTGCGGCCCAAAAAAAAAAAAAAAAAGCAGGCCCTCGTGGCCCACTGCTGCAAAGAGAGAGGAAGCGGCCCAGTTTTTTCTCAAGCACAAAAACATCGCTACGCACGCCTGCATCAACACGCGCGTGAGCTAGGATAATAAACGTTCTCGAAACCAAGTATGTTTTTTTATATATTTTTGGCTGCCTTATTTATATTCCATTTTTCATATATTTTCTTATATGTGTTATATATATTCAAGGAACCTAAAGCATGAGCATTTTATATTTTCTATTTTTAAGCATGCTTTATACTTTATTGTTTATGCTTTTATTATATTTTGTTATTGAGCATGTTTAGTTATTGAGCATGTTTAGTTAGATAATTTTGTTCATTTGAAGCATGCCTTGTTATTTATGTTTTATATAATTAACTTTAAACATGATTATATATTTTATTGTTTATGGTTTATTATGAAATTTTGAGCATGTTTTTATTTTATTTACGCTTATATAAATTATGCCTACGCATGCTTTGTATTATGCTATTGTTTACATTTTATTTTATGCATGATATATTCTTGCTATTATTATGTGTAGTATATAATTTGTTGTATATTTGTGAAATTTGAGCATGCCACGTAGTTTATTTTTATATATGCTATATTTAAATGTGCTTTGATTAATTTTAATGCAACATATCAATTCCGTTTTGCCATGATAATGAAAATTCATGCGCATTATCCACACACAAACTTACTGTGATAAAGCATTTTCACATAGCATCGAAAGAAAAAAATGTGACCATTACGAATCTTGGTCTTGAAATCTAATTCACATTTTTGGAAAATAATTTACGTGGATGTCTTTATGACTGCGTAACTTATATCTTCTCTCTTGTTTTATGTAGATGGCTGATCCAACTCGACCTGAGTTTGACATTTTGGACTCAGAAGGACTTGAGTACCACCGTTGGGTTTCCGATGTATAAACTGCATTTGTGGCAAAAGACTACACTGCCACCATTACTGACCCCAAAGATGATGAACTATCTAATAAGGTGAAAGCAAATGCCTTAATGTTTCTGAGGTGACATATTGATCCTAGCCTATGCTGGGAGTACCTTCAGTTGAAGACACCCAAAGAACTGTGGGATACCCTTAAGCGACATTTTGGGAACATTCATGACACTTTGCTCCCAGAACTGGTTATTCAGTGGAATGAAATCCGCTTGCTTGACTATAAAAATGTCAATGACTTCAACAAGGATATGTTGCGCTTAAAGGCACATCTCAATTTCTGTGGAAAGAAAATCACAGAAGATGATATGATCTACAAGACTCTTACCACCTTTCCTACTTCAGTGTTTATACTAGCGAACCAGTATAAGTTGGAGTATGACAACAAAAGAATCACAACCTTCAATAAGTTGATAAGCCTACTGCAAGTGGCTGAGAGACATAATGAGGTTCGCTTGAACAACAATGCTAGGCCTACTGGGACAAAGAAAATTTCTGAGGCTAATTATGGAAAAATGAAAGGTGGAAAGAACTCCAATGCAAAGGGGTTTGGACATGCTGATCCCTACCCACGTGGCAACAATGCACCATGTGGAAAGGGACATGGAGGTGGTGGAAACAAGGTGCAAAAAGGCACCTAAGAACTCTTTAGTCAAACAAGATAGAGTTGGCAATGAACCATACTATAGGTGTGGAGTCATTGGGCATTGGTATAAGAACTGCCAAGCAAGCAACATAGTTGCAGCCACTTACAAGAGATATAGGGAGTCTAAAGAACAAGAAACTCACTATATGGAAGAAGAAGGTCATGACCTAGACGTCAACCTCACAATTGCAGACTTCAATGGCAATGAAGAACTTGCTCAGTTGATGGATGCTCTCAATCTTGACTGATCTGCTTTAGCTATTTTATTTTCCAAAAACAGTTGTGAAGGCATAATGCCTCATTTTTAATTAGACTATTACTTGGTCTTAAAGTTTATTTCCATAATGATTTGATGAATTAGAACAAGACCTTGATTTGATTATCGTTGGCTTATTAATAAATTTTGAATTTTATTCTGAAGCACTGAATTTATTCAAATTTATTTACTACACATATTTACACGGTTTGAAATTGCACTATAAAGATATAAAGCAATACATCTAGAGGAAAAATTATTAGAATGAAAAGATTATCATTCTACTAAAATAAAAATACTCTAAAGAATATGAGATATATTTAAAGTCACAGACGCTCTATATGCACCAAGAGCTAATCGAACCTTGTTAAAGTTTCAAAGATATTTGTGCCAACGGTTATCATGTAAAAACATACTGTGAGAATGGACTTGAATACATTTATATTACCTCTAATAAATGAGGAAGGAAATGCATTTTAGAGAAACTTATGGGTCGATCTAGTGGACTATACCTCACTATGATTCAGATCATTGAATCCTATGCTGTCACCAACAATGAAATATGGGACACTGACTCATACAGGCTTTGGCATGACTGCCTAGGGCACCCCGGTCTTGATATGATGATTCGTATTTTAAAGAACTCATATGGACATCCCTTCTTTCGAGTGAAAAATAAAATGGGACAAAAATCCGTCACACTGCAAGGTGTCGGTCCTAGTACTGCTCAAACACAGTCATTGCCTTCTGAAGTACCAAAAGCACTACCTCTCTCCCATTATGCCTCATTGACTATTTCAAAGACTAATCACTCGTTTTGTAAAGCCTGCTCTTTAGCAAAAACAGGATCGAGACCTTCCTATGCTAAAGATACAAAACAAAACATTCCATTCTTACAAAGGATACAAAGAGATATCTGTGGACCTTTCCATCCAGAATGTGGACCATTCAAGTACTTTATGGTTTTGGTGGATGCTTTGACACACTGGTCACATGTCGCTTTATTGTCCACAAGAAATGCTGCAAAACTCCTAGCACAGATTATACGTTTAAGGGCTCACCACCCTGATCACCTTATCAAGTCTATAAGGCTTGACAACGCTAGAGTTTATATCAAAAGCATTTGATGATTATTGCCCATCAATGTAGAGCATCCTATACCCCATCTGCATACAAAAATGGTCTCTCAGAAGTCACCATCAAAAGGCTACAAATGGTGGCTAGGGCATTGGTTATGCGCACCAACCTGCCTATATCTGCATGGGGTTATGCAATATTGCATGCAGCTTTACTTATTCGTTTCAGACCCACAGCTAGCCAACCATTTTTTGAGTACCAGTTGGTAACTGGATATGAGCCTGACATTTCACACTTACGCATATTTGGTTGCGCAGTATATGTGCCTATTGCGCCCCCACAACGCACCAAAATGGGTCCTCAGAGACAATTAAGTATTTATGTTGAATATGAATCCCCAACAATTATCCGCTATTTGGAACCCTTGACAGGCGATCTCTCTACCGCTAGATTTGCGGATTGTCACTTTGATGAGACAGTTTTTTTGTCGTTACGAGGAGATAGGAAAAAGGATTTTCTAAGGGAACGACATGAATTGTCATGGTTTGTCCCCACTCTGTCTCATTTTGATCCCCGTACTTCACAATGTGAAAGTGAAGTGAAAAGAATAATCGATCTTCAGAACGTAGCAGATTTGATGCCTGATGCGTTTACTGATATAGCAAAAGTGACGAGATCACATATACCAGCTGCAAATATCCCTGCAAGGTTAGAAGTCCCCAACAAAGGGCATGGTGCTGCAGATAGAGGCACTGCAACCATACTTATTGGAGGTGTGGTTGAGGCCGTGGCTCCCCAAAGGAAGAGGGGGAGGCCACTTGGTTCGATTGACACTCACCCAAGGAAGAAGAGGGCGAGTAAGGCACAAACCAATCATCAATGTATAGAATCCCTCTCATGAGATTGTCTTTGATTATAGTTATGTCCATGAATCAATACTGGAGGACGCTCCGATGTTTAAAATGATTCCAGAAAACGAAGAAATCTCAAAGGATTATGAGAGTGCGTATGAGTTGATAGAAAGATCTTCCATACACATTGATGATATATACTGTTGCTCAAGGAATCATAGAGCACGATGATATCGAACCACGCTCTGTTGCAAAATGTCAACAAAGAGCAGATTGGCCTAAATGGCAAGAAGCAATCCAGGCAGAATTAGATTCTCTGACAAAGAGACAGGTATTTGGTCCGGTAGTGCTAACCCCACCAAGTGTAAAGCCTGTAGGACATAAATGGGTCTTTGTCAGAAAGCGTAATGAGAAGAATGAAGTCCTGAGGTACAAGGCTCGCCTTGTGGCGCAAGGTTTCTCACAACGCCCTGGAATTGACTACGAGGAGACAAACTCTCCCGTAATGGACGTTATAACGCTCCGCTACTTAGTTAGCTTGGTAGTTTCGGAAGGACTGAAAATGCAGCTCATGGATGTAGTTACTACATATCTCTATGGGGATCTAGATTCAGAGATATATATGAAAGTGCCTGATGGCCTTACATTACCCAAGTCAAGTGACTATAAACCACGGAGTGCGTTTGCAATTAGGTTGAAACGCTCACTTTACGGATTGAAACAAGGCGGATGTGGTATACCCATCTAAGTGACTACTTGATTGGGAAGGGATATAAGAACAATGAATTATGCCCCTGCGTATTCATAAAGAAAACAAGTTCTGGATTTGCAATTGTAGCAGTATATGTTGATGATATGAACATAATAGGTACTCTTGATGAAATAAGAGAAACCGCGAGCTACTTGAAATCCGAATTTGAGATGAAGGATCTTGGGAAAACTCGATTCTGTCTAGGCCTAGAACTAGAACACCGAGTTTGTGGAATACCAATCCACCAGTCTGCGTATGTCCAAAAGTCAGGCAATTTAACATGGACAAAGCGCATCCTACTAACACTCCCATGATCAGTCGAAGCTTGGATGCAAGGAAATATCAATTTCGTCCAAAGGAAGATGACGAAGAGGTGTTGGGAGCGGAAATTCCCTATCTAAGTGCAATAGACGCATTATTGTACTTAGCCCAATATACTCGACCAGACATTGCATTCTCAGTAAACTTGTTAGCTAGATTTAGCTCAGCGCCAACGCAGCATTACTGGAATGGTATCAAGAACATTTTCAATACCTAAAATGAACCATTGACTTGGGACTGTTCTTTCCCTACAGAGAGACAAGAGGGACCGCAGATGGAACTGCAATCCCTAAAGGAAATGTTGATGGCGAAAGAGCCACTCACTACACCGAAACGCCAAATGACGTTTTGGTTGGTTTTGCTTATACTGGGTATCTCTTTGACCCACATAAAGGTCGTTCCCAAACTAGTTATGTATTTACCAGTGGGAACACGACGATATCTTGGAGATCAACCAAGAAAACCCTTGTGGCTACCTCCTCGAACCACTCAGAGATCATTACTCTACATGAGGCGGTTTGTGAGTGTGTATGGTTAAGAGCTATCATCACACATATTCGAGGGACCGGTGGTTTGACTTCTACCACTGAAGAGCCTACTTGCATTAATAAAGATAATGCAGCTTGCATCGAACAGATGAAGCTAGGGCATATCAAGGGTGATAATACAAAACACATATCACCAAAGTTTTCCTACAATCAGCAACAACAGGCCCTCCTTAAGATTCAAGTGAATCAAGTAAGGTCTGAGGAGAATGTGGCAGATTTGTTCACCAAATCATTGCCTAAGGCCATATTTGAGAAACATGTGAAAAATATAGGAATGTGAAGACTTTCCAAGCTCCCTTGATTAATGTAAGGATTAGGGGGAGGTGTAGATGTTAGGGGGAGTCTAACACACACATGTCATCCTCAAATGTAAAAGGTGCGTTGTGCTCTTTTCCTTCAACCAAGGTGTATTTTTTGTCCCACAAGGTTTTTATTGTTACTTGGCAAGGTTTTTGGTGAGGCAACAACTCATGCACCATTTCATCTTTGACTTGGCACAAGGGGGAGTGTTAAAAGAAAAACACATATGTGCCTTCGTCAAAGTGATTGACGGAGAGAGAATCAAGTAATTAGCAATCACCATCAATCAGCATGGATCAAGGACCAATCAGTAGTTAATGTCATCATTGTAATTGATATTTCCGTTGTAATTCTCTCCCTATATAAAGGGTCTATGAAATGAAATGAGTAGACCAATTCCAATCTCAATTTTACTTTTACAATAGATATATTTTACAGATATATCCTAAAATTTTTCACTTTATCGGAGATATATCACAAATATCGTAGACCAGTGAGCGGCTTTTTAACTACCTAGAGTTTTTTTTTGTTTTTGTTTTTATAAACCTATTATAACTTGTGGTGTATAGGTTGAAGACAAAATTTATAAAAATAAAAATATATATAAAAAAAGAAGAAATAGGAGAAAAAAAAAACACCTAGAGTTTTTTTTTTTTTTTTATAAACCTATTATAACTTGTGGTGTATAGGTTGAAGACAAAATTTATAATAAAAAAAAATAAAAAAGCGAAGAAACAAGAAAAAGAAGAAGGAAAAAACAGATTTTTTTTAAAATAATTTGGAGCTCAAAAATACCATTTTACCCCCTAAGTAGGGCCCACATAACAGATTTAACGTCCAATTTGGATGGAGGTCCAAAAATTGGACACGGCTGATGAATTTGGAGAGTACAAGGGTGTTACTGATTAAATTGAAACTAGAGGGACTAACATGATGACGACCCCTAACCTCAGGGGGGTAAACTGAAATTAGTCCTTATTTGTCGGTATTTAAATCAAATTAGGGTAAAATCCCTAATAAGCAGCGACGACAAAAGCTCACCCCTTACAATAGTGTGGATGCAGGTACTATGCACTAGTGACTGGATAGTAGCGGATAGAGCCGGGTGTGTGGAAACGAGTTCGATCAACTGACGTAACAGAAAATCAGGTTCTAGGTTTAATCTCGATTTCTAATTCTTGAAATTCCTTCTCCGGAACTTGTCGGAATTTAGTTTTGTCTCGGAACTTTGCTGAACTCTTATTTCTCAAAGTTTGTTACTTCTCAAGAAGTCTTTCATGTCAAGTTTTGGACGAACAAATTGAGTTTTAGTAATTTCACCTCAAAATTATTTGTAAGTTTCTACTGTGCATTTAAGAAAACTACTCAAAAAATTACCTTGTGATTCTCTAAAATGTAAATCAAACTTTTTGGTTTATGTTTTAGGGCCTCGTGGCACTATGACGTGTACAAGTTGGTGAGGTGCAGTTTGGAGCGTTACAAAATGTGTTATCAAAGCATCGATTTCAAAAATTTTGATTTTCAACGATATAAAATCTCTAGTGCCAGAAATATTTTTTTGGCTCTTAAAATTTTTGTGGCACCTTGTGGGAGGGGTCCCACAGCGCTGCGACCCCAAGTCAAAGAGAAACCGACATGTCACTAATGACATCCCGATAACTCATTAATCTGAAACCGCTAAGCCTTTTGGGTTAAGGTTGTTGGTTTACAAAACATTTTCTTTGAGCAAATCATTCTAGCAACCCAAAGACTTGAGCGGAGGCTAAAAGGAGCTATGGGCCTTGGGCTCACAATCGGAGCCCAACTTGAATTATTTACAACTAAACTACAATAAACATAAGAGACACGCCCCATGGTTGTGGGTCTCTCTAATTAAATAACAAACAAACAAAAAGTAAATAAATTGGACAACTTCAAAATCCGAACTAAAATACTAAGACCTTTGTTTCATAAAGTTAAACAAAGTATGCCAAGCCAACCACGTGCCTCCATTTCCTGCTCCTCGACCACATACTTGGAACCTGCACACTAATGTAAGGGTGAACTTTCGTCCTCGCATGCCTAATAAGAGCCGACCCTACCATGCTAGGTTTGAAAGTAATATACTTAAAAATATTTACTACATAGTATTGTGCACGTTTATCGAAAATATTTGAAAATGCGGCAACCACAAACATTTATTTTCTTTTATAAAGCATATGCAGTATGGCAAATCAACTTGAGCTCAGAGGTGCTCACCTGCAGGATTTCCGAGTAGGATGTAACAGAGCGATTGTGAGTTGTCATTGGGGAAGAGACTATGAGCAGGCTTCAAGACAAAACTGGATTATGAATTTTGATATGAGCATGCACTACTAATATTTGTTCACCGTGACAATAATTAAGATTGGTGTAATTGCCTTAAAGCAGTCAAGATAAGGATTTTATCCAAACAAAATTATAGCATCATCAAATTAAATACTATGATTGGAACTTGCAATAACTGAAAGTAGCACTTGGAATACTGCTTGTCTGCTTAGTCAAAACATGTGATTGGAATTAGTGAATTAGTGGGGACTGCTCTTTGCAATCTATAGAAACGTTTTGGGCAACAAATATAATGAAGGATATTCTGAGCATGTTCCTTAGTGTATCCTTACTCAGGATGAGGTCACAACGGATTAATCTTGGTCTTGAACAAAATTCTCCGTGTTGTGATATTCATGGTGTTCGTGATTACCAGTTTGGCTGCGGGCTATCTAGACAAGCCATCGTGACAGACGACTCACAATTTCTCTAGAGTTCAATTTTTGGTCTTGTTTCATTGTTATAAGGCTTCTCTGTACGTGTTAATAAAATTGAGGCTACGATTCCAAATAAATAGATATATCATTAAGCAAAAATCCTCCTGGGTCTTGACTTCGATCTCGTATGCTCGACATCTATTTTGATTTTTAATTTCCATCAACTTTTTGTGCTTCCAATTGTGGTGACAAAAGGTTATACTACAAATAAAGATTAAGGGAAAATGGTCCGTACGGTAGCCGACGTTTGCCTCTATATCACGTCCATCGAAATCAATACGTCTAGTGTCCACCACAATTGAATAGCATATTACAATATGCATTCTTCCTCCCATTTTTGTTTTTTTGTGAAGGTATCAAGGCCACCAAAGCCACCATAAGTAACTATGGCCGAAAGAACTTATTCTTTCTATATCAATAAAGAATATGTGAAGACATTTGCTTCAGCTCTTGTTTCATTTTAAGGAAAATTGTTGGTAATTTCCAAAAAATTGCATTCTTGTTAACATTATTCATAAGAGCATCTTTATAAGACCTTTTATCTTTGCTCTGCAGTTATTTTAGAGAGCACGTTAATATTTTCTTTAATTTAACAATTGTTTCAGACTCTTAAGTACCTCTACATTTTAAACTTCTGATATTTGGCTTCTAAATTTAAAGAGAGATATGATGTTTTATTTTATTTTTATTAATTTAAAAAAATTCATTTAATTTGTTATCTATAATATAAAAACATTTATAACAATTCTTTGTTGGTTCAACAAATACATATTTAACACTAGCTAAAAAAATACTTGTTTTGTTTTGTTTTTTTCTTTTGGTCAAAAAACCATTGAACCAAGTTGGAGAGATACAGTCTACGTGAATGACCAAATGGTTTTTCCAGGAATGACGCCATATGTAATCTCATAGCTTTCTTCGAGTCATGTGAGTCTTGCGCACCACGTTATCCGACCCCCAAGGAAAAATAGCAAACACTTCATTGGCCAAAACCCAACTCTCAGAGTCATCTCTCACTTCACTTATAAATAAGCCACCACACAAAAAGCAGCCAACGTACGCCCCATTTCTGAAATTTTGGGAGAAAAAGCTCCACAAACCATGGAGCTTTTTCATTCATTAATGCACCTGCTCTCACACCACTCGTCCTTCATGTCTCCAGGTACCGATTTCCTTTCTAAACCCCTTTTCATTCGTAGGTTTTCTGGATCACTACATCTCCTTCTGTTATTTGTGTTGCTTATCTCTTGGTTGTGGAAGAAATTCAAGGTGGGTGATGGGGGAGGGGCACCAAAAGAGGGGTTTAGGAATATGACAACTCTGTACTACAGGCACACTCTAATATGTTGTCTTGCTGTTTCTGCTGTTAGTGTTGACTTTTGTTTATTCAACTACTTTTCCTGGTATAAACATGTCTGGTCTGAAGAAAAGCTAGTGACCCTTTTTGATTTAACAATTAGAACACTTAGTTGGGGTGTAGTTTTTGTTTACTTGCATACCCACTTCTCTAGTTGTGATGAACCAAAGTTTCCATTCTTACTCAGAGTTTGGTGGGGTTTCTACTTTTCTTTATCTTGCTATTGCCTTGTCATAGACATTGTTCTTTACCAAAAACACGTTGCCTTACCCGTTCAATCTCTAGTTTGTGATGCTGCCTTCCTTGTCTCTGTTTTGTTCTTTATATATGTGGTGTTTATTGGGACGAAAGAGGGTAGAGATACCCTTCTTGAGGAACCCCTTTTGAATGGTAGTAGAAATTCTAGTATAGGTAACACTGCAGAATCAAATAAGTCCAAAGGGGATGCAACTGTGAAAACCCCTTATTCAAATGCTAGGATTTTCAGCATCCTCACCTTTTCTTGGATGAGTCCTTTAATCGCGGTGGGTAATAAGAAAACATTAGACCTTGAAGATGTTCCTGAACTAGACAAGGGTGATAGTGTAGTTGGGTCATTTCCAGTTTTTAGAAATAAGCTCGAGCCGGAGTGTGGTACTCTTAGCAGATTGACCACACTTCATCTGGTGAAGGTGTTAATCTTCTCGGCCTGGAGAGAGATTCTTGTTAAATATCCAGACTAAATTCAAAGAATGTTCATGAATGATCCATTGGTTCTAGAATAATGTATTCTAGTTTCCCACAAGAAATTTATGAGGGTCAAACATCTCTTGGTTCTAGAGTTTGAAGTGCATGGACCAAGATGAATGTTGAAGATTCATGAAGGAGGCATTAATTGAAGGTGGTTGAATGGAGCATTAATGAAGTCATCTAGAGGGTTCCTCATTGGTCTATATAAAGAGAGGTCATTTGCTCATTCTAATCATCCGATATCCGATCTCATCCGATCCAATCCAATTTCATCTTCTTCCAAGTAGAGAGTGAAGAGTGTCCACTCCAAGTTGAAAGTGTTGTAGTTGTTAGGTAGCAAAACAAGTGTGAGAGAGAGAGTTTCCTTCAAGTAGTATTCTTGAAGTTGTGTATCTCTTGTACCCACCTTATCATGGTGGAAGTTCTTGTTGTTGCTGCTCCGTGGACGTAGGCACCTTGCCAAACCACGTTATATCTGGTGTTCTCTTTCCTTTACCCCTTTATTTCTTTGCATATTATCATTTTTGTGGTTGGAGTTATTATTTCCATTCTATTAATTTTCCCAACAGTGGTATCAGAGCCCTTGGTTCATGAAGCGTTAGAATGGAAGGTTCAAGGAGTACCATGATCCGGCTCAACCACTCAAATTGGATTACATGGAAGCCAAGAATTGAGGATATTCTATATTGCAAAGATTTGCATGAGCCAATCAAAGGAGAGGAGGCCAAGCTGGAAGGGACATTGGATGCAAATTGGACGAAGATGATCGCAAAGTCATCGGTCATATCCGCGAATGGGTGGATGATAGTGTATTCCACCATGTGTCCAATGAAACCAACACACATGAATTGTGGTTGAAGTTGGAGTCCTTGTTTGAGAAGAAGATCGCTGCCAAGAAAGCATTTTTAATCAAGGAGCTCGTAAACATGAAGTACAAAGATGGTGTTAGAGCGACCGAGCACCTTAATAACTTCCAAAGTACAATCAATCAATTGGCCACGATAGACATGAAGATTGATTATGAGTTACAAGCCTTGTTGCTATTGGGATCGTTGCTGGACAATTGGGAGACCTTCGTTGTAACTGTAAGTAATTCTGCTCCAAATGGTGTATTGTCTATGGATAATGTTAAAAGTAACTTGTTGAATGAAGAAACTAGAAGAAAATCTTCAAGCTCCGACAATAGCCAAGTCTTTGTGGTGGAGAATAGAGGAAGGAGCAAAAGCAGAGGTCCCAAAGGCCATGGAAGGAGTGTGAGAAGATCGAGGACAAGATTCAATGGAAAATGCCATCATTGTGGTATTTTTGGCCACATGAAGAAGAATTGCAACAAGTTGAAGAAGGATCCAAAGGAGGGTCGAGATGGCAATACTCATCAACCCAAGGATGATAAGAAAAACACTGCAGCTTCAGTGTCTCATGATGAGTGTGAGTTCCTTTATCTTGAAGGTGAATGTCTACATGTTGATGATTGTCCCGGTGTTGCATGGGTTGTTGATTCCAGAGCCTCTTTCCATCCCACTCCACACTTGGAGTACTTCACTACATACAAAAGTGGTGACTTTGGGATTGTGAAGATGGGCAACGATGGCTACTCCAAGATTTCAAGAATTGGAGATATTTGTTTTGAGACCGATTTGGGCAATAAGCTTATGTTGAAAGATGTTAGACATGTTCCAGGTCTACGTCTCAATTTGATGTCAACCGGTGTGCTTGATTGATAAGGGTTTCATCATCATGGAGGTGATCAAAAATGGAGGCTTACCAAGGGATCACTAGTGGTTGCTAGAGGGAAGATGTGTTGCACCCTCTACAAGACATATGGCAAGATATTCAAAGGAGAGTTGAATGTTGTAGATGATTCTTCTCCAAGTCTATGGCACAAGCGGCTAGGCCACATGAGTGAGAAGGGATTGCAAGTTTTGGCAAAGAAGTATCTAATTTCCTTTGCCAAAGGTACCTCACTTGACCCTTGTGATTATTGTTTATTTGGTAAGCAACATAAAGTTAGTTTCACAAGAACATTCACAAGGAAAGAAAATGTTTTAGACCTAGTACACTCTGATGTATGTGGCCCCATGGAAGTTGAATCACTAGTCCATAATAAATATTTTGTCACTTATATTGATGATGCTTCACGAAAGGTGTGGGTTTATTTGTTGAGATCAAAAGACCAGGTGTTCCAAACCTTGAAGGAGTTCCATGCCATGGTGTAGAGGGAGACAGGAAGAACCCTTAAATGTCTCCGTAGTGACAATGGCGGAGGGTACACTTCGAACGAATTTAGAGATTATTGTTCGAAGCATGGCATCAAACACAAGAAGACAATTCCTGGCACCCCATAGCATAATGGTGTAGCAGAAAGGATGAACCGCACCATTCTAGAAAAAGTGAGAAGCATGCTGAAGACGGCCAACCTGGCAAAAGAGTTTTGGGGTGAAGCAGTGACAACCGCATGTTACCTTATCAACCGAACACCATGTGTACCGTTGGACTTGGAGACTCTTGAAGGCGTGTGGACCGGTAAAAGCACTTCATATTCCCACTTGAGGGTGTTTGGGTGCAAAGCATTAGCACATGTACCAAAGGAGCAAAGATCAAAGCTAGATGACAAGGCCATGCCATGCATCTTTCTTGGGTATGGCAATGAAGAGATGGGCTATCGATTGTGAAATCCAAAGACCAGGTAGTTATTTAGAAGTAGAGATGTGGTGTTCCATGACGGTCAAACCATTGTGGATTTTGACAAAAATGAAGTAGAACATGCAGACTGCTTCACCTACGATTCATCACCGCTTCAAGAAGAACCTAGTGACGAAGCTCAAGATATGGTAAATGACAATGTTCCTGATATGGCAGAAGCAGAATCAGTAGAACCTGCAGATGATGATCAGGAGAATCATGATCAGGGGGAGCCTAATCAGGGGGAGCAGCTAGAAAATGCCCAAGTACCAGTTCGAAGATCTAACAGAGTACCAAAGCCAAGTACCAAGTATCCTTCTTCACAATATATTTTGGTCACTAGTGATGGAGATGATCCATATTCCAGATACATTCTATTGACCAATGATGAGGAGCCTGAATGCTTTAAGGAGGCAAAGACTCATGCAGACAGTGATAAGTGGATGTTGGCAATGAAGTCTGAAATGGAGTTCTTATTAAAGAATGACACCTATGAGTTGGTGGAGCTTCCTAAAGGCAGAAAAGCACTCAAAAATAAATGGGTGTTTAAGTTGAAGAGAGACGAGAATGAACAGTTGACAAAGTTCAAGGCTCGCTTGGTTGTGAAAGGTTTTGGGCAGAAGGAAGGAGTAGATTTTGACGAGATCTTCTCACCAGTTGTCAAGATGACTTCTATCAAAGTTATTTTGGGCATGGCAGTTAGCATGGATCTTGAGGTGGAGCAGTTAGATGTGAAAACGGCATTTCTTCATGGTGATTTGGAAGAAGAAATATACATGGAGCAACCGAAAGGTTTCGAGGTCGAGGGGAAGGAGCACATGGTTTGCAAGTTGAAGAAAAGTTTATACGGGCTTAAGCAAGCGCCAAGGCAATGGTGCAAGAAATTTGACTCATTCATGGTGGGTCATGGGTACAAGAGAACTTATGCATATCCATGTGTGTATATCCAACGGTTTACTGGAGGTAATTTCATAATTTTGTTGCTCTATGTTGATGATATGTTGATTGTAGGCCAAGATGTTTCTATGATTCGCAAGTTGAAAGTAGATTTGTCAAAGTCATTTGATATGAAAGACTTAGGGCCAGCTAAGCAGATTTTGGGCATGGAGATTGCTCATGACAGGAAGGCGAAGAAATTATGGCTGTCACAAGAGAGGTATGTGGAACAGGTGCTTGAAAGGTTCAACATGAAAGAAGCTAAGCCAGTAAGCTCACCTCTAGGAAATCATTTCAAGTTAAGCAGAAGATTATGCCCAACTACACAAGTGGAGAAAGACAAGATGGCAGGTATCCCTTATTCATCAGCTGTTGGTAGTCTTATGTATGCCATGGTATGCACCCACCCTGATATTGCACATGCAATTGGTGTTGTTAGTAGATATTTTTCTAATCTTAGCAGAGAGCATTGGGAAGCTGTCAAATGGATACTCAAATATTGAGGGGCACCTCAAAGTTGTGTTTGTGCTTTGGTGGATTAGGGCCAATCTTGGAAGGTTTCACAGATGCAGATTTGGCAGGAGACCTTGATAATAGAAAGTCCACTTCTGGATACTTATTTACATTTTCTGGGGGAGCTGTGTCATGGCAGTCCAAGTTACAGAAGTGTGTTGCCTTATCCACCACAGAATCTAAGTATATAGCAGCAAATGAAGCTGGCAAGGAAATGATATGGCTGCAAAAGTTCGTTCAAGAGTTGAGTGTGAAGCAAGAAAATTATGTGGTGCATTGTGATAGTCAGAGTGCTATTCACTTAAGTAAAAATTCAGTGTATCACCCTCGCACTAAGCACATTGATCATCGTTATCATTGGATTCGAGATGTAGTGTCAAAGAAGTTTTTCCAGTTGAGGAAAATTCACACCAACAAAAATATTTCTGATATGTTGACTAAAGTGGTTCCACAGCTGAAGTTAGAGTATTGCAGTAAGTCTGCTAGGATGGACTTCAAGTAGAAGTCTCACTTCGCATTTCCCCAGATTGGTCTGGAGGGGGAGATTGTTAAATATCCAGACCAAATTCAAAGAATGTTCATGAATGATCCATTGGTTCTAGAATAATGTATTCTAGTTTCCCACAAGGAATTTATGAGGGTCAAACATCTCTTGGTTCTAGAGTTTGAAGTGCATGGACCAAGATGAATGTGGAAGATTCATGAAGGAGCATTAATTGAAGATGGTTGAATGGAGCATTAATGAAGTCATCTAGAGGGTTCCTCCTTGGTCTATATAAGGAGAGCTCATTTGCTCATTCTAATCATCCAATATCCAATCTCATCAGATCCAATCCAATTTCATCTTCATCCAAGTAGAGAGTGAAGAGTGTCCACTCCAAGTTGAGAGTGTTGTAGTTGTTAGGTAGCAAAATAAGTGTGAGAGAGAGAGTTTCCTTCAAGTAGTATTTTTGAAGTTGTGTATCTCTTGTACCCACCTTATCATAATGGAAGTTCTTGTTGTTGCTGCCCTGTGGACGTTTGCCAAACCACGTTATATCCAGTGTTCTCTTTCCTTTACCCCTTTATTTCTTTACATATTATCCTTTTTATGGTTGCAGTTATTATTTCCATTCTATTAATTTTCCCAACAATTCTTTGGATAGCTTTCTTTGTGCTTCTTTACACAATGGCTTCTTATGTTGGCCCATATCTAATTGACACATTTGTGCAATACCTTTATGGGCGACGTGAGTTTGAATATGAGGGGCTATGCTTTAGTTTCTGCCTTTTTGGTGGCAAAGCTCATGGAGTGCCTCTCTCAGAGGCATTGGTTCTTTAGGGTGCAGCAGATAGGAGTAAGAATAAGAGCTGTACTGGTTGCCATGATCTATAATAAGGGGTTGACCCTGTCTTGCCAGTCGAAGCAGTGCCACACTAGTGGTGAGATTATCAATTTTATGACTGTTGATGTTGAGAGGATTGGTGACTTCACTTGGTACATGCATGACCCATGGATGATTGTTCTTCAAGTTGCTTTAGCCCTCTTAATTTTGTATTAAAATCTTGGCCTTGCTGCAATTGCAACTTTAGTTGCAACAATAGTTGTTATGTTGGCAAATGTTCCTTTGGGGAAATTGCAAGAGAAGTTTCAGGACAAGTTAATGGTGTCAAAGGACAGAAGGATGAAGGCAACATCGAGATTTTAAGGAACATGTGGATTCTCAAGCTGCAGGCATGGGAGATGAACTTTATGTCTAAGATTATTGACCTCAGGAAGACTGAGACAGGATGGTTACGAAAGTTTGTTTATACTTGGGCCATGACCACATTTGTGAGCCCCTGAAAATTTTAGTTAATTTCTGAAAGTAATTTTTCACCAATAAGATTTTCGCAAGGTGATTTAAGTGAAGAAATCAATTTTGGTATCGAGATCGCTAGTGGGCCTTATAATTTAAGTGTGGGCCAGAGCCCTTTTTGTTTTCGGCCTAGAAGGTTACAAAAGTCTATTGAGGCGACCGTTCGTTGAAGTTTCGAAGACGATAAATTGAGTTTACGTTGGAAGTTCGAGAATTTTATTTGTGACGATTACCGGTTAGTCGGTTATGACTTACAAGCCCAAAACATCAGAAGTAATTAGCTAGGAGAATTGGGTAATTTGTTGCAAGGGCGAAACAGACATTTCACTTGTGATAAGTTAAAATAGGTTAGGAGAACCTTTTCTCCCTCACTCTCAGCCGCGTTGTCTCTCTCTCCCGACCTCTCGTTCCCTCTCTCTTCTTCTTCCCTCTGCCACCACCGGAAATCCCATCTCCGTCCACCACCTCTTGTCACCGCCACTACCACTCAATCCGGCACCCAAAACCGACCAAACTGGAGCCTCACCTTTCGACATGCATTGCCCACAGCCACTGTACACGACCACCACAGCCGCGACACCACTGCTCCTCCACTATCTTCAATTTTCGGCGATTTCCTCGCCCTTCCGCCACCATAGCTCTACTCAGCAAGCAACAAGGAGCAAAACCCAGAAGTCTCGACACCCACCAAAGCCGGAAAACGACGTACGAGCTTCGCTGGAACCCGTAGCTCTACCTGCCTACGTTCTCCTGTCTCCAGCTCGAATTGAGCTAAACCATCTCCGTAGTTGGAATCAGCACCTCTCCTTTGACCATAATCCCATGGCTCCGACCTCCGACTCCGATCAGAACCACCACACGCGTCGCTGCTGGCGTGTGAGCTGAACTAGCGCCGCCGTGCTCTACAGCCGAACTTCCAGACCTTCTCTACTAGGTAAATTCGTCACCTCTCTTTGGATAAAGCCTTTTGGCTATTACGAATCAAAGCCCTAACTTAATTGTTTAATATGAGATATGAGGTTTTGTGGAGTTTGTGATTTTGTGATTTTTGGAGAGGAGAAGCTCCTGAGATAGTTTTGATTGATATCGACAGAAGGGTAAGAACCTTGAACTATGTTTTGGATTTGGAATTGGTTGCGGGAATTGTTTATTGATGGTATAATTTCTGCTAGGGATTCATATGGTTGATGATGGTAGAAATGCAGCCATGCTGAATCGAATCTCTATGGAAAAGAAGTTGTGGTAAGGGTCTTGGTACTTGGAAATTTGTTATGCGGTGAAATGTTTGTACATAGTGAAGTTATGGCTTTGTGGGTTACTTGAGATGAAGTTGGTTGATTGTATGGACAGAGTTGGTTTTGTCAATTAAGAAGATGTATCTGGTTTGGAAATGTCATTTTGCAGACGAGTCTAATTTGGTGGTAATTGAGAACTAAAGCGATGTGTTGAATGAAGTCAAGGAGATTAAGTAATCACAATTGCTTGAGAAAATGATAATGAAATTGGTATTTGTTGCTCTAGTTATAGATGGTGTTAATTGGACAAGTTTGGTTTGGTCATTTGTGTAGAAAATTGGTCTTGTGAATTTTATTAGTAAGCTTGTTTCCAATGTTAAGTGTGACTTAGGAGTGAAAGCGGTGATTTGGTTAAATGCATGAGAAAAATTATAAATAAGAAAGGACCGATTTTGACAAGTGAATTAATTTATTGGGGATTCAATTTAAAGTTCGTGAAACACTTGAAGTATTCTAAACCTACCATATCCCTAAATTACTGAGGGAAGAAATCATTTGGGAATGGTGGTTGTTGCTATTTAATTTGCTTAAGGTTTAAAAGCTAAATGAGATGAGGTCAAACAGGTTGACCGAAACTTTAACATGGAAAGAAGTGTGATCACCATATCCCGAATGAGCGTTACTATGTTAAGCGAATCGTTCTGCAATGGTAATCGTAATTTGTTTTCTTATAGCAGTAGTGCTAAACAATTTTTGGGTCAAAGTGCCAAGTATAATAACCATATCCTAAATGATTCAAATGCTACATAGTTTGGATTATTTGGGAATGGATAATAGGTTTTAACGACTAAAGGAAAATTTGATGGACTTCAAGGAAGTTAAATAAATGCTTTGGTTGCTCGGTTAATTGAGTTATAGTGTAGTCAATGTACTCATTGATTTAATTTTATTTCAAAGGACTCGAGCGTGTGCACATGGATTTGGACAAATGATCGAAAGTTGGGAACGAACCCGAATGTGGACGAGCACTCCATATCCAGGTAGGGTGAGCTGTCCCTTCCTTGTTAGAGGCTTTTCTATGTGTGGAATGCACTAGTAAAATAGTATGTTGCATGTAAATACGTTTTTGGTTGTTCATTAGTCGATGCCTCGGGATACCTGTGTTTTCATCTCTAATACTTGTTGATTACGAAAACTGAGGCTAGACTTGTATGTTGAGATACTGTACCCCATTGTATGTTTGTACTTGTGACCTGAAAGTGAATGGGACCTAGACGCGTAGATTCCTAGGGATCCCACGGTGTTGATAACTGTGAACCTCCGGAGGGGGCCATGCTCCTATGTTTGTCGAGGAAAAGTGAGTACAGACAATGAACTAGTCATAGGAGACTCAGGGCCAGGAAATGGACACTTTTGCTACTTGTAGTTACAAGGACTACAAAGTAGTTGGCCGGTTCTCGAAGGATGACGAACCAGGTCAGTCACCGATTTGTTTGAGTTTAGCCGGCAGGTAAGTATCTCAGAGCTCCAAACTGTGTGAAACATATTGCATATGTTTTATAGAAGAGATAAATGTTTGTGGTTGCCTCTTTTTAAAGTATTTTCGATAAACGTGCACAATATTATGTAGTAAATATTTTCGATTATTATTATTATCTTTCAAACCTAGCATGGTTGGGTCGGCCCTTATTGGGCATGCGAGGACGAAAGCTCACCCTTACAATAGTGTGCAGGTTTCGAGCATGTGGTCGAGAAGCGTACATGGGAGGCACATGGTCCGGCTTGGCGCACTTCTCTTTGACTCTGTTAAAAGAAGGTTTTGGCCCCTTGTTGGGTTTTGAAATCACTTGTTTGGTTACTTTTTTATTTATTTATTTGTTACTCGTTTACCAAAAATTTCGGGAGACCCGTAACCCTGGGGCGCGTCTCCCATGCTTGTAATTACTTGGTGATTTGTTTTATTTTCCAAATTGGGCTCCGATCGCAAGCCCAAAACTCTTAGCCCATTTCAAATTCCGCTTTTGAAAATGTGTTGTTTGGTTGCTAGAACGACTTGTCTAAGAAAGTGTTTTGTAAACCAACAGTTTGAACCCAAAAGGCCTTGCGATTTCGGGTTGATGAGTTATCGGGATGTCATTCCTGAGATGTCGGTTTCTCATTGGCACGGGGTCGCGGCACTGTGGGACCCCTCTCTCGGGTCACCACAACATTTGTCTTTTGGGGTGCCCCCATATTTGTGTCTGTGGTCACTTTTCTTGCTTGCATGCTTTTGGGGATCCCACTGGAATCAGGGAAGATTTTATCTGCACTTGCAACGTTCATAATTTTTCAAGAGCCCATCTACGGTCCTCCCACTACTACAAAAATTGAATCAGATGACACCTATCAGACGATGCATTATAGTATTCTGTTGTCTGATTGTTTTTTATTTTTTTGGACGTTGTTTTAAAAAAATCTGTCGTCTGATATGGAATTAGAAATTAGTTCAGAAGACGTGTAAGCACAAAACCGTTGTATGACCCTAAAAAAAATTGAGCGCCAAGTTTCCCACCATGTTATATGGTTCCAAACCCATCTAAAGCCCTAAATTTTCCCCAGTCAGACGACGATAAGCAATAAACCTGTGGTGTAATAAATATGTCTGACTGAAAGGAGGGAAATTTCCCTCCACCATCTTTCTCCAACTCCTTAAGGAGGGAAGTCCAATTAATAGGAGACGAGCCTCAAATTTAAATGGCTGCATTCAGACCACGTTCTTACATAAATCTGTTGTGTGATTCCTCGTCCAAATTCATAGGGCCTCGCAAATCCGGCTGAAACCCTAACACTTGGTGAAAAAAACATAATAAAAATAACTAAATAGCAAAACCAAACATAACGTACAATAGCAAAACCCTCTTTCGACAGCTAGCCCTTGCTCTATGTTGACCATCTCACTGTCGATCGACAGACCCAAACCTAAACAAAACCTCTCTCTTGTGCGTGGTGGCCTCACTCTCGACAGACCTAAACCAAAACTAGATTCCTCACTCTCCCATAGCCTCATTCTTCTCTCTATCTCAACATACCCAAACCAAAACGAAAATCCTTACTCTCTAGCCTAAACCTCACTCTCCGAAACCCTCATTCTTCTCTCTAACCAATCTCATCTCTCTGAGAATGAGATTGAGCAGGTGAACTGAGATTGAGCCGGTGAACTGAGATGACGCCAGTTTAGCCTTTCCAGATCTAGTCGATTCCCTTGGAACGAAGCACTGTTAGCTGCTCCGACTGGTTCTCGTCGCACCCAACTGCAGGTCAAGACCAAATTGCTTCTTTTTCCCGTCGCACCCAGCTGGAAGATCAAATTTCTGGTATGAAAATCATTTCTTTTTGTTGATTCTCTTCGATTCAGTAACTGGGTTTTGCTATTACGTCTTGTTTGCACTTGGGTCCTCTCAAGTTTCGATATTTTGTTGTAATTTCAATATATCTGGGAATGTGTAATGCATGTATGGATGTATAAATATAAAACAAGGGTATTACAATGTCAATGTGAAGAACAGGGCATTATTGAGTGGTTCGGTGGGTAAATGTAACGTTACAGAAGCATCTGCAGTTATTTAAATTCATCATTTTTACTATAATGCCATATTTTGGTGTTCTGTTTTACTGATACTATTAATTTTCTCAACGGAATATGAATAACTCGTATATATCTTGTTCCTTCAGAGCACAATAGTTCCTGGAAGGCATGTTCTTTGTGACCAATATAAAGAACTAGAGAAGAAAAATACGCAGATGGGTAAGCAGTTACTATATCTAATGGTTTTATTTTCAAATTACAATGTAATTATCCTTGGCCCAATCCTCTATCAATCATCTTAATGATATGGATTATTGATGTAACTATTTGCAATGTATCTACCTTTGTCTTAGCAACCATGCCATAAAATGGAATTCTATGTAATTCCAGTTATTTGTTTCTATCTGCAGAAGTTTAATTCCTAAACCAAAGAACTGGGGAGGATACAGACTTAAGCCAGAGGTTGCTTTTTCAGTGAGATGGCTCATTTTTGTGGTAGTCTTGAGTAGAAATCAAATTCGGCCAAAAAGTTTGGTTTAGAGAAGGTAAATTCAACCCAAGACAGAAAGTTTGGTTTTCTGGAATACCCAGCCAATTGATGATAACAGAATAGAATAGATTCTTTCTGCTGTTTGATTGTGGGTCTGTTGTGTGCTTGATTTTGGTTATATACGATGGATGCTGTTGTTCTTGGTATGAATATTGGGTTATTTAAGCTATTCTGCTCGAATTTGCAATGTGAACAGTCCACTGATGTTGGGATACATTACTTTAATCATGGAGCTTAATTACTTTTGTGAATCTAGTAGCTCTCTCTAAGCATATAGTTCTTATTTTCTGGAGTATTATTAATATTTATTTGAGAATATGTCTTTTTTTTTTTTAATAATGGTATCTCATTTATAATGGTATCTAACTAAGATACTTGATTGTTGTTCTATTTGAAGGTTTTCTCAAATGCAGCAAGAGTTGGAGGCTTAGATGGAGTATTGATACCTTGGGCTTGGGATTAAACACGGTAACTTTACTCACTTCATGATGTTCTATTTTCATTTGGTTGGTTAATGATTAAACAATGAGAAGTTGATGATGATACACCAACCCTATGTATTCATTGCACTTATTGGTAGAAATTGCTTATTAAATCTTGATATTGGTTCAATTTTCTAGTGATTTGCATCAGTTTTGCATACTGCTCTTACTAAGTAATGATTTTATGATAAGTAAACTCAAGAAGTTTAGAGATTTTGTTGATATATGAGTGTCATTACTGTCTTCCAGTCCACTAAGTGTGGTTTATTTAAATGCTAAGATCCTGTAAGCATCTGTTTTGCCATTGGTTATGTACTAAAGCACCTCTTTTGTTACATTTTGGCAGGAAACTTGTGGTGATTGCAAGGGTGAGAGAGAAAGGGAGCTAAAAAAGCTGTTGGAAAATTTTAATAGCAGGAGTAGGTTAGTCAATTCAACCCTACAATTGGTTCTTTGAACTTGGTTAATTTAAACAAGTTGATAAGTTGTTTTGTTGAATACTTAAACTTTGTGGCAGGATATAATATGGGTTGTTGATAAGAATTCTTTATATATATGTTGTGCAAAGTTTTAGTACTGTAATTACAACTTATTGTTTTTTTGCTTGGTTAATGATGGATTTGGATTTTGAATGTTGTGTATTTGTATATGTGTTGAGGAACAGCGTGATGATATAGTTTGCTGTTTGTTGTCTTCTTTATTTAGATGGAAGATAGGTCTTGGATGCATGCAGATAAAAGATCTTTAGCTTATGAGTTAGGGGTGGGAAGTTTCTTGAAGTTTGCTATAGAAAATACGAAAAATCCAAACAATGTTGCTTGTCCATGTTCAAAATGTGGGAATATGGATTTCTTTCCTATCTCTGTTATTAAGACTCATCTGTATTATAATGGGGTTGATGAAACTTATAAGGTGTGGAAGTGGCATGGGGAGAAAGAAGATACGTCTTCGGGTAGTAGTGAAGATTCAGCTTCAGGTTCAATTGAATCTGAATCAGTGGGTGGGAATGTTGGGGTAGATTGTACAATGGATGGGTCTGATGAGGAGGATGAGTTTTCATCAGAGTGCAATGATTTTAAGGAGTTTGTTGAGGATGCAAATAAGCCATTATACCCTGGCTGTGTACGATTCACAAAGTTGAGTGTGCTGGTGAAGTTGTATAATTTAAAAGCTAAACATAGAATGAGCGATGCAGCTTTTTCTGATTGACTGATTGCTTTCGGTGAGCATCTTCCCGAAGGTAATGAAATTCCTACATCTGTTTATGAGGCCAAGAAGACTTTGGGGCCACTAGGGATGGATTATAGGAAGATACATGCATGTCCTAATGATTGCATTTTGTATAGAAAACAGTACACAGATAATGTCAATTGTCCTACATGTGGTGTCTCTAGGTGGAAAGTGGGAAAAAATTCCAAGGAGAGAGAGGGTGTACCCGCTAAGGTACTCTGGTATTTTCCACCCATTCCTAGGTTTAAGATAATGTTTCAGTGTACAAAAACATCTAGTAGTTTGACTTGGCATGCCACTGATAGACCAAAAGATGGGTTAATACGTCACCCGGCAGATGCGTTGACCTGGAAATCAGTTGATGAGAAGTGGCCCGAGTTTGGTTTGGAGTCAAGAAACCTTAGGCTTGCGCTATCATCAGATGGCTTTAATCCTCATAGTTCCCTAAGCAACAAATACAGTTGTTGGCCAGTCATTCTTGTCAACTACAATCTCCCTCCTTGGTTTTGTATGAAAAGAAAATACATGATGTTAACGTTGTTGATTTCCGGGAATAAACAACCTGGAAATGACATCGATGTCTATTTAGAACCATTAATCGAAGATTTGAAAGTTCTTTGGAAGGGAGTAACAGGAGTTTATGATGCTTGCAGCAATGAGTATTTTACTCTGAAGGCTGCACTTTTTTGGACAATCAATGACTTCCCAGCCTACGGTAACTTGTCCGGGAGCATTGTTAAAGGATATAATGCATGCCCAATATGTCTTGAAAAGACATTACCAAAGAGGCTGGTCCATGGAGGGAATATGGCTTATATGAGGCATAGAAGGTGGAAGGTAGAAACCATCCTTACAGAAAGCAACGGGCTGCTTTTGATAACCAGCAAGAACTTGAAGCTGCTCCTGTTCCATTGAGTGGAGAAGAAGTTCTGAAAAGGATGGAAGAAGAAGTGTTAAGTTGGCCGTTTGGGAAGAAACATCCTCCTCCTCCGTTCAAAGGTGATGAGGATGAAAATAGACCTTGTTGGAAGAAGAAGTCCATCTTTTTCAAATTTGAATACTGGAAATTTCTTCCGGTTTGCCACTGCCTAGATGTGATGCATATTGATAAAAATGTTTGTGATAGTCTTTTAGGCACATTGTTAAACATTCTGAGAAAAACAAAAGATGGCATCAAGACCCGTTTAGATCTGGTTGAGATGAGCATTAGAACTGAACTTGCACCTAATCTTGATGGTCCAAAAAAAAATCGCTTGCCATTGGCGAGTTGGAATCTGACCTTAGATGAGAAGAAATCAGTTTGTGGTTGTTTTTGTTGTATGAAGGTGCCTCATAACTACTGTTCGAACATTCACAATCTGGTTTCAATGGATGACCTAAGGCTTAGTGGGATGAAGTCTCATGATTGTCATGTGTTAATGCAACAACTCCTTCCCGTTGCATTAAGGGCTATATTAGACAAATCGGTTAGAGTTGCTATTATCAGGTTATGTCTTTTGTTTACCAAGATTTGCAGCAAATCATTTGAGGTATCTAAGCTGCCCAAAATTCAAAGTGATATTGTTGAGACATTGTGCTTGCTTGAGAAGTATTTTCCTCCTTCATTCTTCGACATAATGGTACATTTGACGGTTCACCTAGTGAGAGAAGTTGAATTATGTGGACCAGTTTTCTATCGGTGGATGTATCCGTTTGAAAGATACATGAAGGTTTGCAAGGGTTATGTTTGCAATAGAAATCGTCCTGAGGGTTGTATAGCAGAGAATTACATCGCAGAAGAAGCTGTGGAGTTTTTAGCCGAACGCTTATTGTCCGACCAAACTATTGGAATTCCAAAACAGCGTTCTAAAGAGTGCAAGCCTACTTCTGGTGCTAAAGTGTCCTCTATCTATGGCAGTGAGTTCAACCAAGCGCATCTTTGTGTTCTACAAAACACCGAAGAGTTCAGAACCTACTTTCTATAAGTCCAACTTTTTGTTTAGCTTTTCTCTTCTATATATTTAATATTAATTTCTTCATGAGATATTATTAACCCTGCAACTTTGTTTGGTTTTTTTTTTTTGCAGCGAGCATATGGAATATTTGAAGGCAGCTTTTCCGAGGTTCAAAAAGAATAAGAAGTGGCTTAAGGACAAACAAAACAATTCATTTGCAGATTGGGTGAAGATAAGGATAAGTCATGGGATGTATCAAGTTCTATATCATCTTGTTAGCTACTTTCAATTAGTTAAATGATGCTTGTTTATGTAGACTTGACTTGGCAATAATTCATCTTTACAGGTGGGGCAACAATAGGAAGATCCTGAAAGCAACGTATCTGAAACACTTAGGTGGATTGCAGAAGGACCAAGCCATGAAGTAGCAAGATTCAACAGTTACAAAATTGACGGAGTTCAGTTTTACACAAAGTCACTTGACAATGTTCAAATGTGTTAGAATAGTGGCATCTACCTAGAGGCTGAAGCTATGGTTGTTGCTAGTGCTAGGGACAGAAATCCTTTAGATGACGATATGAGCTTCTATGGGGTGATAGATGAAATTTGGGAGCTAGATTATGCTAAGTTTAGGCTGCCCCTCTTTAAGTGTGATTGGGTTGAGAGTTCAAAGGGTGTCAAGGTCGATGACCTTGGTTTCACGTTGGTGAATTTGAAAAGGATAGGCCATCTAAATGACATATTTGCTTTGGCTACATCTATCTATCAAATTTTTTATGTTCAAGATCCTGTGGATCCTAGGTGGTCAGTTGTTCTAAGAGTCCCACAAGGGGATTACCTTGACTTGGCTCATGATGATGAGCTTGGAGACACTATAATTGATCACCAGCCCTTGACTGATAGAATGCCATCTATTGAGAGTGGAGAGGGAGAAATAGGTTACATTAGAGCAGAAATTGAGACCATTTTAGTTAATGAATAATGTAACTGCTCATTGTAATGTTACTTGAAGAATGATTATGTTTGTTAATGTAATGAATTTCATATTACTGTGCCTTATATGGTTGTTTGTTCATGTTTATGTGGAAGTTGGAATCTGACTTGGATTATGGCTGATTTGATTTAAGTTGATTGTACTTGTAGGTAAGCGTCCGTTTTGCTTTGTTTGTGTACTAAAGTACCTCTTTTGTTACATTTTGGCAGGAAAGTTGTGGTGATTAAAGGGTGAGAGAGAAAGAGAGCTTAACAAGCTGCTGGAAAATTTTAATTGCAAAAAAAGGTTAGTCAATTAAACTCTACAATTGATTCTCTGAACTTGCTTAATTTAATGGGGTTGATAAGATATTAAGTTGAATGCTTAAACTTTGTGGCAGCATATAAAATGGATTGTACGTTGAACTGAATTTTTTATTTATTTATTTATTTATTTTTATATATATGTTGTACAAAGTATAAGTACTAAAGTTTCAACTTATTGGTTTTTGTTTGGTATAGATAATGGTGCATTCAAAGGCCGTCTCAACACTAACAAAGAAGACTTCAAAATCACATAAAGTAAGGAAGTCGAAGTCTTCAAAGACCAAGGATAGGGAATCAGTTTCACAAAGGGATTCTGCTGCAAGTGTGACTAAAAGAAAGAAGCGCGGGAAGAAGAAGACGCAGGAGGAGGAGGATGGATGTACTGGAGGGCTCAAGCTGCTCAAGTGTCACCGTGTTACAATGTCAAGGATGACAACGAGCAGGATTCTAAAGAAGAAACTTATAGTCCAATTTGATAAGAATGGGGATCCAATAGGGAATAATGCAGATGCATTGCAATCCTACATCGGCGTTTTGGCAAGAACCAATATCCCAATTTCAATAGCGTCTTGGCCTCATGTATCCAAGACAAAAAAAAACAGTTTGTGGGAGACTGTTTTGGTAAGTGTTGATTAATTATTAGTGAGTTTTTAATGTTAGAGCATGTAACCATATTATTTATGCAACTGCAGCTTTCTTTGTTAATTCACATTCATGTTAGAGGCATGTTTGGATATTATTTATCTTTACTGAAGTTTCTTTTTATTAATTCATATTCATGTTAGAAGCATGTTCTAATATTATTTAGGCCACCGATGCTTGTTTTTATGCAGACGTCATTCGTATTGGGACCTGAATGCAAGAAGATGGTTATAAAATCTGCTGGAACGAAATGGGAGAATTTAAGTCAAGATGCACAACATTGTATGTGTTGCCATATTTGGATGCTCCTGAATCTTTACAATTTCCCCCAGATGACTATAGGTTTATAACGGTTGATGACTGGAATGCTTTTGTAAAGGAAAGGACAAGCGATTCATTTTTGGTACGTTTCTTGATCAAATTTTTAACTACATTTCAGAAATGCAGATTGTATTGATGTGTGCTTATTTATGTAAATGAAATGCAGAAAATGCATGAAGAACAAAAGGCAAGGCGTCGCAAAAATGTGTATGATCACCATATGTCGCGTAAGGGATACGCGGGATTGAGAGAAGAGCTGGTAAGTACAAATGTCAGATATTTTTAGTTGTTAGGCTACATCATATATCATTTTAATGTAAATCTGATGGAGCTTTTTTGAGATATAGTCTAAAACGGTGCCGCAGGAGGAAATTGATAGAGCAACGCTTTGGGTCAAAGGACGCCAAACCAAACAAGGAACTTTTAAACATGATGCGATTAAAGAAACTGCTGAAAAAATTGTATGTATCTTATACTTGTTTCATTTTGCAATTCCAGTTTGGTGTCATTATTGCATTTCTGAAATTTAACCTGAAACCCATATTGCATATGGTAGGAGACACTGAAATGTAAGGAACGTGATGGTGAGCTGACCGTAAATAGAAGTAATGATGTGCTGACATTAGATTTGGGGACTCCGGGGCACACGGGAAGAGTTAGAGGCATAGGGGGTTATGTTTGTAACCCAAATGGATACTTCCACCTTCGAAAACACAGAAAGGAGAGCGTTAATGAGTCAATGAGACAAAGTGTGAGGAAGATACTTGAAGAAGAGAAACAGAAATTGGAGGATGAGTTGAGGGAGAAGATATATGCTGAAGAGAGGGAAAGATAGTGGCCGAGGAGAGGGAAAAGATAGTGGCCGAGGAGAGGGAAAAGATAGGGGCTGAAGAGAGGGAAAAGATAGCGGCTGAAGAGAGGGAAAAGATAATGGCAATTGAAAGGGCATTCTTACTTTCTAGGATTGAACAATTGGAAGCAAGAATTGATGTAAGGAGCCGTGAGGCAGTTCCAGCTGTTGGAGTAGGAAAAGTTGTGGCCACTGACCACACATCTGGCCAAGCAAGTTGTTCACATGTGATAGATTCATGTCTTAAGACTGCTAACAAACAAGACAATGTTATAGAAGATGGTGTAGTGAAAAATGTTTTGGCTGTGATGGAGAAAGAGTTGCTGGAAAAGCAGAGGAAGAAGACTTCAAAGGTCAAGAAGTCAAACATTGATTTTGAAGCAGCAATTGAAGAAGTTGCCCATGAACATAATGCCGGGAAGAATCAGGTGCATATTGATGGGGTGATAAATGATAAAGAGGAAATAGAATCGGTGGATTTGACCTTGCTTGATCAAAGAACAAAGGTACATTTAGCTGCATTATTATTTACATATTGTTCTAATTGCATCTGTGTGTGATTCAATTCTAGAATTCAATAATTTATAGGCTGGGTTTTGATTATACTTGATATGTTGAATTGTGCAGCTGCCCAAAATCTGTAGATTGACCACTGATGGTCAAAACAGATTGTTCTTTTATTGTTGCATGAGTTTCTGCATATCAGTGTGCTTATCTTATTATGTGTATTATTATTTACTTATTGTTGGTATAGGTAAACCCTATGGAGAAGAAATGCAAGTTAGCATTGGATTCAATTGACCATATTGTTGCTCTTGCTACGGTTATGACAAGCGATGGTCCATTAGAAGTTTGTCATGTGACTCCTTTGGGAGATGACAAATTACGTGTTTCCGTTTATGCTGCTTTGGAGGAAAAGGCTGTGATTCCATTTGTTGTAGAAGATGAGATAACAATAGTAAAGCAAGCTATGGGGAGCTGGGTAATGTGGCCAAAAAAATTGATAATATTTGATGAAAAGGTATACATATCTTTGTATATGAACAGCAAGTTTTTATTTTGGTATTTTGAGGATTTTCCCATTGGTAACTAACTTGTTTGTTCATTTAGAAAAAAACAAGTGGTAAAGCAAGTAGGAAGCAGAAAAGGAATCATTTTGCGCAAGATGTAGAAGAAGAGTTTGACTTGCAGCCACTCGAATCAAGCTTGCCAGCAGCATTGCAGAAGTTATATGAGTGGGGAAAAGAAGGATTCAAAGATTGGAAAGCTGTTTGCTTTTATAAAGAAGAGCATGTATTTGGTATTAATGCTAAAAGCTATCTACTTGGCTTGGATGTTAAAAGGCTTGCAAACATGGCAGAAGTAACAGGAACCCTCATAGTGCTGTACATGAGGTAAATTTATGTTATTAACATGAAGTTTAGAACCTATTTTGGTTATTCATTAGTATGTGATATATGCATGTTCTCTATGCTTTAGGTATTTACATGATGTGCTAAAAGAGTCCAAAATGCTAGACATGGTTGGTTTCGTTGACCCAGCATTGACTGGTGAGATAGGATGTGGGAGTGCAACAACGAGGTCCCGAAGTATAAAAGATCGCCTGATAAGTGCTTCTCCAAATCAGATTTTCTTAGTGCCTTACAATCACTACAAAAAAGAATTACATTGGCTTCGGAAGTTTGCGTCGGCACACTTTTGCCGTCGCCAAAGACTGGCATTTCGCTTTGGCAAAGCTACACCGTCGCACGTCTTACGACCGAGTAGATATGCCGTCGCATGGGGGTAGCTAAAGATTAGAACATGGCTTCGGCAAAGATCAGCTGTCGCAAGGTATGAAAAGTTTGCCACTGCAACATACATGCCGCACTACTAGAATTTTCCTCATATACATCGGCCAAAAACCGATGTAAAAAAAAATTTGTACACATGTGTTAGTGGGTGATGTAAAAGATCGGAAAAAAATAAAAACCGATGTCTCATATAATAATAAACATCGGATTATGTTCCAGAATCGATGTTAAACTGCTATTATGATCACAAATTGGTGTTTTTAGATATTGTTAAACCTTCATATTTATGCATTTATTGCTTAACGAAATATAGGTCCAACAGCACTAGTAAGAATTTTAACATCGTTACTCATTCTAGAAATGATGTGTTATATTCTCTTACACATCGATGTTTTTGAAGTTTGCCTGCTGTTTATAAGTTTTACGGGTACTTGCCATATATCACACTATTTAATATTGAATCTACATTCTTTTGTATTACGCGACCGATGTTAATTAATCTATTAAATATCGTTTCCTTTTATGAAGCGATGTCCATTTTTCTATTAAACATCAGTTTTTGAGATTGGCACCGATGTTCATACTTATACTAGACATCATTTTTCATGTAATAAATCAATGTCCATTGGATTGTTTTACATCGTTTCTTACTTATTAAGTCGATGTCCATTGAGTTGTTTTACATCGTTTCTTACTTAATAACTCGATGTGCACTGAAGAAAGAGACATCGATTTTTGTTTCCAATCTGATGTATCATCTCTTTAATGACATTGTTTTTGAAGTGTAATACTGATTTGAAATAGACGTATATACATCATGTCCTTTACATGAGCATGATGTCCACTAACTTTGTAATTGCTGCTACAAAATTGATCTAATCCACATTTGACAACATGAAATCCCAAATAATTTAATATGGGGCATTGCATTAATTTGTATCCAACATCAAAGATGTTAATAGTTAAAAAAATAGGCAAAAAGACCCCAACCTACTTCAAGGCTAGCCTAAAACATACCATTGCAATAAGTGTACATGTAGTTTTGTTCACAGTTGCTGCAACAGTACAACGTACTACTCCAAAATGGTTCACGAAAAATCTAGCTAGCCTTACTCAAAATCACTTTGCTAGTCAACATCTATAGCAAAGTTTGCAAATAGTTAGCCACCTCAATGCACACCTCGTCAAGTTGCTGTTGGGTGTATCATTTTCGAGTCTTTGCTGCCCACTAGGAATGTATTTCATAATGTAAGTCATAATCATCGGGTAAACGCGCTATTTATAATTAAACTAAAATTTATATTAAAGTTTATATCAACTATAATGCATATACCTTCCTAAATGCTCAGATCCCATCTTGCTTGCAAGATGCTTCTACTCGGGGCTATTAGCAAAATATTCACGCTCCCTGCGCCTAGCAGCAATCATATCAACACTCTTGTTTATATCAGCTTGGGAGCGATTCACAACACCAATCCAAGGGAACTGAAGTCTATATCTTCCTTCCAAAATCTAGAAAGTAAAGGTAAAGAGATTGATTAAAAATGAGAAACTCCAAAGATGGCAACCAAAATGATACTGTAAGGAGAATATGGAGTATAATTAAGCTAATATCCAAAGGAGAAACTCCAAAGGAACTAAACTGTTTCATTTGCAAGCAATGCACATCACAAGACCTAAGATCCATCGGATGCAATAATTAATTAAGCTAATACCAAGGGTGAAGGGTGTAAAGCTACCAACAACTTTGACCTATCTAACAAGTCAAGCAACAGTGAAATCAAACCGAGAATTGAAAACTTCAAAAAGCGAGGAAAAAACAAGCATGATTCATAAATCATAATCCAATAATACCTATAATATAATTGACTCATAACAGAATACCTGTACAACACTCTCAAAATGAACAAAAAAGTGCCACCCAAGTCATTAAATTAATTAATTCCACATCCTTTAAAAGCAACCAGTATTTCTCTTCCCCCCTCTCCTTATGGCTATGAAATTGCATTCAAAATCGCAATTCTTTTTGGAAATGAAAATTAAGCTAACAGAAAATCACCGAAGCAAACTTACATCGACTGCATTTGTACCTTGGTCCATAAGATCAATCTTTGTGAGAACTCCAAATGTCCTCTCACCTGATCATTTGGTATACAAACAACTTAAAGTCAATGTGCATAAATGGAAGACTTGTCCTAATAAGAGCAGCTTGCGACTCTCAAATAACATACACACTATTATTTGAACAAAAGCGTGTAACAAGTTATAAGATTATAACTCACTCTGACTTTTCTTTTTACCAAGCTCAAGGACAAATGTGATGTAGTGGGAAATATGTATAAAACCAATAAAAATGAGAACCGCCAGAACTAGGATTACAGTAGTAATCACCTTTCATCGTTTCACGTAATACTTCTTTATGCAAATAACTGTTTTAGAAATTATCCCCAACATTAGCAATTTAATTTAGCTATTAGAAACGGCTACAATATTTTCCAACTCTGTAGTGTCCAGCTTGCTTTCACCTCACCGCTGAAGATAACCTTTTACTTCCTCGATAGTTTTTACCTTCCAATTTACAACTTTTCAGTTTCCTTAACTTCTCCCTATTATCTTGTTTTTGTAATCTGTTAATCTGAGGAGGTATATTACTCCACCCACCATATTCTTTTAGCTACCACATATCTGAAAATCTAGCATATTGTCTATAAGAACATTGTTCATAATCTTACCTTTGGGATCTACTTCACAAGAGATCTTAATTGCATCAGACGTAGCAAGATCTTGGTTGGCAGGGGAAATAGCCATAATGATACAGTTGGGCTGCAAGAGAAGCCATATAGCAAAAATCTATCACCTGTCAGTTGCCTTAACACGTAGATAAGTGACAAGCCAGGCAGCTGCTTATATTACGTTGTACATTTTTACTGTAAAAATCTATCACCTGTTCATTTTTACTCTATTGTTCATTTTAACTTTTGGTCTAACTTCTTTTTATCTCCATCTTTCCCATTAGCATATTTATCATACATATGAAACACCAAAATCGCACAAAATCACATAGGAATCTAATCAACATCATTCATTATTATGAAATCTCATAACCTAGTTTCTTGTAGATATTCTCAACCGTTTGCTTAAATTACCTTCTCAATGAAGCCCCTAACCATGTTCTCAATGTCCTCTACTATGCTCTCTGCCTGACCCTCTACAAGACCACCAAATTAACACAACGTCAGTTTAATTCCTATAAGGTGCCCAGAGAGCTTGACAATGATAGCGTTTGCAAAGGTCTTAAGGAATGTAACTCACCCTACAGCTACCTTTGTGAGTCCAGGAAGATCTATTAGTGCTAAGTTCACAACTGCCAAGTGCAAGCAAATCATAAAAACGAAAAAAAAAAAAAAACAGATAAAATTATAGCATTGTGAAAGTACTTGAAATAATGAACTCTAGGTACAAGCAACAACCACAAAAAAATTGTGCAATTACCATATAATGTAAACAGTCATCTCCAATGTTGTGGTCTAAAATAGCTCATGATCTAAAATTTAATTTAGATCTACTGAAAGTACTATTCATCCAAATTTTAGATCGAAATTTTTAGTACTGAAAGTCCTATTCATCCAATTATATAAACATGTGATCCTATATACCGGATTTGTTAAGTTATTCAAGTCAGCACAATCCTAGGAAAAATTGCACAATATGAGCAACAATTCTGTCTCACCATTAGGGGAGTAGATGCTAAGATGGATTGGCACACTCGAAATCGCCTTGGTCCTGCCGGTCTCTCTATCAGTCTCATCAGATATCTCCTGTCTAACAGCAGCTATACATTGAAAACAATATCAACATCTACAAGTAAAACGCAAACTGCAAGTCTGAAACAATTTGCAATAGCAAGAAAAAAAAAAGAAGATAGAGAAATGTACCAAAATCAGTGAACCTCTTCCTCGGGAGGTGCATAAACTCGGAGTAAAAAGACACACACACATACATACTGCCACAATGACACACACACACAAACACACACACAAACAGTTGCAACATCAGAAACCATGAATTGATTACAATGAAGTAACAAGCAGAATGAGTAGTTACTGTTTTCACTTGTTGGCCCAAGCTTAAAACTTCCAAGCTAAAGAAACCTTCATGACTAGATAACACAGTTTGAAGTCTCCTCTGCAAAACCCAAAACCTATAACTCAACAAAAGCGCAAAAATTTCCCAAAATCAATCACAAACAATGAGAAGAATCGAGAGAGAGCAAACCAGATATGGAGAATGCCCAGAAAGCTCATAACATGAATGCCCAGAAAACTCGAATGTAGCCCACAAAGCTTCGGTAGATGAAACACAAATCCTTGGAAGCAAAATAAGAAACAAAATCAGATCAGTGAATTAAGGACTCACAAATCCTTCGAAGACATGCATTGAACAAATTCGTCAATTACCTATGACAAAAAGCTCAAATTTTCTCCAAAAGGCCGGCCTCGATCTCTGATTCTCTTCACCGTCTTTGAGCAGAGGAGCTGGTCCGAGGCAGAAAAAGAGGAGGACGAGGCGGGTCGGGTTGTGATTGTAGCCGGAGAACGAAGACAAGGAGGAGGGTTGTGGTCGGAGGCGGAGAATGAAGAGGAAGATGATTTTTGTCGGAGGCGGAGAACGAAGAGGTTGATTCTCTTCACCGTCTTCGAGCAGAGGAGTTGGTCCGAGGCGGAAAAGGAGGACGACGAGGAGGGTCGGGTTGTGATTGTAGCCGGAGATCGAAGACGAGGAGGAGGGTTGTGGTCGGAGGAGGAGAACGAAGGAGGAAAGGGAGGTTTGGTCGAAGGAGGAGAACGAAGGAGGAAAGGGAGGTTTGGTCGAATAGTGTTAGGGCAATCTGAAGTCAGTCCAAATATGTCTAAGTGTGAGAATGAACTTTTCCTCTCTCGCGCCTCTTTAAAATTTTTTAACTTAGCCGCTCCGCATTTTTCTGAAAATTCAAATGAAAGTTTTGTCATCGGCTAATTTCAAAACCGATGTCAGTTATATGCATACAAATCGGTTTTTGAGGAATCGATGTTAATAACGTTGTTTTACATCTCGTGTATTTCTCACCGATTTAATTGTCATGATGTCTATGAGCATAATTCTAGTAGTGCCGTCGCGTAAGAACTTAAGAAGGCTACGATGCTACGGGATTCTTTTAAGAAAATCTGATTTCGAATCAAAAAAGCCTCATTTTCTTCAACCCTCATCCTCTCCCACAACCCTCTATATCCTTTTCTCCGTTCTTGTTCCAACTCACCAAATTGAGCTTCGGAGAACTTGGTTGCCATTGGGTTGATCTGGATCCAGATCCAGGGCTTATTCTTGTTTGTCTATTTCAATTAATTTTCTTGATCTCCTATCGTTCCTTTTCCATTATTATTGAACTCTAGTCAACTAACATGCTTCAATTTCGTTGGCTGGGTTTCACTGCGAATTCCCCTTTCACTCTGGTTTGCCAAATGAGAAGCCTCCAATCTCCCCCACCCCCCATCCTTTATCACGACTATTCTCTGTGCATCCAATTTCACAACAAAAAAAGAAAACCCTAGATTTTTGGGGAAAATCAGAATGAATGTCAAGGACATCTTGGGTTTGCTCAAAACCGTGCATCCCTTGTAGCGGGAGAAGAAATCCCTGCCTCGCAAGGAGTCTCAGTGCAAAGTAAGGTTCTAAAAATCGGCCTTGGCGGCTGAGTTCCGTTCGGATTTTGGTGTAGTCGATGGAGCTAGGCAGTGGGCTGAAAATCGGCCGGCTAGTCAGGCTAGGCGGAGCCTAGGCGTTCTGGGTGGGTCTGCTGGGCGCTCTCCTTGACTGACTCACTCCCTCATGAATTTCTGGGTTGAAGATATTGGAATTTGGTAAGTTGAATTTCTGGGTTTATTTTTTTCAATCGATCTATCTGGGTTCTCACTCTATCATGGATTTCTGGGTTTTCAATTGAAGTCTCGAGCTTTTGGTCAACTGGTCTTGCTCTTGGACTCTTGGTTCGATTCAAAAATCTTCAAGCTTGGTAAGTTGTTCGCTGCCTTTCTCAGTTTCTCTTGGTTCGAATAATGAATGTACGAGTTTTACTATGATCAAATTGTATTATTGAGCTGTTGACAGGTTGGATAGTTTGCTGTTTGAATGTTTTCCAGTTTTGGAATTTGAAGTTAGCTTACTGCCTTGCTCTGTATCTGACTTATCTGTTTGAACTTTTGATGATTTTGCATCTGTTTTGGATGGGAATTGAATATTTGTTTGCATATTGGATGCTAAATCTGTGTTTAGTAGTAAGTAGGAGAAAAATGGGGATGACCCAGTTTCGTAGTTCTGGCAATTTAGCATCAAAGATTGCAAATATTCCTTTTTGGTCAACTAGGGGTCTTATGTTGTAGACTAGTGTGTATGGTGGTGATTGTGTTTTGGACTTGTTTGTTGATTGGACTTTGCTTACTGCCTTGCTATAAGCCTATAATGCTATGTTTCTAATTGTCAGTCTCTGTGTTTACATTGTGGGAGCTTATGTACGTACTTGGTTCATTTGATAGGCCAAGCTGTGGTGTGACTGTCCCTTCTAGACTGAAGATGGTATGTGCCTCCTGCGTGACTGCAGCGTCTACGAATGCCCGGAAAATGAATTTTCGGAACCTTTCAAGAGGCCCTTTCATCGTGGCCTTCCATCCGACAGTTTGGTTTGTCAAGATGACAAGCTGCAGGGGTGTGTTGACCGCACTCTAGACAGTAGGGCTTTCAGAGGCTGGATTGAGACAGATAACCCTTGGACAAATGATGACGAGACTGATAATGGTAATTTACTGAATATTATCTTTTATCTTATGCTTTCTAGTATTAACTGTGGTTTTAGTCCTTAGTAAAGATTTTATTGATTAGCTGAAGTAATTTTAGATTCGAAAGTCATTATTTATAATTTAGTGTGGAATGCATATGCTATATATATTATGAGAGACATCAGAAACCAATGAAGACAATAGGCTTGCATTTTAAATGACAGAGCTAAACTTTTTTGGATCTTCCCATTTATTGAATGTAGGTCATGTTTTATGGTACATGTAGCAAACAAATTCTGAATGTAAAACTGCCTCAGTGGTTCTGTGTTCGTTTCTCTCAATGAAAAATTTCTTGTTGGAGTAAATAACTGATTTTTAATCATGTTGTTCAGAGATTGACTCTATTAACTTCTAATCTGCAGATGAGATAACATATGTGAACCTTCTACTGAACCCTGAACGTTACACTGGCTATGCTGGTCCATCAGCAAGAAGGATATGGGATGCTGTTTATTCTGAAAATTGCCCAAAATGTGAGTCGAAACTTTTGGTAGATCTACTTGGTTGATCTAAATTTACACTCAAATGTACACTTTTCCAAATTTCACTCTAAATTTCACTTAAATGTACACTTCTCCACACTAGGATCTATGCTTTCGTAAAGTAATTAATCAGAGGATTTCAATATCAATTTGCCTGAACTTTCATATCAGTAAGTGTAGTCCCAAGTCTCATGCTCATCCTCCCTCTCTTCACTTATCTATGTAGATAGAAAACGGACACATATCTGGAGGAAGATCCCTGCAAAGCTTTTCTTGAAGTAGAGGAAGAAAAGTACCTTGTATTATCTTGTAAACTCTTGTATAAGAGCTTCATTTCTTTTGTAACATTCATGAGAAAAATCAAAATGTAACATTCCCTTTTCAATATGTTTAATTCCTTTTTGTACAGCTTTTATTATAAAAAAAAAAATCTGGCATTGCATATTTGCATGCCAGATTTTTTTTTATTCATAAATAAAATTTTGCGACGGCAATTTCACCATCGCAAAGCTTTGGTAGCCGTCGGTGGCATCGCTATAGATATTTGCGACGGCATTTTTTAGTCGCAAAATGCTTGCGACGGCAATGTCTTGCCGTCGCTAATAAGCTTGCGACAGTGCATTAGCCGTCGCTAATATCAATGGCGACGCCCCCAACGACATCGGCGCAATTGCTGTCGCCTAGCCGTCGCCATTGGTCTTTTGCGACCGCAATTTCACTTTCCGCGACGGCACAGCGCTGTGGCAATTTGAATTTTTTTTGTAGTGAATGCATCGTATGTATATGCTTAAACCAAAGCTTTATTATTCATATATTTGCCACTTTTACATGCACATGAATATTTTCCTGAAATGATTTTAATGAACTATAGTGCTCATTGGATATTGACTGTGATCGATCCGGACAATGACACTGTCTATTACATGGATCCGTTAAAAAGACGCCTTGGGGATAACGGAGAATGGAAAGATATTGTTGACACGTAAGTTGCTCAAAACTGACTTTTCACTGGAAGTTTGTTCAACTATGCTGGTCCTTTTCTATTGTTAGTCACCTTATACATTGTTGGTCTTTTCTAATGTTGATCTGCTTAAATATATATAGTGCCATATCAATGTTTAGAGCAGACCGCAACAAGAAAGGACGAGGTTTTCCTCAATGGAAGAACATGGCAGTATGTGTTTGATATATTCATTTTCTTTTGAATAATAATTCAGTCAATAAGGAGTAGTATATGTATGTTGTTGATTGATGGTGCACGTTGTGTATTTTTGTAGGGTATTCCATCACAGCCAAACGACAAACAGTGTGGGTATTTTGTGATGAGATATATGAGGGACATCATACATGATACAAACTTGGGTTTTGCAGAAAAGGTAACTGAGTTTGCTGTTAGTTTGCTATTTTGAAATGACAAAGTCTGCAGGTTTGCTGTTAGTTTTCAAAGTAGTATGTACTATTGTTTCAGTTTATCAAATGGCATGGCATGAGTTTAATTTTTGATTTTTAAACTATTACAGTGGGGTAGGAGAGCTAACTATGTTTATAGTCAAGTGGAAATTGATGAAGTGCGTAATGAGCTCGCAAGTTATGTGCTCAAGAACATCCTCAATTTGTAAAGTCTGCAGTTGCTTATGGCCTAGAATCTCTGAAGTGAAATAGGCAAGAAATGTGTTTTTGTGGTCTGAAGTGATGATTTAAAGTACATTTCTTCACTTATTTTGCTATTGGAGTAGCATATATAGATGTGCTCCTTATTTTGCTATTGGAGTAGCATATATAGATGCTCCTTATTTTGTATTGTGTAATCCATTTAGGTACAATTTATGTGGGTTATAACAATATTAGATTGATCTATATTAAGATATATCGATTTACTGTTCATTTGGTAATTACTGATTTTGGAACTGTCGTGTGAAAGCCTACATCTAGCTAATTTTCTGTCATCTTAGTTCAAAACAGACAATGGATGCTTACAAACAAAAAGAGTGGTGTGAATAAGAGTCCCACAATGCGCACAAAAATACCAAAAACGTCGTCTGAATTCAAAACACACAATGAATGCTTACAAACAAAAAGAGTGGTGTGAATAAGAGTCCCACAACGCGCACAAAAATAAACAATCGTCATCTGAATTCAAAACACACAATGGATGCTTACAAACAAAAAGAGTGGTATGAATAAGAGTCCCACAACGCGCACAAAAATACCAAAAACGTCGTCTGAATTCAAAACAGATAACAGCTGCCTTGTAAAGAGAGTTGTGTGACTTAAACTCACATAACGAGTACAAAATAAAGCGACATGTAAATCGTAATCACACAACAGTTTCTAAATCTGCCCGTTGTCTGAATAATAGTCACACAACAGCTAATGGTGTCGACAGACTGCCAGCATGCTGTCGACATGCTGCCGAGAAGCTGCCGAGCCCTTCACACGACGGTTCCCTACAATTGACCTTCATCAGACGGCGCCTCGATATACGACGGTTTGCCTTCATATCAGATGGCAGTTTTTAGCCGTCGTCTGATTCAATTTTTGTAGTAGTGTCCAGACACAATTTCAATGATAGCATAGACAAAGGCATCCCTTGATAGAATTGCATCCTTCCTTTCTCTTGATGAGTTGAAGCCTGATGTTATAGAGAACCTTCCTAGAGGTAGTTCTAATACTGCAATTGAAATATTGGATGCAAATTTCTCTTGGGAATTATCTTTCTGTTCATACCTACACTAGCAAGCTAGTTCTCTACATCACCAAGCATAAGTAACACCCTCTTTGAGACACCCACAAGCCATGGTGAGGCCCAACCGAGACATGCATCGTGTAGCCCTATGTTCAGGCTACGCGGCGGTATCCGGAAGTCGCAAATCCGCCACCGGGAAGCCACCTTTCCGCCCTTGCCAAGATGCCCCCATAACATAGCTTTCTACATGTTAAATAGACTAGAATAGTAGCTTTGCTTGTCCCACATCGAAGAACAAGTAAATGAGAAGCATTCCTTCATCTATAAAAGGAATGCCTCCTCCCACAACTCAACACATTCATTACATCTCTTGTAATCTTGTTAGGCCGCAAGGCTCGACACACTAGTATAAGCTTTCAAGTGGACGTAGTCTCCCGCTCATGCGGAGGCGAACCACTATACACCTTGTGTCAATCTCTCTCTCTCTCTTTACTTATCGTTAATTAGATCCCCACGGATCCAAGCATTAACATTGGCGCCGTCTGTGGGAAGCCGACACACAAAGGCTTCGTCACCTACCACGAACTTTGACCCGAAAATGTCGAGTCGACTCTCATTCAACATCAAAACATAGTCGGTCAACGCCCGGCGGAGTCGGTCAACGCCCGGCGGGGTCGGTCAACGCCCAACATGGCTGGTCAACGCCCGGCGGAGTCGGTCAACGCCCGGCGGGGTTGGTCAACGCCCAACATGGCTGGTCAACGCCCGGCGGAGTCAGTCAACGCCCTACTCAAAAAGTCAAAGCTAGCTCAATTGGTCTCCGCTGAACACAAAAAAAAAAAAAAAAAAAAATTTCTGGGCGGCAAATCTTCTCTGGACACCCAGAGATCTTCTCTGGACACCCATTCTCTTCAAGGCCTCGTCTTCCTCTTTGCATCGCTCAGCGGCATGACCAGGCCAACTCGGCCGAGCACCACGTTCCGCTCCGCCGGACAACCCCTACGGCACTTGCTCGCATAGCTCTCAGCAGCAACCCAGCACATATCAGCCGGCACCGCCAGCATCAGCGGCGGCCACTGCTTTCTTTTTTTCTTTGATCGATCGCAGCAAAACACCGCCTGCATACCACTGAGCAAAAACCAACGCCGCCGCTAGGCCTGTCCTCCAGCGGTCCCGCTACTGCAAACTGCTGAGTTCCAAGTACCGCCGAACTCGGGGCCTCCGCCGAGCACCTAATCCTCCGCTCCGCTAGCCATAGATCCTCCGCCCGGTGCTCCACCGCTTCGCCCAGCGAACTGCAGCAACTCCTCTTCACGCTCTACAAGGCTTCGTTACGGCTCCGCCGGGGAAGCACCGCTGCACTGCTGCGCGCCAATCTCTGCACGCACCACTGGGCACCGCCGGCGTCTCACTCCCTTGACAGCGATCACCGCTGGGCGTCATCCTCTGCTAGGCCTGCCATCCATGTCTCCGCTGCAAGCTGCTCCGCTGCACACTCGCTGCACTGTTCCGCTGCAGCTCCCTCCACCAGCGGCCAAGCTCCGCCCAACTTCGGAGCTCCGCCCAACTTCAAAGTTCCTGCACCTCCACCGCCACAATTCTTCAGCGGCAAAAACTCCGCCAGGAACCGCCAAAACTTCACTGGCACCGCCAGATAGCTTCTCCCCCGCTGAGTTCCGGGACCGCCGCTAGCCACCTCCGCTGCGCTCCTCCTCCAACTGTAGCTCCGAGTTCCGCCGGACTTTTTTCCTCCGCTGGACTGTTCATCGACTGAGCTCTAGGGCTCCGCCAAACTCAAACTATCCGCTGAACGAGAGCTCCACTCCGCTCCGCTGGCCAAGCACCGCCAATCTCCTCCGACGGCCACAACTTCCTCCGCTGACCAAGAGCACCACTGACGGCCCCATGCTTTCGATTTCTTGATGCATCTCCTCACCCAGGCGTCGATCGGAGATGGAGCTCAGCACTTTCTTTCTGAAAAGCTGGAAAACAGATAAGTTGTTCTTTCGGTGCTGCAAAGCTAAATTGCGAAGGCATGTATATGTCTATTATAATCATCCAAGGCATATATGGTATAATATATTCTCATCACTTTGCTACACGTCCATGACCAAGCATATATATATTATATTCTCATTGCTGCAAAAGCATACACATGCCATGCATTTAAAAGTCGGCAACTCATGATGGCATACATATGTCCACAACTCTACATATTATAAGCACATGCCATCTGTTAAGCATGCTAGTGCCCTGATAAGTCCATGAGACCATGACAAATGCATATCCAATTGCATTCACATTATGTAGCTATGGGTATATGCCTACATGCTTGTAATAATCAAAGCCTGCAAGATCACATGCTACGCCCAACTTTCTTGTCTCAATTATGCTTCTGTCATCCATTAATATATACTAGGCATTAGCACACTTGTTGACCAATACTTGGTCATGCGGCAGTATCGTTTCAATTCTAGCATTCTAGAGATATGGCATTAGCTCACGGCACATGTCCATGTACTAAATGCCATGCATATATGTGAAACAATAATATCACTATGATCGCCACCATGACATTCTCAAATATGTGTACGCTAATTCTGCGTTGCACATATTCAATCACATATGATCGGTTCATCATATGGACAAAAGTGCTAATCATTTACCTTATCTTAATGTTGACGAGGCACAAGCACCGTTTCAATCAACGAGATCATTAGCCTTCTACTAAGGAACTTCACCGGAGCAATGGAGCGTCATGCTTGGACAACTCCAACATGATTTGTGTACTTAGATCATTTCCAACTCCAACTCGCTTCAAATCGGCATAAGATAAGTGCCTTCCTCTTATCTTTACGCTCTTACAATTTGAGCTACCGCCGATGCCATGACTATACGTGTCTCTATAACCCTTAAGCATGCCTACAACATGTTATTAGCAACTTTCCTACAAGTACATGCTACACACATACATGCTTAAAATCACTTTCATGTGACATTCATCTAGAACCTTGTGACACTTATCGCTCAATTAAACATGCTCGGATAAATGCTTGCGAAACGGTTATGACTCGCTTGGGTATCAAAGCATGGCCGCGACTCGCTTGGGCTACGCCCCGCTCGCTCATATAGCGCCTACACCCAACTTGCTCGAACACCTAACTCGCTCCACTTATCCAACATGCTTTAGTTACGCTCTCGGTTCACAATGCTTCATACATATGGTCTAGCCTCCGGGCACCACATTTTTTCACGTTTTCTTACGTATGGTCTAGCCTCCGGGCTCCACGAGTATATGGTCTACGACCTACCGCCATGCGGCAGGGCGACGCCCCATTATCTCATGCACTTCATACATTAGTGCACCTCCGATGTAACTACATATACGAATTTTTGTCTTTTGTGATACAGGATGGCGAGTCCCTTCTTGCTTGCGGAGCTCGGGGACTTGTAGGGGCCGTGCGCCTCTCGGATATTACTTATGCTTGATGACTTCATGATTTGAACTCCCCAACCAAGAAGCTACTCTTACTCGGGGACTTCGGGGACTTGTTCATACCTACACTAGCAAGCTAGTTCTCTACATCACCAAGCATAAGTAACACCCTCTTTGAGACACCCACAAGCCATGGTGAGGCCCAACCGAGACATGCATCGTGTAGCCCTATGTTCAGGCTACGCGGCGGTATCCGGAAGTCGCAAATCCGCCACCGGGAAGCCACCTTTCCGCCCTTGCCAAGATGCCCCCATAACATAGCTTTCTACATGTTAAATAGACTAGAATAGTAGCTTTGCTTGTCCCACATCGAAGAACAAGTAAATGAGAAGCATTCCTTCATCTATAAAAGGAATGCCTCCTCCCACAACTCAACACATTCATTACATCTCTTGTAATCTTGTTAGGCCGCAAGGCTCGACACACTAGTATAAGCTTTCAAGTGGACGTAGTCTCCCGCTCATGCGGAGGCGAACCACTATACACCTTGTGTCAATCTCTCTCTCTCTCTTTACTTATCGTTAATTAGATCCCCACGGATCCAAGCATTAACACTTTCCTAACCCTACATTGAAGGATATAAATCTGAAAGTTAGCCATGGTATGAAGGTTGCTGTTTGTGGTACTGTTGGCTCAGGAAAATCAAGCCCAGCAAATCAAGCTTACTTTCTTGTATTATGGGAGAAGTTCCCAAGATATATGGGACTCTTAAGTTGTGTGGGACAAAGGCCTATGTTTCTCAGTCACCATGGATACAGAGTGGTAAGATAGAACAAAACATTTTGTTTGGTAAAGAGATGGACAGAGAAAGGTACGAGGTGGTTCTTGAAGCATGTTCGTTGAAGAAGGACCTGGAAATTCTTTCATTTGGTGATCAGATGGTTATAGGGGAAAGGGGAATCAATTTAAGTGGAGGTCAGAAGCAAAGAATACAAATTGCACGAGCTTTGTACCAAGATGCTAATATCTATCTGTTTGATGATCCTTTTAGTGCTGTTGATGCTCATACATGATCTCACATTTTCAAGGTATTTCCTTTCTCTATTTTGGGGCCACTACATTTCAATCTAAATTAAGCCTTCAAAATTATTCACTTCATTGAACTACTGACTTATGCAACTCAATTTAAATGCTTCTTTTCAAATTTGGACAAGTTGAAACTTCATAATAAAAACTTTACTTCCTACTTGCATTGCAGGAATGCTTGATGGGCCTCTTGAGTTCCAAAATAGTAATCTATGTCACTCATCAAGTGGAGTTCTTACATGTTGCTGATATTGTCTTCGTGAGTAATTTTGTAGTGTTTTTCTTATGATTTCAACTGATAAGATGTGTTTTCCTCTGTTTGGTTTGTGTCTACTCAAACTTATTCCTTGTTATTAGGTCATGAAAGACGGAAAGTTCACTCAAGCTGGAAAGTTCAATGACATTCTTAATTTAGGAACTGATTTTATGGATCTTGTGGGAGCACACAATGAAGCTTTGTCTGCGCTTGATTCTGTTGGGGTAGGGCCGGTTGAAAAAACAAGCATCAGCAAAGAAGATAACAATTCGGCTAGTACTACTGGGGCTGTCCAAAAAGTAGACAACAGAGATGTTCAAGATAGTAAAATAGATGATTTAGGCGTGCCAAAAGGGCAGCTTGTTCAAGAAGAAGAGAGAGAGAAAGGTAAGGTTGGGTTTTCAGTGTACTGGAAATACATTACCACAGCGCATGGAGGAGCTCTCTTGCCTTTTATATTACTTGCACAGATTCTCTTTCAACTCCTTCAAATTGGAAGCAATTCCTGGATGGCTTGGACAACTCTTGTGTCTGCAGATGTGAAACCAACTGTTACAAGCTCTACGCTTATAATTGTCTATGTGGCTTTGGCTGTTGGAAGTTCTTTTTGTATCCTTTTTAGATCTCTGCTTCTTGCAACAGCTGGGTACAAGACAGCCACTATAATCTTTTATAAAATGCACTTGTGCATATTCCGTGCTCCCATGTCATTCTCCGATGCCACTCCAAGTAGACGAATCTTAAACAGAGTAAGCAAAACATATTTAATATATTGCTTGATTGGGTGATGAAAAGAGGATCTATTGAACTTTATATAGTCTACATTTTTTTTTCAACCCCAATTTCATGCCCTTTTAATGTAGTAAACTGACTGTTATAATTTTCTTGCAGGCTTCTACAGACCAAAATGCAGTGGACATGAACATTTCAAATCAAATTGGGGCCTTTGCCTTCTCAATGATACAGCTTTTAGGAATTATTGCAGTGATGTCTCAGGTGGCATGGCAGGTTTTCATCATATTTATACATGTGATTGCAGCCTGTGTTTGGTATCAGGTAATCCTTCTGACTTTGTCAGAATTCTGTTATTTTTTGTGTTTGCTGATCCATATGTCACATGAAATCTATTTTGAAACAAATAATGTCACTAATTCTGGCTTCTCGCAATTTGTTTTGTTATGCGTTTGCATTATCATTGTTCATGGCTTGTACATGCTCACTTGTTAGAACCACAGATTCTTTCTCCAATCAAGCTTCAGTTACAACAATCAAGTCTCCGCCATTAATTGATTTATCTTCAGCTTGATATTGCTATTGTCAAGGTTCTGTTATGGCTAGAGTTTAGTATCGGTTACAAGGCTAGGATTGAGCAGCTTCATATTGTTATAATTACAGTTGAATGGTTTCTGTAAATGTAACCATGTATACAGCTATATATTGTAAAGAGTGCAATTGGACAAATAAATGAAAATCAATTTTTTCATGGTATCAGACTAGGTCTCGGATCCTAACCTGTATTTCCTTTCCTCTTCTTCATTTTGTGTCTTCTTTCTTGTCATCCATGGCTACTTCATGCTCTTCCAACACCCCTACCCCCACCCAAAACACTTCCCAGTCCATCAAACTTAATGAAACCAATTACTTAGTATGGCTACAACAGATCAAACCTTACCTCCGTGGTGCAAATCTCTGGGGCTATATGGATGGAACCATTCAAGAGCCCGACGCCACCATCACCACTCCTGCCACCAACGACACTCCGGCTAAGACTGTTTCCAATCCTGAGCATGCCAAATCGGTAACAGTTGATCAACAAATTGTGAGCATTCTCAATACTTCCTTAACTGAAAACATTGCCCGTCATACCGTTGGATTCATGTGATGCCCTGGAAATTCGTATTTATTTTCAGAGGATTTTCCGGAATTTAAATTGTGGGTATTGGACGGTTTCGTGGCTCGTGGATGGAGCGGAAGTGTTTCGGGCGAATAATTATTCAGGAAGCGTCATTTAGGGGGGGTGCAAGGGTTGACTTTTTATCCATTGAGATTCTCTGAAAACTTCATTCATGAAAGTTGTAGAGCGCGTCGATACGAGTTCGTGGATATGTGGAATGTGGAAATCGGAGTTCGTATGAAGAAGTTATGGTCGTCGGAAAAAGTTTCTATTTTGGTATATATGGGATTTTTCCGGAAAAAATATCAGAAAAAGTCAGATTTCCATTTTGGGAAATATTTTCTCTCTCTTCGGTCCCGACCTCAGTTTCGCCTCTCCCTTTTCCAGCCGATTTCTTCACCGTCCGGCCACCAATCAGCGTGATTCCAAAAGGAATCCAGCTCACCTCAGTCCCCTCTACACGTCTGTGGTGGTGATTCGTCGTGGGAAGCACCATAGACGGCGCTACAAGGCCGGGAAGTTTGGCAGCGGCGATGCTTCGAACCCAGATCGGAACTTCCAATTCCGGCCACCTTTGCCGGTGATTCTTGAGGGCTTTTGGAGCTCAGAGGACGTAGATGCTTCTCTCAAAGTGGCTTGGAGCGATTTCACTTGTGAAGGACAAATCGAAGCTTTGAAATTCTAGGGTTTCCATCGAGCTGTTTTGTTCTAAGGTAAAATTCGATCAATTGGTTCATAATTGGACTTTGGTGTAGTTATGAAAGTTTAAATTGGGGTTGAGATGAAGAACTTTGGTGTTGGGAGTTTGGTCAAATTTTGACTTTGGGCCGGCGGCAGCGCAGCCACTGTGGTGGTGTTTTCCTGCGGTTTCCGGCCACCTCAGGGATAGTTTCTGTTCCTGAGTTCGATCTACTCTTCGATACGAATATTTCGATATATTGTTTGTAATTTTTGGAGATCGTATGAACATGTTAGGGGTTTTACGGTTTCGAACCGTTTGATGTTTCGATCCGTGAGGATTCGAGCTTCCGATCGACTTGTGGTTTTGGCATATCGATCGTAGAAGTATTCCGGAGACATTGGGTGGTCTCGGATGTGGTTTCGCCTCGATTGGCGTCACTTTGGGGATTTTAGTTCAAAACAGGGGTTTCGGGCTTAAATTGTTTGTGGATTGTTGCTAAGTTGAAACCGTATGTGATTAGGTACTTGACGAGGTATCCTTGGACAGTTGTTTTGTGGTGTGGCTGTCTTGTTCTGTATTGGAGACGCAGCGGGAGTTTCGAGGTGAGTAATCTCACAAGGTTCATTAATGAACGGAATACCTTTATTGTTTTGAGAGTTATTTAGTTAACTGCAAACTATTGTTGGTATTAGTAGAATTTCTGTGTGAATGACCACGTGTGTGTATATATATATTTACGTGAAATATGTATATTCTTGTGGGTAGAAGGGTGATTTATGCAATAGGGATTGATGGGTTTCATTCTATTGCTTGAGGCTTGACTTTTCAGGAGACAAAGTGTTAGGTATTAGGAATTCCTCTTGTTTAGGAAGTGTCAAGATTTGTTGTTGGTACATCATGAAGGGTAGCGGGGAGCTATCTGATGCTCATGAGTACGTGTTTTTAAAAGAGAGTTTCGAGGATTCTTTCTTTTAAATGTCCTGGGAGGACTTGTGAATCATATTCTATTTGTTAGGTTAACGATAGATATGATTGAGGATGTGTTGTGTGTCTAGATTGGACTGATTTGTTGTTGGTACATCATAGGGGGTAGTGGGGAGCTATTTGATGCTCACTAGTACGTTTTTTTAAAAGAGAGTTTCAGGGATTCTTTCTTTTAAATGTCCTGGGAGGACTTATGAATCATATTCTATTTGTTAGGTTAACGATAGATATGATTAAGGATGTGTTGATGTGTTGTGTGTCTAGATTGGACTGATTTGTTGTTGGTACATCATGGGGGGTAGCAGGGAGCTATCTGATGCTCATGAGTACGTGTTTTTAAAAGAGAGTTTTGGGGATTCTTTCTTTTAAATGTCCTAGGAGGACTTGTGAATCATATTCTATTTGTTAGGTTAACGATAGATATGATTGAGGATATGTTGATGTGTTGTGTGTCTAGATTGGACTGATTTGTTGTTGGTACATCATAGGGGGTAGCGGGGAGCTATCTGATGCTCATGAGTACGTGTTTTTAAAAGAGAGTTTCAGAGATTCTTTCTTTTAAATGTCCTGGGAGGACTTGTGAATCATATTCTATTTGTTAGGTTAACGATAGATATGATTGAGGATGTGTTGATGTGTTGTGTGTCTAGATTGGACTGATTTGTTGTTGGTACATCATGGGGGGTAGCAGGGGAGCTATCTGATGCTCATGAGTACGTGTTTTTAAAAGGGAGTTTTGAGGATGGTTTCTTTTAAATGTCCTGGGAGGACTTGTGTACCATATTTAAATTCTCAGAGTTTCAATTAATATGATTCGGTCACAGGGTGACTTGTATTTGTTTCTTTTGGGAAAAGAATGTGCTGTTTTGGGAAAACAGGGTGCATGTGTGTCCCTTTTTACGAGTTGATGGGTTTCCTCGTTGGGTGAGTTGTGCGTGTGTGTTTTGAGATACTCATACGAGCATGCAAAAGCTTACCGGGTTTGTTGTGTGGCAACCTGGTGCACTATTCAAACGGTGTAGGGGTTATTGTTGCAGGTCAGGATAATCGTGGCTGATGCTGAGGTAGAGTGCTTGCAGCTTAACGGTAGGAAGCCATTCATGTGACTTTACCGTTATCAAGACTTCCGCTTGTACTGAGCTCTAAGGAGTATTTACGTTTTATTTTGTTGTGGCAATTTAATTCGTAAGCTGTTGTATTACATAACTCTGTGGAGAGCGAGTATATGTTATTATTGTGGGTTCAGGGCATCAATTTGTACTTGGGTTAAAAGGAAAAAGTTTCCAGGTATTTTGTATTGATGGCTGAAAGATCGCGCATATATAAGTATGGGATTATATATCGATTTTTATTCTGTTAAAAATCAGGGGCGTGCGTGATAGTTTGGTAGCAGAGCCTAAGGTACATATTTGGTGATAATCAGCACTACCCGAGTGATGGCATGTCTGCAGCGGATCCCCATATGATGCTTTTCAGTATTGATATAATCACTGGGTATGTAGGAGTGCTAGTTGTGAGTTAGAGTGTAGAATTATCAGAGCATTGGTTTGCTCTGTTAGTGAAGTTGTGAACCTAGGTGTTGGTTCTTTGAGTTGCAGTCATTTAAGGAATGGGAACCTCTGGATTGAACTCTGGTGGGGTGATGAGAATTGTTTTCGGGGAAAACTGTTTCCTTTCATACGAGCTTAGTTGTTAGATTGTTGAAGTCATGTTGTTTGACTTATACTTGTGGTTGGGAGTTGTACAAGTATTAAGGACATAGTGTTATGCTCCGTAGGTGATGGATTCACAAGGAGGTAGAGCTAGGGGTCGAGGGAGACCCAGGGGTAGGAGTAGAGCTCGAGGTAGGGGCAGGATTCCTCCTCCTGTTGAAGAGATATTCGAGAATGAGGTTGAGACATCGAATGTTGAGCTGCCCGTTCCACCTGTTGTGGAGGTTGTCAATGTTGCTGATGCTACTCGTTTGTCGAAGTTGGTAAGGGAGATTTCGAGGCTGGGAGCAGTCTTTTTCAAGGGAAGTACTGATCACAGATGGTGATCGATATTGAATCACAGATGGTGATTGATCACAGATGGTGATCGATATTGAGTCACAGATGGTGACTGATTACAGATAGTGATCGATATTGAGTCACAGATGGTGACTGATCACAGATGGTGATGGATCACAGATGGTGATCGATATTAAGTCACAGATGGTGACTGATGACAGATGGTTATGGACCACAGATGATGATCGATATTGAGTCACAGATGGTGACTGATCACAGATGGTGATCGATGTTGAATCACAGATGGTGATGGATCACAGATAGTGATCGATATTGAGTCACAGATGGTGACTGATCACAGATGGTGATTGATATTGAGTCACAGATGGTGACTGATCACAGATGGTGATCGATATTGAGTCACAGATGGTGACTGATCACAAATGGTGATGGATCACAGATGGTGATCGATATTGAGTCACAGATGGTGATGGATCACAGATGGTGATCTATATTAGTCACAGATGGTGAATGATCATAGATGGTGATCGATATTGAATCACAGAGGGTGACGGATCACAGATGGTGATCGAGATTTGGTCACAGATGATGACAAAGGCATGTTATCGGGAACCACACCTTTGGCCGGGTGAGTGGTTACGATAAGTTAGAGGACTAGTCTGTCCGCCGTGATTTGTGTGACAACCGGCGAATCTGTGTGATGATTAGTTTGGTGATTGTGCTCTGTGTGAGGGTAAGAAGGTACCTTATCTAATTCTGCTTGTGTGCTAGAATGATGTGGGATAGTTGTGTACTTCTTTCCGTGTGTTGTGTTGGGTTTTCCCTGTTGTCTAGAGTTAGACTTTGAGTGTGGATGATGTGTTATGAATAATATGCATGATGAGTTCATATTATTGTTGAAGGAGACTTTTCAGGAAACAATATTGTGGAAAAAGATGTTTTCTATTGTTTGAAAAGTATTGAGTTTGATGTTACATTTTTGAGTCAAGCGTGACTCATTTTAAATGTATTGGTCCTTGTACCAAGAGTCACAGATGGTGAGCAGGGAGGGGGAAAGCCAAAACTAGATGTTTGTAATGTTGTAGGTCAGGTGTGACTTACTTAACGTTTGACTTTGAGACCAAACGGGGTCTAAAGATCATGTGTCACAGATAGTGACAGGTCGTAGATGGTGACCAAGGTAGGAAATAGGTAATCGCGTCCTTGACAGGACGAGTGGTTGCGATTTTAGTCAGAGTTCTAGTCTGTCTACCATTATAGCTTATGGGAGTAACGGTCGAGGTTGCTGGAGACTCATAAGTATGTAGTTTAAAGGAGAGTTCCGAGAGTATTCTACTTTTATTGTCTAGATGAGACTTGAATTGCTTCTTGATGGTTAAGTTAGCAAATAGAACATTGTCACAGCGGTGATTTATGTTGTCCTTTCGATGGAAAAGTTATGGAGTGTTAGAAGGAATCATGGTTGCATGGTTCCCTTAAGCTGATATGTGATGATTCATGCTTGAGTTGAAGTGATGTTGTCATTTTCAATTCTAGGAAAAGCCAGTGTAGCATGTTGTGTGGTGCATCCTTCATTGTTGTGGTAGTAGAGGGTCTATACCACCTTGATTGTGATTACAATGACAAGTGATGATTTATGTATGGGTCAGGCGGGGCAAGACCTTAGCTTAATTTGTGTCTCAAGTTGGGTAGACACTTATTGAGTTGTGATGCTTGGGCTTTTGTTGATTCGAGTAGAGGTGAAGGTTTCATTTTCAATTCTTGTAATGCAAGGGTTGCATTATCGAGGAAATGATGCAGATACTGTTGTGATGACAGGATTCTGGACTCGTGTGTGGTCTGTGTGTAGTGCTGCAGTCACAGAGTCTTTGTTGGGTGGTGTGCATGGATGAGATCCATGAAATGATTGGTTTACCACCAAGCGATGTGGTAAAGATTCCTAGTGTTGCGATACTAGGTAGGGTACCTGTATCCATTATTGAGCTAGGTGTGTTGTGCAGCGAGGTGGGAACAGGTTGTTGAGGAATGAGAATTGGATGTGGGGATGAGTTTATTCGTACTAGTTGGTTTTGTATGTTTAAATATTGGGACGAAATTTCCTTAAGTGGGGTAGAATTTGATGCCCCGGAAATTCATATTTATTTTCCGAGGATTTTCCGGAATTTAAATTGTGGGTATCGGATGGTTTCGTGGCTCTTGGATGGAGCGGAAGTGTTTCGGGGGAATAATTATTCAGGAAGCGTCATTTAGGGGGGGGGGGGAGCGCAAGGGTTGACTTTTTATTTCTTGAGATTCTCCGAAAACTTCCTTCACAAAAGTTGTAGAGTGCGTCGATACGAGTTCGTGGATATGTGGAACGCGGAAATTGGAGTTCGTATGAAGAAGTTATGGCCATCGGAAAAAGTTTCAATTTTGGTATATATGAGATTTTTCTCGAACAATATCAGAAAAAGTCAGATTTCCATTTTGGGAAATATTCTCTCTCTTCGGTCCCGACCTCAGTTTTGCCTCTCCCTTCGCCGGCCGATTTCTTCACCGTCCGGCCACCAATCGGCCCGATTCCAAAGGGAATCCTGCTCGCCTCAGTCCCCTCTACAAGTCTGTGGTGGTGATTCGCCATGGGAAGCACCGTAGATGGCGCTACAAGGCCAGGAAGTTTGGCGGCAGCGATGCTTCGAACCCAGATCGGAACTTTTGATTCTGGCCACCTCTGTCGGTAATTCTTGAGGGCTTTTGGAGCTCGGAGGACGTAGATGCTTCTCTCAAAGTGGCTTGGAGCGATTTCACTTGTGGAGGACAAATCGAAGCTTTGAAATTCTAGGGTTTCCATCGAGCTGTTTTGTTCTAAGGTAAAATTCGATCAATTGGTTCATAATTGGACTTTGGTGTAGTTATGAAAGTTTAAATTAGAGTTGAGATGAAGAACTTTGGTGTTGGGAGTTTTGTCAAATTCTAACTTTGGGCCGGCGGCGGCGCCACCACTGTGGTGGTGTTTTCCGATGGTTTTCGGCCACCTCAGGGATAGTTTTTGTTCCTGAATTCGATCTACTTGTCAATGCGAGCATTTCGATATCTTGTTTGTAATTTTTGGAGATCGTATGAACATGTTAGGGTTTTTACGGTTTCAGACCATTCGAAGTTTCGATCCGTGAGGATTCGAGCTTCCGATAGACTTGTGGTTTTGGCATATCGATCGTAGAAGTATTCCGGAAACATTGGGTGGTCTCGGATGTGGTTTAGCCTCGATTGGCGTCACTTTGTGGATTTTAGTTCTAAACAGTGGTTTCGGACTTAAATCGTTTGTGGATTGTTGCTAAGTTAAAACCGTATGTGATTAGGTACTTGGTATCCTTGGACGGTTGTTTTGTGGTGTGGCTGTCTTGTTCTGTATTGAAGACGCAGCGGGAGTTTCGAGATGAGTAATCTCACAAGGTTCATTAATGAACGGAATACCTTTATTGTTTTGAGAGTTATTTAGTTAACTGCAAACTATTGTTGGTATTAGTAGCATTCCTGAGTGAATTACCACGTGTGTGTATATATATATATATATTTAAGTGAAATATGTATATTCTTGTGGGTAGAGGGATGATTTTTGCAATAGGGATTGATGGGTTTCATTCTATTGCTTGAGGCTTGATTTTTCAGGAGACAAAGTGTTAGGTATTGGGAATTCCTCTTGTTTAGGAAGTGTCAAGATTTGTTGTTGGTACACTATGAATGGTGTACATACATGTACATTTGCAAACATAATTAGCTATAATGGGCCACGCTCATTGTACCGCCGAGGGTACTAATTCCAACTAAAGGAATGACACGCAGACACACCGCCAGGCAGACTACAGCCTCAGCGTCGGACCATCTCCAGATCACCGTCGACGCGCCGCCACTCGCCACGCAGAGATGGCATCAGAAGCTTCTGAAACTGGGAACTGAAGCATATCAGTCCCACATTGAAAACAAAGAGAAGATCAACCTCTTCCTCACCTATAAAAGGTTCTCTCCTCTCTCCTCATTGATTACGCATTCAATACTTATCTTGTGTTACTTTGTCAACACAAATACATTGACTAACTTAGGCATCGGAGAGCAGAAGACCGCCCGGCGCGGTCTCCCTCTGACGTCCGTTGTATTTCACTTGACAGGTAACGGGAGCTTCAAGAACTACACAAGTACCAATCCGCCCACCGGATCAGCGTTAGCTAGGGTCCAGCTACCGCTGGACTTTCAGATATCAACAAATGGTAGCGGGGAGCTATCTGATGCTCATGAGTACGTGTTTTTAAAAGAGAGTTTCTAGGATTCTTTCTTTTAAATGTCCTGGGAGGACTTGTGAATCATATTCTATTTGTTAGGTTAACGATGGATATGATTGAGGATGTGTTGATGTGTAGTGTGTCTAGATTGGACTGATTTATTGTTGGTACATCATGAGGGGTAGAGGGGAGCTATATGATGCTCATGAGTACGTGTTTTTAAAAGAGAGTTTTGGGGATTGTTTCTTGTACCTACATGTACTAGAACGAGCATAATTAGATATAATGAGCCACGCTCATTGTACCGCCAGAGGTACCGACTCTCACCAAGGGGATGACCTGCGAAGTCACGGCCAGGCGGGCTACCACTCGAGCCCTGGATCGGCCCCAGATCACCGCTGACGCATCGCGTCAAGATAGCTTCAGAAGCTCCAGATGCTGGGAATCGAAGCACATCAGTCCCACATCGGAAACAAGAAGAAGATCAACCTCTTCCTCACCTATAAAAGGTTCTCTCCTCTCTCCTCATTAATTACGCAATTACTACTCATTTATTGTTATGCTGCGCATATACAGTGACTGACTTAGGCATCGGAGAAGTGAAGACCGCCCAACGCTGTCTCCCTCTGACGCCCTGTCTATCATGTTGTAGTAACAGGAATCACCTAATCCTAGGAGTAGCGGTCCGCCCACCGGACCCGCGTTAAGCAAGGAATCGGCTACCGCCGGACTTGAGCATTAACATTTCTTTTAAATGTCCTGGGAGGACTTATGAATCATATTCTGTATTGAAGACGCAACGGGAGTTTCGAGGTGAGTAATCTCACAAGGTTCATTAATGAACGGAATACCTTTATTGTTTTGAGAGTTATTTAGTTAACTGCAAACTATTGTTGGTATTAGTAGCATTCCTGAGTGAATTACCACGTGTGTGTATATATATATATATTTAAGTGAAATATGTATATTCTTATGGGTAGAGGGGTGATTTTTGCAATAGGGATTGATGGGTTTCATTCTATTGCTTGAGGCTTGATTTTTCAGGAGACAAAGTATTAGGTATTGGGAATTCCTCTTGTTTAGGAAGTGTCAAGATTTGTTGTTGGTACATCATGAAGGGTAGCGGGGAGCTATCTGATGCTAATGAGTACGTGTTTTTAAAAGAGAGTTTCGAGGATTCTTTCTTTTAAATGTCCTGGGAGGACTTGTGAATCATATTCTATTTGTTAGGTTAACGATAGATATGATTGAGGATGTGTTGATGTGTTGTGTGTCTAGATTGGACTGATTTATTGTTGGTACATCATGAGGGGTAGCGGGGAGCTATCTGATGCTCATGAGTACGTGTTTTTAAAAGAGAGTTTTGGGGATTCTTTCTTTTAAATGTCCTGGGAGGACTTATGAATCATATTCTATTTGTTAGGTTAACGATAGATATGATTGAGGATGTGTTGATGTGTTGTGTGTCTAGATTGGACTGATTTGTTGTTGGTACATCATGGGGGGTAGCAGGGAGCTATCTACTGCTCATGAGTACGTGTTTTTAAAAGAGAGTTTCGGGGATTCTTTCTTTTAAATGTCCTAGGAGGACTTGTGAATCATATTCTATTTGTTAGGTTAATGATAGATGTGATTGAGGATGTGTTGATGTGTTGTGTGTCTAGATTGGACTGATTTGTTGTTGGTACATCATGGGGGGTAGCAGAGAGCTATTTGATGCTCATGAGTACGTGTTTTTAAAAGAGAGTTTCGGGGATTCTTTCTTTTAAATGTCCTGGGAGGACTTGTGAATCATATTCTATTTGTTAGGTTAACGATAGATATGATTGAGGATGTGTTGATCTGCTGTGTGTCTAGATTGGACTGATTTGTTGTTGGTACATCATGGGGGGTAGCGGGGAGCTATTTGATGCTCATAAGTACATGTTTTTAAAAGGGAGTTTTGGGGATGCTTTCTTTTAAATGTCCGGGGAGGACTTGTGTACCATATTTAAATTGTCAGAGTTTCAATTAACATGATTCGGTCACGGGGTGACTTTTATTTGTTTCTTTTGGGAAAAGAATGTGCTGTTTTGGGAAAACAGGGTGTGTGTCCCTTTTTACGAGTTGATGGGTTTCCTTGTTCGGTGAGTTGTGCGTGTGTGTTTTGAGTTACTCATACGAGCTTGCAAAAGCTTACCGAGTTTGTTGTGTGGCAACCCGGTGCACCATTCAAATGGTGTAGGGGTTATTGTTGCAGGTCAGGATAATCGTGCCTGATGCTGAGGTAGCATGCTTGCAGCTTAATGGTAGGATGCCATTCATGTGACTTTACCATTATTAAGACTTCCGCTTGTAGTGAGCTCTAAGGAGCATTTACATTTTATTTTGTTGTGGTAATTTAATTCGTAAGCTGTTGTATTCATAACTTTGTGGAGGGCGAGTATATGTTATTATTGTGGGTTCAGGTCATCAATTTGTACTTGGGTTAAAAGGAAAAAGTTTTCATGTATTTTGTATTGATGGCTAAACAATCGCGCATATATAAGTATGAGATTATATATCGATTTTTATTCTGTTAAAAATCAGGGGCGTGACAATTCGACACTTCCAAATCCATCTGGGACTGCTTGTCTCGCCATTTTGCTCAGTGGTCTGTTGCTAGTGCTACAAGTCTTAAGCTTCAGCTATTCGATCTCCAAAAGGGCACCCAAACTGTTGATGCTTATCTCCAACAAGCAAAGTCAATTGCTGACTCTCTGACCTCCATCAATCTACCAGTTTCTGATGTCAATTTTGTCGTCGCTATACTCCATGGCCTTGGTCAAGAATATCTCATGCTGCGTACGACCCTTGCCCAGTCTACGCTCTCGGATTTTTCTGATCTTCTTGCAAGGATTTTAGCCTTCAAAGCTCAGCAAAATGTCCATTCCTCTGCTTCTCATGCTTCGGTCTTGTTTCATCACGGTTCTGCTGTTGAAGCCCAGCCCCATGGCTCCACTGTCAAAGCCCAACCCAGATCTGGCACGGATTTCCAATCCCGTGGTCCTTCGCCATATCGTGATGGCCGACGAGCCTTCACCGGCGGTCACCACTACCAGCACCGTCGTGGAGGTGTGTCTCGCCCTTTTCCCACTGTGCCATCGCTGCCCGTGTTTCCCCAACACGGGTCTTCTTCTTCTTCATGGCCAACACGTCCTAATTGGTAGAGTGGGCTTTTAGGCCCAGGTCCACAGTGGTGTACGAATTGTCACACCACTCAGCATCCTCTCTCTCAGTGTCCATATCGTTTCGCTGGCCTAACCACTGCCCCTCCCTTAGCTGGTGCACATGATTTAGGTGATCCCAATTGGTATCCTGATACTGGCGCTACTCATCACATGACGGCAATGCCACTTCAAAATTCTCAGCCTTATGGTGGTCCTTATAATGTTTATATGGGTAATGGTGATTCTATTCCAGTCACTCATTCTGGTAACCTCCCCTTCTCTGTAAGAAATTATAAATTCTCCTTAGCAAATGTCTTGCGTGTACCTTCCATTCGTAAAAATCTCTTATCTGTTGCTTGCTTCACTAAGGATAATCTTGTCTTTTTCTTATTTGCTCATGATTTTTATCAAATTCGTTGCTTACGCACTAGTTGTCTCCTTTTTCAGGGCCCTTGTAAAGATTGGCTACATCCCCTTCTTTTGTCGTCCGACCCAACAATTCCTCATGCTCTCACAACCGTTCATTCCTCTCTCTGGCACAACCGTCTGGGCCATCCTTCTGCTACATAGGAGCTAGCAAAGATAGTCTATCTAAATTAATTATAATTAACTAACAAGATACTAACAGAGGATCACGTTAATTCAAAGATTTTCATAAGTATATATATCCAGTTCCACGTCCCCTTCCCTTTCCTTTCATCCATGTCATCAATCAGGGAGTTACTCTAAAGAGTTACGAGGATTTGAATAGTTATTGGCATTATCACCTTAAAAACAAGAACAACAGGTGGTTGAGTTGGTAAGACATTCCAAGTGTGGAACCCTACACTTCAGTTCGAATTACGCCGACGCTGATGTTTGAGCCCAAAACTATTTTTGGCAATATCCTGTAAGAGGATTGCGCATAGGGGGCCAATACATGCGGCCCAAAAAATGAGTCTACTTGGTTTTGGGTTATAGCTTCGCCCATTCCGGAATCCATAAGGAAAAACGAGCCCTTATAGGATTCGAGTAGCAGAGACCAATTAGGAATCTTCAATCAATAATCCTTCTATGGCAAGGAACAGCCGAAACCCAAAGTATAAACACCAGGTTTCAAGGGTAAACAAGACACAACTCTTCAATCAATCAATCTCAACGATTATCCAAAGTCTCTCCGGAGCAAACCTTCAACCTAGTTGAATCCAGCGAAGCAAGGGTAATGCTCTCGCAACCCAGCGAAGCTAAAGTCACGCTTTAGCAAAACCCGTGCTTTCTCCTACTTCCCGGTGATTGCTCTGCTTAGTCTACAACAATAAGTATCAACTCAGTGATGCAAGGGATCACACCACAAGTCCTTACCCGCAAGGCGAAAGTCCTTTTCCGAAAGGCAGAGAAAAGAACCTGGTGACGAGATCAGTGCTCTCCTCGTCCACAGCGTTTGGTTTAGAAGTTAGGTCAAGGGACGCCCTGACGACTACACCGAAAGATGGTGGCACAGTCGCGCACACAAAAGAGACTGTTTGCTAGTCAGACCAGTTTTGGAGCTAAACAGTGGATACCGTGTGATCTCGATAAGGAAAAAAAAAAAAAACTTTAAAACTAAAGTTTTTGGTTCTAAAATTGAGTTGTCAATTACTAACCAAAGTTTTTGATATTTATAAAAGCGACGGCATGACCATACCGTCGCAATTGATGTATAATTATGCGACGGTAATGTTATGTCTGTTGCAAAAACTTTCCGATGTGTGATGGTAAAATAGTCGTAGCACATGCCGTTGCAAAAACTGACTTTTCGCGACAAAAGTCCATAGCAAATTTCCAAAGCAAATGCAATTGTTTTTAGTAGTGATATAAGAAATATTAATATTTATAAAAATGTCACCACATTTTAAATTTCATTATTTGTGAAAATGGCACTGCGTTCAAACAATTATTGTCATTAATTGAAAAGATACTGCTAATGAACAAACAAACTACTTTTTAAGAACGAAAAAGCTACCATAGATGAACCAAAAAGCTATTGTGATTTTTCCGAAAATTATTGTCATTCATTGAAAAAGTCACTGCCATCTTTCGAAAAGCTGTTGTCGATTAATTGAAAAGTTATTGTTATTTTTCAAGAAAGTTACTGTCATTCATGATAATCTTTTGAAAAGTTATTTGCATCTTTCGAAAAGCAATTATCGACGAACCAAAAATCTACTGTTGATAAATTGAGAAGCTACTACTAGAGAACCAAAAGTTATTAACCTGTTCTCAGGTTAAACTCAACCCACCAGGATAACCGTAGGTCACATTTCAACGGCATACCAGCCAAGAAGTGTCTCTCTGTCTTTGATACCTTTTATTATTATTATTATTATTTTTTTTTTTTTTTTTTTTTTTTTTTTTTAGAAAGTGGTATCAAGCAAGATAAATACAAATCGGTAATTGCTATAATTATTTCTACCAATTTGATATTTTGGTTTTTGAAATTATCAGCTTTCAAATAAGTATTTTTATTGTAATATAAATTTGTAACGCCCCGATTTTCAAGCGCAAATAATAAACAAGTTAAACAAACACAAATACATTGGGAGTGATGATTCAGACATCAACACTAAGAACTTGAATTTTTTATTCTTTTAAAATAAGTATAAGATGATGCACTAAATCCATAATGTCAATACAGACTCATTCTTTAGAGTCACATATTACATTCCACCAAGTTTACAAATTAAACTGAAACAACAATTCAATAGGTAAACACACCCACCACGCACACTACACAATAGAAGACCAACAAGTGCGAATCAACAATTAAGTTTCTAAACCTACTATTGCAATAGCAAGGGACCTCTCAGCTTCAACCACGTTTACCCTAACCTGCAAGATAACCAATACACCATTGAATAGTGCACTAAGTTGCCACAAACAAACTTGGTAAGCTTTTGAGGCTTGTGTGAGTAAACTCAAACAAACAAAACGGAAACAAATGCTTTTTGAGTAAATGAAGATTTCATTGATAATCACAGGCCAGAACGACACTTACAAATTTCCCAGAAACGGGAATCATGCACCATTCACTTAAGACATCGAAGCTCACTTAAACAAAGAGCCTAACAAACTACAACATTATCCTACAAAAGATAATTTTGTGTGAAAACTTCTTTTGCCAATGCACTCAATTGCGGTGCTCCAGAAGCTTCCAACATCAAGATGTAAGAGAAAACATCATAATCTGCAGGCTAAGACACTACCTAACTACACCCGTTAGTGCTCATTAAGGAACTAACAAGCATAGCTCCCTAAAAAAATAGGGAATTAATGGAAATAAACAGCAAAAAAACTATTTAAAATCCTAGTAGCCCAAGTCAAGACAGGGTCCAAAATTGAGCCTAGATGTAGCAAAAGGATTAGAAAATAGCCTGCAAGGCCCAGCCCAATTCATGCCTATCCACTACTGACTTACTATTGTACTGCTGCCCATGTCGCCGTGTCACCTCCAGCACTCCACCATCCCAGGTCGCCCAAGATGGTTGCTCCACTTCCCGTGATCTCCCAACCTGGCCGCTACAGCACACCACAACCCTTGTTCCACCAACCCTGAGATCCACCCATTCCAGATCGGGTTTGGGAAAATCACAAGACCAAAAACCAGAAACAAAGCCACCACTAGACAACCTCCTCTGATCCCATCGGACCCGGCAACCTTAGATTGAACCCACAAAGCCACCGGTCTCCAACCCAGACAACAAGAATCAGACCACCACCCAGCCAACGTTGTCGATCGCTCCTACCACCTGCTTCTGATCCCATCAATCTAGAGCGACACCACCCCCCCCCCCCCCCCCCCCCCCCGATTCATGGCATCATCCTCACCCATCAACTCTTGTCTGACGACAGCGTCCATAGACGCACCGTTGGATGAGGGAAAAAGTTTTTCCTGAAAACCCTAGCACAGAGATGTTGCTCTCTCTCTCTCTCTCTCTCTCTCTCTTATAGATATATATATATATATATAGCAGCTATTAATAGAAACAAATACTGAGGTTATCTCAATCTAAAAAAATCAATATGCATATATCACAATCATCATCAATTTCACATCTTTTAATATCATACTTAAGTAAGTCAACCCCTGACTAAAACCCACATGCTACAAACTCTTACTCAGCATTCGATTACACAAAACCATAACCAACACAAATCCACCTCAAGTAACGTTAAAGGTGAAATCAATAATCAGCACCACTTAAATCACGACTCTCTTCTCATAAAATAAAACATTTGTCACATTCATAGCATATTAAAACATTTTTAAAATGCAACAACAATTTACTGAAGCAATGTAAATCTCAATCCATAATAGCACTCACAATTTAAACAAAGTAAAACCAGTAATCCCTGCATAGAAATTAGTTTAGGAGATCACCGAAAATCACATAATCCCAGAAAAATAGTAATCCTTGGATATAGCTTAGTTTAGGAGACTACATTAAAATCACACAAATCAGAATCATAGTAATCCTTACATATAACTTAGTTCATGAGACTATATTAAAATCACACAAATCAGAATCATAGTAATCTTTGCATATAGTTTAGTTAAGGAGATTTCATTAAAATAGATCGATTCAGATAATATCAATAATCCCAAAATCCATACTCTTTCATCTATAGCTAACATCCATCACCACAGCAACAATCGCAATCATTATTAACTCAACAACAACCAACATCCTTTACACAACAATTACCACACAGGCCAATCACCACTTAAGTCACCACAATGGTTATCACCACTTTGGTATTGTTACCCAAATCACCACATATTAAATCACACAATTAAAATTGTCACATTAGACCCACGGTACCTCAACAAAACACAATTTCACAATCTCAACTCAACATCACAATTTCACAATCTCGACTCAATACACAATTTCACAATCTTAACATTGTACGCTTTACTATAACTATTTTCATAGTTCAAAACAAATCTCAAAATAATATAGTTGACCTCCTCAAAATATCATTTTTCACAACTCTACCTATCTCAAAACAATATAGAAATCATTTTCGAAATATTATTTTCACACCTCATACATTCACCTTAATCCCACCAATATAGACACACACACACATACATACCCAAAGAGGACATCCGTGAAGTAAGAAAAGAGCGGATCAAACGCGTGTCATCCGTTGGTTGGTTGTTGAAATTTCAACGGAGTCAACTTGATTTTCAAAGCTTATATGTGGGTCCCACCCATATCATCTTCTCTATCTCTCTTCCTCTTCCTCTTGAAGGATCCAGAATGAGGAGACTCGTGCATGGTGGCCAGTTTGATCTTGGTCTTTTTCTTGAGGCAAAGCGACAAAAAATGCAGACTCATCTCAAATCTCAGTACTTCCTACCAGCAATTAAGCTTCCTTGGTCGCATCTCACTGATGAAGCTCGACATAAAAGATTTTTTTTCTTTTTTCTTTTCTTCTGGGTTGGTAGTTTGGTGCTCATCTCCTCTAGACTTCTCTCCTAATCTCTGTCTCTCAAATACAGCTACTCCCTTTTTTAGTTTTAATCTTCGATGGCAAAATTAAGGATTTTACTTCTCTATTTTATGGGCATCTGTTCCTCAGATAAATGACTTTTCTAATTTTTGACATTAGTTTCTGGGCTCTACTCAATTAATTGGAAATTCATGTTTGGGTTTACGTACATCCCACCTACACCATCTCCTATAATCTTTAAGTTCGCTTTTACCAGCACCGCACAGCCATGGCTTCGCTGGAGTTAGACACTGGCTCTTTTCGAACCACCAAATCTTTCAATTTT